>NW_020955368.1:398011-523743 GCF_003031625.1 Empidonax traillii | reverse complement strand
CTGGGCAGGGGAGGCAGCGGGGGATTCGGGGAACCAGGCTGGAGAACGGCAGAGATCATCAGTCTGGCTGAAAACAGGGATCGTTGCTCCAGAGCAAAGCACCTGGGCTGATCCCGCCTGCTGCCACTCTGGGCTGATGTCCCAGTGACAGGGACCGGCCCACCCCAAGGCTGCTGGGACACAGCACGGCAGAACGGGAAAAGCAGCGGTGAGGGCTGCATCCAAAGGTGCTGTATGAACCTTTCCAACCTGCCTGGCTTCAAACTCGAGGCAGATGGCAAAGCAGAGGATCTATTTGATCAAACTGGAAGAAGTGCAGCAGCCTCATGATTTCATACAGCTAACAGAAGCTCCTTCCCACAGCAGGAGTAAGCTGTCCAACCAAGGCTGATCTGGAACACTAAGAAAACTAACATGAATGACTAAAATAAGAAACAAAAGAGCCATGACATGATTTCCTCAATGATGCTACACAGCTACAGCAGCAGCTGTGAGAACATCAAGTTCTCCAGCACCCAGGAGGAGCCTCTTTCACCAGAGCATCCTTGTCTTCACTTACCTCTGAAATTTTAGCTGGCCTTAGCCCTGTTTGGGGGAATTGGCTCCATATCTGCAAATTTACACAGCTGAGGTGATCTAACACCGATCTGCAATGCTGTCACTATCGGGCAGGTCGTATTCTCTTTCCCTTGCCTTGGATTTGTAAAGCAGGGACAGGTGTACTAGCTGCCTCTGTAAGGTGTTTTGTATTCTCCTTTATTTGTTCATTCTAAACAAGATGGAAAGTGCTTTCTTCTGTATGCAAACACAGGCAGGATAATTAAACAGCAGAGATCAGGGCAGCATGGCATGCCATCGTGACAGTCTTGTTTTCAGGTTCCCGTATAATTGTCCTATCAGAAACAACTGTTATATCTGTAACATCCAGTCAAAGTTCTGTATTGTCAGGAGCGATTCAATTTACAACATTTTCAATTTTTAGGCTTAAAGAGCACATTAAAATCACTGCAGAAAATGCAAAAAGTCAGACTTGACAGCAAAATTAGTATCTCAAGAAAGCCTTCTCCTCCAATTGCAAGGGAGGTCCTGAAACAAATTCTCCTCTGAGTAATTTTTCCTTCTACTTCCACAGTCTAAAAGACACTTCACTTTAATAGACAACACCAACTGAAAATCCTATGGCTCATGTGCATCATGGCATCAAGAGAGGAAGACCACAACAGTAGTCTGGAGCTCTTTTTCTTCTCTGCACAGCTTCTAGCCATCTATCCTGAGGCTCTGCAGGACAGGCAGTAATCTGTTCCAACTTCTTGGTAAACTCCCCCCAAACAAGTCAAAGAGGACAGTGTTAGTGTAACAGCACTTGGAAGGAAAGGGCTGAGCTCCCAGCCTGCGTTCAACTCATCACACCTCCTGCATCCATGTGAGACAGCCATGAGAGGAGATCAGGCCTGTGGCTGCACAACTTATGCTGGCCTAAATCACTGCTGTGGCTGAAGTTGGCTGTAAGTCAGGTCAGTTTGTTACAAGTGCTTCCAGCAGCACTACAGGAAGGGGTAGAGCAGGGCTGGTAGGCTGTCAGTGCAGCAAGCAGGTGGGAACACTCCTCAGCAGTGGTACCAGCTTGTGAAGGCTCAAAGTACTAAACACTGCCAGCTCCAGGCCAGAGGACAGATAATATCTGGTACTGCACAGCACTGCTTCACAATAATTCAGGCTAGGAAACACCACCACACAGCCCCATGGCTTCAAGGAAAGTTTAGGCAGACAGGTTGCATTAAATCCCATGTCAACATGCAGCCTCCAGCTCTGATGTCTGGATCCAGTGAGTGTAACTCTCCACTGATCCCTGGAGTGATGGGGAAAACACCATCCTCACATCCCTCAAGGCACAATGAAAATCTTTTAGTTCTCAATTCTTTTTTCACCCCTCTTAAAGCGATGGCATTCCTCACCAGCTGTAATCAGCACGCACACCCTCCCAAAGTGCCATTTAATACCGTCACACAAAACTGCTGCGTGACCCACTTTGGGTTATTATGTGCAATAATTACAAGACACCACAGTCCCGGCCTGCCAGGCTCCAAGAGGCTTTCTGCAAGGGCACTCAATTCCCCCTTCCTGTGGACTCTCAGCCACATGCCTGGGAGATGGACAGTATTTCTCTCCATCGAATCCACCCCCACCTCCACTTAATTTCATGCTTGGACTGTGACTACACTAACAGGGCATATCGAGTTTCTCCCTCGTACACTGATTAAACCGACATGGTGCTTTGCACAGTCTTTCACGGACTCCTTATCTCAGTAACAAGAGGGAGGAAAAAGCACAAGGACAACTCTGAGCAAAGCAACACTGTCTCCTTTCCCGGCGCTGGCAGAAGTCTCATTGGGAAATGGTGTGCACCCTCTGTCAGGAAGCTGTGAGAGAAAAGTTTCGACGGCTCAAGGGCTTGCCAGGGCAGACCAGGCCTGGTAAATGAGAAATTCTGGAGGTCTATTTCACAACACTATTTTTCCAAGCTTTTCACGGGATTTTTCAACTATCACATTGAGAAGGTGGGTAGATATCATAGCTATGGATGCACAGCACTGAAGTCACAGCTCAGTGCTGTTACTTCCCATCAGTTCAAAACTCACTAGTCCAGTTTTAACTGAACTGGCTTTCCCAATACTGCCTTCTTGTCCTCCAGGCTTTGGCGTTGTTGAATGTAACCTATTGAGCTTCCAAAGCTTTTCTGGACAAACGTCTTGCTTTAGGACTAAAAAGTACTTAAAAATATGAAATGGTAGATTTTTTACCTAATCCAATTTCTTTGACTTTTCAAAAGGTCATAAAAGAAGGCAATATTCCAAAACCCACAATAATTATGAAGGGAATTGCCACCGTACCAGGATAAATCAGTGGCAGATAGAGGAAGGGATGGGAGACACCTCACCTTTAGGGTTTGAGTCACTCCAAACATAAGATGTCCAGAGCAGCGCAAGACACACCAGGTCATCCATATGGAGCTGGCATATAGGACACTGAACCTATGGGATGCCTGTATTCTTGCAGAGTAACAGAGCTTCAGGTAAGAGTGCCCATGTACCAGTTATCTGTGTTTGGGAAAGCAAATAGCAGGCCAGATTCCCACAATGCAGCTGTTCGCTTTCAAGCAAGTTCCCTTCAGCTCTCTGTACCACAAGTACAGAGACACTCTCTTTATTTCATCACAGTGCAGGCACTGAAAACAGGTCAGAAGATTCCCACATCAGGTTTCCTAGCCCACAGCCCAGCACACTCAGCAAAGAGTCTGTCTGACAGGCTCTTCAGGCTGCAATAGAGCAACAAGTGCACAGGCTGTAAAATAAGGATGGCCCCAAATCAAAGACTTCGTCAGTCCTAGGATTTGAAGCTCTAAGAGACCTTTGGAAAATGCAAAGGCATAAACTTGCTTTTCTTTCCTGTCTTGTTCTTGGCAGCTACAAAACTGCTTTGGTACCATAAGACAGACTTTTCACTCCTCATGGGCTTGTGAAGCACTCACAGCTCCTTTCAGCTCCTACTAGAACCATTCAACACCTTTGCAAGTTCCTTGCTTTCTCAGAGGAGCCAGACCAGCATCTGCAGAGCCAATTACAGGAGAGCAAAATGCAAATAAAAAAGAAGTGACTGTTTCCAACCCACACACTAGAGGCTTTGCTTAGAGAACTTCCAAACCCCTCACAAGCATATTCACTGCCCTCAAATCCCATTGCAAAACCCTTGCAGTTCCTGGAAGAGTAACGAGGAGAGCTGATTTCAGAGGCAGATTTTTTGCCTGGGACACACCTTACTGATGCAAAGGTACCAGCTCAGACCTCAGCTTTCCCAGCGGTTCCTTTGCTCATCAAACAAAGCTACATTTTGAGAGAGACTTGTTCTACTCACAAAGACCTACAGGTGGCATGTACAGTTTGAAACAGGCTGTTTTCCAGAGGAGATTTCTTTTTTTGTTTGTTTGTTTGTTTGGGTTTTTTTATGGGACCAGAGAATTGCAGCTGATATCACTATTGAATGGAGCTAGGTTATCATTCCAGATAGATGGTCTGCTGGAGAGTGCTTTCACACATGCACATACACAAACACGTGCACACAGACTTTGGCTGGGCTGGTTAAAACACCACAGCACTTATTGCTCCTTGAGGCCTATGAGTTCACTTCTAGGCTCCCAGCCAGCTTGGAAATCACATAACCCACGTGAGCAGCAAGGTTGTAAGGAGACGTTTGTCAAGCAAAAAGATAGTTCCTGAGTGCTGTTCCCCGCAGGACGTATCTCAGCAACCCTGAAACCAAGATAGTAACTAGTCAACACTTTGGGGACTATCCTTGGCGAGGTCAGCCAAAAATGACTGCCCACCACCAGGAGTAAAGGCTGCCATGCTGGGGGATAAAGCAAAAAGCCCCTCCTAGGCTTGGCTCTCTTATGCAGAGAAGCACAGAAATTTTTAGTCACATCCTAGAGGTTTTATAGCAAGCAAAAGGGCCAAAGAGGCACAAAAGGGACATAAATCATTTGTGCTGTCTAGAAAAGACAGCAGAGCACAGAGCATCTTTAAAGGACCTCCTTGCAAGCATCAGCCCCAGGGACAAGGGGAGGATGCCCGGTAACGAGGGAATGGCACACTGAAGGGGTGTGGAGCAATAGTGGATGGCCTTACATGGCCCCCAGGGCAGCTCATTTATAGACATCCTCCTAAGGGAGACTGCAGACCACCATGGGTCTCTCTCCCCCACCAGAGCAACACATGATGCGCAGGCAGCAAGGTAGAGAAATACGTCTCAGAGCTACTGATCTACCAACAGAACAAGGTCCTTTACCTCAGTTAGTGCTGGCCCTTCAAAAACCCTTCCCATTGTTTCCTCCCTCTCCAGCAGCTGGTGCATCAGCTTCAGCTGGATCACAATGGGGTGGGAACTGGTTCTGAGACATGAAGGGGGATTAGGCCATCTTGTAAGGACAAATTCAGATACCTCACAAGCACATGCCAGGCTTGGGAAGGAACAGGGGTTTGGCCCATCATACGGGGATGAAATTTATGCTAAAGACAAGCTGAAATAAGGGCAGAACCCTCTTGCATCATGGATTAACAATTTGCATGAAAACTCAGCTACTGATATCATCAGGTTTCCCATCCCTAACATATACCTTTTCTTCTTTTGTTTTAATTTTTGCTGATAAGAGGTAACTCATTATTTGGGAGGAAGGGGGGGCTGATTATGGTTTTTTCAAAATAAATTGTGGCAGCGGTGCGCAGAGAAGCACAGCACTTCCCCTCTCTCACCGGGTAAGCTGCAGCACAAAGGCTCAGGGCTGATCTCACATCCTCTTCAACAATTAAAAGTCAAGGCCAGCAGCACAGCCAAAACTTGACACGCTCTTTAGAGAACAAAGGTCACTAGATTGAAGTCTTCACTCCCCGCTTTGGCTGAAGCAGCATGAAACATCCTCTTCAAAACCTAAGGCAGTTGAATCTTTATCAGGTGATGATGGCTTTTTGGAGAATAAAGACAACTGACCTCTCTGTCTTGCCTCCTACTGTTCCACAAGAAACCTTCAAGCCACCTAATTAGTATAAATCATTTTCCAGTAAGTGCTCCTGCCCCATGACGGCCTCATCAGACACCAGGTCCAGAGATAAAGCTGCTGATGGCTGTGATAGCAGCTGGGCCAACACTGGGTGTGAAGGAAGCCAGAAACCAGGGGGTCACAGCTCTGGTTGGCCCCAGCTCTCTGAGGAGCTGAGGTGGTCACTGCAGATGTGCAGGTGTGACCTCTGCACAGCTGTAGAGGCCACATCGCCACCCAGCCAGGAGACAGGGACTGGAGCTGACAACAGCTGGGCAGGAAATGAGCCAGAGAAACGCTGCATTAGAAGCCCCAGCACTCCTAGTGCTTTGGCATAAATAGCATTTTTGGAAGATTAAATAAAATAAAAAGTCGTGACATAATTAAATGGTTAATTTCACGGCCACAGTCCTGAAGTTGTCAGAAGTCAGGGCAGCCACAGGGAGGGCCTGTCCAAGCTTGACAGCATCAACATCCTCTCAAGAATGAGGGTTTACTAAGTAACTTGGATTTGGTTAACTTAAAATTAATCCTGAGAGCACGTTGGTTGGTCAGCCCAGGAGTCTCACTCTTGGAAGAGTCCAAAAGACAGACTCACAGGACAATAGTCATTCATCCTCTTGCCCATCATGGCATAGGACTAAAATACACCCCAGAGTGTTCAGAGGTCCTTCCTGCCTGCTGTCCCTTCTTAATGCTCCCTACTTCACCCAGCACACTGAAATCCTTACACATTCAAAGATCCAGTTCGAGGAAACTTTTTGTGACCGATGAACAAGGCCTAACACAGTTCAAACTCCACCTCTTTTGGTCAAGGCAAGGATAACACAAGAGGAGAACCTACAATGGTGGACTGACATTGCCATGGGTTTCATCTTACTCCTTCCCACAGCCTTGGACAGACTGTGGAAGTGGAGTGCAGATTGACTGCATTTCTCCACATACTTCAATTTGCTTCTGGTTTAGCTCTTGTTCCAGCAGAGAACCCTCCCTAAACCTCTCCAGCAGACAGGGAAAACCCTCACAAAACAGGTATTTTTAGGAGCTGTTTCATCCTATCAATCTGAAGAGCAAGTGGTATTTTCCTATGATTAGCCCAATAAAAATAAAAAGCACAAGGCACCACAGCATCAGACCTCTCACTTCCATGAAGAACTCAAAGACCTAAACTTGGGCTCTTCCACACTTAGGCTCAAATTGCAAAGATGAAACCAAGCAGCTCCTACCAGCACAGGGAAAGCATTTGGATTCCCCTATGAACTTGGAGAGATCTAAGTCCAAAGCAATGCTGAAGCAAAATTCAAACTGACTCCTTCCTCTCCTGACTCCTTACTGATGGGGTAAGAACGAAGACTCAGGTCATTAAATCGTCAGAAAATGTTTTGCTGCATTAGTTTTTAGTTCTCTTATGAGTCCAATAGGTCCAATGCATGCAGAGAAATGTGAGCTGGCAGCAGGGAACCAGCAGCAGGGCAGGACACAGGGAAAGGAGGGCCTTCAAAATAAACTCCCCCGAAAATACCATTTTTATATAAAACAGCCTCTGCTGACAAGAAGTTCTTTGTCCCAACACAAAGAGCATGCTTCAGGCATGACTTGCTAAGGCAGAATTTCCATCATGCAATTCCCTGCTCAAGGCACGCTGCAGAAGCCAGTACTGCCTCCGTGTGCCCTGCCTGCTCTGGGGTTAAGACAAAACATTTCCAGCCATGTCCTTACATAAATAAGTTATCCCACATCATGTATTGATCTCCTTCACTCTTGCTAAGACAAACTCAAACCTCCCTCCAGTCCCATTGAAGTCAGTGGGGCTGCACTGCTGGGGCCTGGGCAGAACCACTCCTCAAAGCCTCATCTGTGTTAACTGAGGCTCAGAAAACAAGATATTGGATAAAAAATGATGTAGCTTCAATCAGGCTACACTAATTGATACCTAAATTCCAGCACGTAATTTTAGTTTTAAAATAATGTGTCTCAAAAAAAAGAAAAAATCTAAGAGGGAGGAAAAAATCCCGAATTTTCTTCAGTTTTCTTTCATGGGATACCGAAGAAATTCTAAAAGGTGCATGGATAGAACAGAATAAATTGTATCCTAACTCTGGAATCAACCTGCTTAATACTGTTAATACTGTTAGGAACCTCCATCAAAGTTTATCCCATGAAAACTGGATTCAGGTTTATCACATATTAATTACCTATATTAAAAAAAATAATCCCACCTCTTCCAAAAAACTTATTATTTGATTAAATATGATTTTAAAAATAAAATTGATAAAGAAGTCATAATGGATGAACACACAAATGCATTCACCCTGTTCCTTACTAACCACAGCCCCTAATAGGAGATAATGGAAGCTGCTTTCAAATGAAATGTCTAAATGGGCCTAAAGCTTGTTTTCTCCAAACTCAGCCAGGCATTACTGCTGCCACAGCCACTTTCAATCAAGCTTTTACTGCAAAGGAAAACAAAGGAAGAAGTTAAATCCATGGGAGATTTCCAATGAATACTTAAAAATCTTTTCATGGGACAGAGTGAGCGAACTCTGTACCAGTAATGACCTCAGAAATCTTGTGAGTTCACTCCATTGCAGACTGTTCCCTCTCTCCACTAGATTTTAATTAGCCAATTCAGGGCCTTGTATGGAGGAGGAAAGAGTAGTGCTTAAGCAGCAGAAAGTTCAGCTAAATTTGCTGTGTGCTTGGAATTTAATAGACAAATACCAAGATCCTTTCGGGACTGTCATTTCCCACAGTTAAAGGTAGACACACAGCCATTGGGGGCCCTTCAAAGGACCATGGACACAGACAGCGTGCCCAGCTCTTCTTATACACCAAGTGCATGCCCAGATTTGTGTGCCATCTCCGATGTGATGAGGATGTGGGCGTGGGGAGAGGTGCTGCTGTGCTGTACCCATGCAAATGTGTGACTGTGCAGACACGCAGCACACACCAGAGGCATTTTCCCCGCCTGCCTGTTTCTCCCCCTTAAGCTCTTTTCACCCGTCTGAGGAACAAAGCCAGCGGCTGAAAGATCCAGCAAAAGTGCCTTGTTACGCAGAAGAAAGAGATACTTTAACCCAGCTGTCAATAAGTTTTGCCCATTTACATGTGTGCGGAACACTTTGAATAAATTACGTTTCCAGGATTTAGCTCCACGGCACTGGCCTAACAAAAGCGGACTTACAGCTCCCGGGGGAAGGGAGGGGGCCAAGGGGGAAACATATTCTGCACAAGACAAAATCCCTTCCAGAACCATGAGGGCAAACTGGGTTGGTGTTTTCCTTTGACGAGCACGGCTTCTACATCGCTTGCAATCTATTTTCAGACACATTTTTCTGTCTTTGCATCAACCATACAAATGTCACTTCTACATATGGTCTCTGTGGGGGTGCGGATGGGATGGGTTTGCTTTTTTAATTACAGACCCAGCAAAAGCAAAAACAACGGGGGGGACGATGGGGTGCTGCTGATGTCAGGTGGAGATGTGCCTCTGGGGGCACCAAGTTTTTCTGAAGAGTGAAATCTGCTGTTCCAGCTTTTAGCAGAACCAGCACCCAACAGAAGCACTTAAAAGACACTGGTTGGAATTTGTATCTTATTTTAAATACGCACACATATGTCCCCAGGTGGCTTCTCTAAAGAAACTTTACCTGTGGGGAGCGATGGAGAGGAGGATTCAGTCTGTCACATCACTGTGGGGCAGGAAAAGCAGCTTTCTCATGGACCAGTCCTACACCAGGGGAATCACTTCAGCATTTTGCTAAGCAAGAGACTCTAAAGAGAAAAAACTCACTGGGGTAAAGTCAGTGGGATTTGTTAAGGAAAAAAAATTGGGAAATTAGGTTTCCTGCTTATTGAAAGGAGACTACCAGATACTGGAGTCTCACCTCTATCCTTTACTTGCCCGCAGGGAAATAATCACAGAGAGAGTGCTAGAATGGATTTAATCAAACACAAGTTTGTGCCCCCATTAAGAGACTCAGAAGATGAAGCTCCCACCTCTGTGCCAGGCAGGACAGATCAGCCACTCTAATGGTACTCACTGATCTTCGCATCCTTCAAATTGTAATGCCATGATATAAAGCCTGGCTGCCTTCCAGGGTTGCACTGGTCACTGACTTTAATAAAAATAAGTGAAGTAAAATAGATCCACGAGGCTGAAAGCTCAGGCAGGTTCCCCACAAAAACAGCAACTGAAAATATCCCCAGCTGACAGGCTCTAGAGTGCGTCGATGACAGAAGTTTGGGATGGGCAGCCAGAAAGAGCTAAAGACTACCCAAACCCTTCCTCCTCCACGGCAGCAAACATGAATTCCTGACCTCCCTGATATGAAATCCAAATACACTGAAAGCAAGAGAAAAGGAAACCACCGGCATCACAGCTTCGTATTTAATATTAGTTGGAACACGCAGAACCTTTCTTCACTGCCTCAAACAAATGAGTGACTCATTCCCCTCACAGCAGCAACCCTCATGGCCACTGCCAGCCAAAGAAACAATGTGGAGAAAGAAAAATCCATCTCAATTAGGTGAGTTCTCTGACCCCCAGCACCCACCAGTGAATGGTGCTTGACATGACAAGTGATACAGGAAAACTTCTGAAAAATTCCTCATCATCCAAAACAGCCTCTCTGCAACTACCACGCTGAGCCAGTAAAAACCACTGCCAGAAGCGTGCCGACTTCCATGCCCCTAATCTTATCTGCGGAAGAGGATCCAGGGCATCAACTTCATTGCTGTTTCCAGGAAGAGGAGCCCTAATCAAGCATTTCTGCCCATGAATAACAGACAAGGAATGTCTCCGCTTGGCCAGCAGCAGCCTGTGAAAAATTAAAAAAAACATTGTAAAATCCGCTTTGGAAGCAGGGAGGGCTTGCAGAGGGTGTGATTGCTGTCTTATCTCCACCAGTACAGATGCTGCAGGGGCAAGGCTGACCCACGGACGTTCTGTCGCTCTGAGACAGCCTCATCAAATCCGCAAGGGAACTGGCCTGCAGTGCTGGATGGCCATCACCCAAAGTGGAATTCTCTGACCAACAGATGCTGGGTTTTTTTTAAGGAGACTTGTAATAATCACTGATTTTCTTAAAGGTTCACCTGCTGCGGGTTTGCAGCAATGCAAAAGTTGCAGTTAAAAAACACCCGTGTTTTTTAGAGAATGATGAACGTGCACCAAAAATAGTCAACGAACCACAAACTACTTCAGGTATGAATCTGGGACTAACTAGACCCGGGCTGGGGACTTGACCCACCACTCCGGAAGGCACCAAGTGGGTCATGTTGACTTTTTACCAGAGCATACCCTGAAAAAGAAAAGCAAATGTTTACAAGCTCTTTTTCGTGCCAAGTGGGCCTGCCCATTCCCAACCAAACCCCACTGATCCCGCATGTTCAGCAGATGGTACTGCATTTGCCAGGAATAATTGCTAATGTTGGGGTGGCTGCTCCTAAGCAAGTAAAAGCGCTTCCAAGTGCACATGTGCACGCAGATCTGCCATGGCACTTCTTACAGATCTGACAACATGCAGCAAAGGGTCAACAGTTCTCTCTGGAAGGCTGTGTTGATATCTGCTGCGAGATAAGGCACCCTGAAGTCAAAGGGACTTGCTTATTTTCTAGAATTGTTATCAGTTGTTATTGTAAGTAAAGCAGTACTATGTCAAATGCCCCTTCGTTCTGACCTTACCATGGGCAGGACCTGCTAAGATCTCATGGAATGTGAAATAATCATTAATACAGTCCCCATGGCAGTCCTAATAAATCATATAGCTCAACGTCTTTTAGCAAAGCCATAAAATTCTACCAAAGACACATCAATAAACTGCACATACAAGAACCATTCCACTCCCAGCCTCTTTCCTCGCATTCCAAAAATGCAGAAAAGCAGCAGCGACGTTGGCTCCATCCTCTAATCCCCAAATCCCCAATTACACCGAGGGAGCTGAAGATAACAAAGATTTAAGACCTAGAAGGAAGCTTCTTTCAGAGGTAGAAGAAAGGTGTTATATCAACAATCCTGGGTAATGGATTCATTTACCATGGCACTTCTCTGTGTGCAGACAGACAGGCAGCATAATGTCTATAGACCTCTGGCCTCCCATGCAAACCCTTATGAGAGGGGTTTGGTGGTACCTGAGCCTTCTGCAATGAGCTGACTTTCACGCCATAAGGAAAAGCTTTGCCTGTGTAAGGAAATGGGTTGGCTCACCTATTAATCCTTCTAACTCTCACTGAAGCCTGAGGGTGAATTCACATTTATTGACTTTAAATTAGCCTTTCCTTTTCCATTTCGAAGAAGCCATTCCTGATTTACACCAGGACATGCTCAAAAACAGATCCCAACAGGCTTCCTTCACCTCTAACTTCAGACACACACAGCACATCACTCTGTACAGCAGGAAAAGGTGTTTCAAAGCATGATGCATCTCAATCCCATGCAGGTAAAGACTGGGATAAATCCTGCTCCTGTCACACAGCAGGGTCTGGATGAGCTTCCCTCCTTCCCACTTCCAGAGGGACCATCAGGGCTCTGCACAGAATACTTTCTGCTGGTGACTTTTTCCAACCATGATTTGGTGCTCCCTGTCATGACTGTAGGGCTCTGGGCCACAGCCCATCCTTTCCAGTTCACACGGAGCAGGAGCTGCTGTATCAGCCCCGTATCCAGCCATGGTGAAGGCCACCGAGTCCCCTGCGTGCGTCACCAGCCTTGTCTGCAAGGGCAGGATCTGCAGCAGTAACTCAGACAGGAAAGTTTTGCTTCCAGCTCCTGATCCACCACCCACAACTCCTCCTCCTGGATCCAGCTACAATCCCTCTGCTAGGACTCTAAAATAAATGTTGTTTTCAGGGTCACAGTGAAATGATTTTGTTTTCAGCAAGCAGAACTCCCTGAGCCTAATTTACTGTACATCCTGTCTGTGCTTCACAATGAAAACACCACACAAGGTTGCAGGTCAGACCTCTGAGCCCCTCCTGCTTGGGATGCTAATTCCTGCACAGTGATGAGAAAGCCCTAAGGGCTATTAAGCCTTCCCACTCTGGGGTATAAACTGATCACCAGGAGGGAGGAAAACCACCTCTTCCCTTAAATACATATAATATTACCCACTCGGGAGCAATGAAGCCTGTGTGTGAAGCCCCCAGACACAGCTACTTTGCTGACAATGACCCAAACATACCATGGGAATGTCCTTGGATGTTTAACTGTGTTGTGTCCTCAGGCAGCATCACTCAGCAGGGAGGAGCTGGGGGTTCTGGGTAAGAGTGGCTCAGGATATTTGGTAGCTATGGAGTGAGCTAGAGCTCATTTAGGTTAAACTCAGGGCAAAAAAAACCTTAGTGGGGACTTGCCTGTGATTTATATGGAGGCTTTAACTACTGGCACTGCATGCAGATATATATGAGCAGTGACCACAGCAGCATCACCACTAGCTATCCCAGGAACTTAAGTGTGGCCAGGACTCACCTAAATTTAGATGCCTAACTCCCATTACAGTCTGCAGATAGATGGTCAATACTGGCTCAATGCCCTACTTACTAACATCTCCATCAGCCTCGAGGGCAGCTCAGACACTGACACATAAATCAGTTCATCTATGAGCTGAACACCCCTCGTGGTGCCTCGGCTTCATGAAACAGGACAGCATTCCCACGCCTGGTGGGATGAGCCCCATGGAGAGGAGCACGTTCCCCACATGTACCCACCTTCTCACACTCCTCAGAGGTGCAGAGGCTCCTTGCCCACCCACAGACTCAATGCACCAGCACAGCTGGATGGGAAAATAATCTGCAGACCTGCAGATGCAATGGGATTAGTCCTACCCGAGCAGGAGCACATGGAGGGAGCCAAGTGCATGGATGGGTTCCTCTGGACCGTCCTGGTGCTCCTTACAGGCAGAAGGAAGTGTAAGAGGGGAGGCAGTGAGGGGAGCCCCAGGGGCAGGCAGTAGTTTTCAGAAACACTTTTTCATTCTCACCAAATCCTCAATCCAAACCTTCCCCTTTTGCTAGAAGTCTTTGCAAACACTAGCAAAACCTTTCCCGTTAATCTTTCTTCATCTTGCTAAAACAACACAGACTGTCTGTCTCCAGGGAAGGCTGTCACAGGATATGGGGGAGGAATCTATCATTTGTAATGCACGGAAATATAACTTACATATATCAAAGGCATTTGCTATTTAAAAAAAAAAAAACAAAAAAAACACCAAAAACAAATACGCAGCAGAGATTGGGAGGCCAAACCCTCATTGCCTTCAAGCTACTGTGCTTAGCAATCGTGTGAGCAACAGCCTGAGCAAACCCAATTAATTTGATTTGTAGATGGCACAGATTAGCAATTGTGTTCCAGTGGTAGATCCCACAAGGAGCCCCTCTCGCTTACGTTTCTGTACGGCTCCTCATTTGTTACCCTAATATGTGAGGGCACCTATCTAAATCCCTGCAATTTATGTACTGATAGGTATGCAGCCCTGGCTTCCAACAGCACCTTCCCACCAAGATTTGTGGAGATCTCTGCAAATTTTAGGTCTGAAAACTCTCCAATGTCTACGTCAGGAATATAAGCAAAAACCCTGACCCTGAGGCATCTACTGGCTCAGTTTAGCTGTTTACACAGACAGTTTGGAACACAACTAAACTGTCTTTAGGGCACTATTTCTGACGGGCTTCACACTTTAGCCATCAGCCATGCCAGGCCTTCTACACCCTCCAACAGCTCTGGTTTGATCCAGATTTAACCCTCAGTGGGTTCAGATTCAAATATAAGACACTTAGCGTGGTAACAACCCAAACGAGGGGCATCTAAGCAAAATTAAAACCACCTCACTCTGAAAACTGAAAAAAGTTGCATGACTACTCTTAGAGTGAAAATTACCCTTTCAGATTTACAAAGAGTTATCTCTCAAGTAAAAATGCCTGATGCAGCAGTATATAGTCAAAATTGCATTACATTCCAGTAAAGTTTGTTCAAAGCCAGAGATGGCCCTCTAAAATGAGGTCTGTGAAGCTGGGGAAAAAAAAAAAAAAACAAAAAACAAACCAGTGAGGACAGATGGGTAGGGAAAGCTTTTTTTGTTGTTTTTTTTTTTTTTGATCCAGCATCAACTAAAGGAACATATTCTGCTGCTTAAAATAAGAACAGCAAGATTCTACTGATATTGACTGGATTTCTGTATTTCTAAAAACATGAGCACTTCACAAATACACTGAAATATTCTGTCATCACCAGACCGAACATGCGAGTTTTCTATAAATATAGACATCTGGCAGTGGTTTCTTCTACTGTTATGGATTTCTGGTGTGAAGAACGCTATTTTGTAAGCAAATGCATGTTGGAAATAATTTCATATGTGACAGGTTACATTAAAGAGCAAGAAGGATTTGCTGGGCAGAAGTGCGTAACAAAAACACTGTGTTCCCATACTGCTCCTGACCTTCTGCATAAGGTTGCCTGCACAATACTTGAGGCGTAGAATATCTTCCTCCAAGCAGTGCTGTGGTGCTTAATTAAAGCATGCCCACAAATTGCATTGAAATTTGAAAGGGGATTTGGTGTTTGGCGTCGTAATTCCAGCCATGGTGAAACATCACTGACAAAACAATGAATATTAAATATCAGTAAATAACAGCCTGCTTGGTACAAAACGCCTGAGGGGTGCACAGGCAACTGCCAGGTGCATAAAATCCAGTGATATAGGGCTGTGTCATGACTCTTTCTTTTTTTTTTTTTTTTTTTTTTGGGGTGAGATTTCCAGCCAGATTGATGTCCTCATCTGGCCCATGGTAAAACCATCCAGAATTGGATCAGACAGGAGGAAAGATATTAGGAAGAAATTCTTTCCTGTGAGGGTAGTGAGCCACTGCAACAGGCTGCCCAAAGAAGCTGTGGATGGCCCATCCCTGGAAGTGTTCAAGGTCAAGTTGGATGGGGCTTGGAACAACCTGGCCTAGTGAAAGGTGTCCCTGCCCAGGGCAGGGGATTGGAACAAGATGATCTTTAAGGTGCCTTCCAACCCAACCAGTCTACAACTCCATGATTCTATGAAATTGGGGACATACATGATCACTCGAGACATGAGCGTGGCAGGACACATCTTACTTCACTAAGGGCTCACCCAGGCTAAAACTGGATACTAATCTCACACTCCAAGGGTGACAGAAAACATCTTTGTCCAAGGGTATGGGCTACGTCTTCTACTCACATCTGCCTTGCTCACCAAGCTCCCCATAACGAAGTCATTAGCATGTGCAGATAGATCAATTTTTGACTGAAAAATTTTCCCTTCTGGTTAACATAAGCCAAGCGTAAACACTCCCTCAGAGGTTAACGAAAGCCAGCAGCCTAAACAGGGATAACACTGCAAGAAGAGGAGAGCGGGAGTCAGGGGGGAGTTGAAGAGACAATTAATCACAAGCTTTCTTATACCATAACACATTTTTGTCAGTGATCAGGCGTTTACAGAGACTGTGTTTCTCCTCATCCCCTTTAAACCCTGTTTGGGGGGAGTATTTTCCAGGTGGAGATATCAAAACAGCAGGGCACAGAGCTGCCTTCGCCATCCAGCCCCCACTGCCCACCTTCCCCACTCCCTCCAGTAAACACCATAATTCCCCAGCTACATTAGAATTCTTTTTTCTTTTTTTTTCCCTCTTCTAAATCACCCTAAAAGCATTTTGGTAGCAAAGACAAAGAGAAAGCTGGGGGGACCCACTAAACCCAAATTCTCCAGACAGCTCTCGGCATCCGTCAAATACTTGCTAAAAAAGACAACCAGAGACAAACCCAAGAAGCCTTGATACCTTGTGTTATCTTTGCAGGCTGGCTGCTGCCTTATCAGCTCTGACAGAGCCCAGCATTTAAGAAAAATTCAGTAGACTTTGGGTGGAAGTTGGTTCCTAAGAAAACACACAGCCGAATTGCTGGAAGTTGGTACAAGAGGAGAGGGTGAGCGGGTTAGAGACGGCCTGAAAGCCTCCACTGTCGTCTTGCTGTTCCCTCTCAGGAAATACGCCGCCATGTAAGATTTTTAATTCTTTGTTCATAATTCACTCCTCACATTTCACACCCATTGCACATGCCAAGAGCTACAAGGGTGAACAATGGCTCAAAATGCTGCTTGCTCTCAATAGGAATGAGAATGAAATGGAACTAGGATGGAATCCAGGCAGAGACACCAGCCTTTACTACGAGGTATTAAAACTTATCAGAAACGGATGAAGATCTTGTGATCACGTCCAAGGCTGGTGTTAAGTGCTGCTGTCCTGAAGGGGAAGGATGAAGACGTTTTTTACCAGTCTTCACTTACAACAAAGCTGCTCCTTTTGGATAAACTCTCCGTGGAAGAATTTGAAAGTTAAAGAGCATTTCTTTCACAAAAAGCAAAAGTTCTGTGTACTCTTGCACATAACTCACTACACACAGATTTTGGCAGCCACCTCACACAGGAGTTGGACCTTCCCTTTGCAAGGGCGTGAGGGTCCTGCTTTGGAAAAAGTTATAAAAGAGTTATAAAACACCTTTGCTTGACATTAATGGATGGGTAGAACGAGTTAGCAAGAGAAGAGCTGTCTCAAGGCCAAGGGCTGCTTTTCAGCGTCTCATTTGTAATGTGACAGAGGGAACAGCTGGGGGGAGCCTGTCTGCCTCTTGTCAACTCCAGAGGGAAGGACAGACAGACAGACAGACACTCCCCAGGGAGCTGCCCTGGCATTATAACTGCCTCTCGTAGAGGGTGAGCCGGCTTTCTACCTCTGACCTGACCTTTTCTCCCCCAGAGAGTCCTCGCAAATCTTCCTCAACAGCTAGCAAAATCTGAAGTGACACAGCTGGTCCCCAAAACTATCCTCTTTTCTTTAGTTTATTTTCAAGTTTTGCCTGAGATAATATTGCAGGAGAGGCAGAGGAATGAAGCAAAGGGAGCTGAAAGTATGGAAGGTCGTCAGCAAGCACTTCTTTAAAACAAGCAATCCTCAGGTGCTTGAATTATGTGTCTAAATACTTGGTAAAAATGGTGTCTGAGAACAGAAGCTTCTGTAGTTGCAAAAGTGCATTGAAATCCTTGGGTTTAAACTTCCCCTTGTGTGCCTCCGGTGTCGTGCTACATGGGTTTCAGTGGATTCAAACTGGGATGAATTCAAATAGATGTGTCATACATCATTTTTCGTGTTTTATTTGACTTTAATTACTTCTTAACAGTACTGCTGTTTGAAAAATCTTTCTCAATTGAGGGTGTTGGTTTTGCCTAGGGCTGCTTGGCCCTTTTCCACTGAAATGCCCTTTCAACAACCACCACGAGCCTTTCCAAGAAAAACTAAATCTTTTGGAAGAATCTCTTTTTTCGTGACTGTGTGAAAATTTGCCTTGCTCAACCCTCTCTCTTTCCTTCACTCAGATTTTAGGTTGGTTGTTCTTTCCACCTTTCTAGAAGGTGGAAACCTATGGTGGGCTCCAGCAGGATGTGGAGCAACCCGTGGGAGCAGTCAGACCTTGTTGGTAGCACAGATGAAGACACCTTGATGATGATAACAATAATAATAATAATAATAATAATAATGCTTGAAGAACCTGTGTAATTTTTTTTTTTTCATTCCAGGACTTTTGATGGCTGCTTATGTAAAAAATAAGCACTGTGTAATGCCCATCTCTCCCTAAAGCCAATGCTGACTTGTACCCAGCAGAGAAGGGACAACCGGACTCGCGATTCACGCACATGAACCGCGGTGGGTGAGCAGTGCAAGACTCCAGCCTGTGCATGAACAGCATGTTTGCATCTGTTTCTCTCTGGGCGCTTACACAGGGTTTGGGCACAGGATTATTGGCCCTGTGGGTCTGTATTGTAGCAGCAGCAAGAAATCTTTATCAGGGGAACATCTGCATTGCACGGGGCACTGCCGGCAAATACGGGATCTCACCTTTCTCAGGGGTACGTGGGTAAATAAAACACTCAGCTGACCAATGGGTCTGGTTTTGGAGGGGGCCTTTGTCAGAGTAAAACAAAGTCTCTATACAAAGAGCTGTTAGTAACTTGAATTTAAGTCTGTAGCTGCTTGTTGCTCGTTCTGCGTTTAACAGCCTTTAACACAACAACAGGGCTTTCTACAAGGAAGGCTTCCAGAAAAAAAAAAAAAAAAAAAAAGAATCACACCAGCTATAATAACAACTTTGTCTTACACTGTAATCATCATATCAACCACTGCTTAGTTGCTGACCTGGTCTGCAAGACCAATACTAAATATTTCAGACGTTGCAGTCCTCCTCAAGCTCTGCTTTAATATCTGTCTTGTAGCAAAATAACCTCCAACACATGCCACAGACAGAAGGTCCTGCCTCAGTTTTAAGGCTGGGATAATTATAGCTGAAAACTTGTTCAATTACTTTGGAGCATTTTTCATCACCCTCAGAAAAGTTATTGTGTTTGCTGGTTGGGGTTATTTTGCACTTTATAGTATCTGCATTACTTGCAGAGGTAAAAGGGAAGGTGCCTGTAAGTATGCAAATGAAAAGATCCAAATCAAGAGGCCTTTAAAATGCATTCAGGCTTATTCCTCTCTGCTGTTATTTCAATTAGTGTCTGATAACTAAGTGGTTCCCTTTTAATTCTGCATTGCATATTTTTTCTTTCAAACACTTGTCTCAGTGAAAGTTTGATGCTGTTTTTCCTTCTGGAGAAAGAAACTCCAAAGATTTTTGTTCAACCTCCCAGGTCAGTGTTTCCCAGATATTCTGAATGAGGGACTGTTGCCAAGATTCAGATTTTCCCCAGATCACTGCACACCCTCACACTCAGCTTAAAGCCATCACAGATGTAGGGATGGACCCTGGAGTCATTCTTACTGTCCTATTCCTGTTGTCCTTACTGTGGTCCCTGAGCCAGAACAGGAACCAGCACTTGTCCCTCTGACATCTCCTGGCATGAGAAGATTTGGCAGATTTTAAAGCACATTTAAGAAAAAAAAAAAGTCTTTTCTGATTTTCATGCCTGTACCAGAGTTTAGTCTTCCAAGGCAGAGGATCTTCCCTCTCTTTACAAAAAATTGGATCAAGAGGCAAAAGCCCAGTATGCCTGGGGTGCCAGGTCATGTTTCAAAATGCTAGACATGTGTCAATCATCCCTGGACAGAATTCATGCACCACATCTCACAGGCCAACATAAATACCCCCTTCCAGAAATCCCCTGAAAGCGTTGTTCACGCAGCCCTGCAGCATTACCTGTTCAGCCTACTGGAAAAATATTTTCCCCTGGAAAAATATTTTCACCCACAGGGAGTATTTTTCACAAGTTGTTTTCTCTGCCTTATTTCTGCAGCCTCCTGAAGCACTGCCAGTAGTCAAAAGTCCATGTAGATACAAAGCCAAGGTTGGGGGCGAACTTCCTGGTGGCACACCACATTCACCTTGATACCAGGGTCAATGCACGCTGTGCCTGGACCAGAGGGAGCATCTGGTCACCAGAAGCACTGGTTGCAGCACACCTTTGCTGCCAGCTGTGCTCCTGATGGAGCAGCTCCTTCCTTGCAGCAGGCAATGCCCTAGGAGGGCCAGCAAATGCTGACAGCATTAACTTGGCATTTTCCAGCTCCCTAAAATGATCCTTCTCCCTCAGAAGCCGAAAGCAGAGACAGAGGAAGGAAGATACCCATTCTCCCTATAAAGCACTCCAAAATTCAAGGGAACATTGAGACAAACAGAAAATTGTCGTGATACAGAGTGTGAAAGCCAGAATTTTCCAACGCAGACACATCACCCATGCTCTACCCTCTAACTGAGCTGAACAAAGACACAAAGTCAACAAGGAATAACTACTGCCTGTTCAGAATGGCCCGAACCATTTCTGGGTGAGATGGTTATACCATCTTTTTCCAGTAAGATCCACTGAGGGAAGACTCAGGATCCAAATCTGATTTTTTTCAGTCTTCACATTCACTGCCCCCAAGCAATGCTGCATTTTGCAGTGGGGAGACGGCTGTATTTTCGACTCCTAATGAGCAATTTTATAAATGTTCCTATAAATACCCAGTCCTTCAAAGTACTAAGCCTTCCTGCCATAAGTGGGAATGGAAAGGCCTTGCTGCCTATGGAGACCCTGTGATATGCCACGAGCTCAGCCCATGCTCCCCTAAGAATTTAAACCATCACATTTTTTTCCAGGTTGGCTTTCTGCCCCGGTTTCCTCCCCAGAACACTCACAGCAAGGTCAGAAGAGCTCTCACGATGGCACAAGGGAGTTCCAGGGCGGGAACAGAGTGGGACAAGGATGGGAAAGTGATGGGGTCAAGTTCAGTCATCTTCAGCTGCCACGAAATCACACCTGAGAAGGATTTACTGCCAGGATCCAAGTGGCTGCAGCTGGGCAAAAGAGGTGTGTGTGGGGGGGGGGGGGGGGGTGGTCCAATTTGTGCCTCTAATGAGCCAACTTAGAAGGACAGAAATCAAGTGCTTGACCTTTCTCAACATCATGTGAAGCAAATGCTCCATATGACACAGCTCCAGCATTATCTACCAGGCACAGGTGCATGACTGCAATTAGAAATGACCGGCATTTCATACATAACAGCACCTTTCAACCCAACTCAGCCCGGCCAAAGCCACACGGAGACTCAGTTACCATCTTCTTCCCACCCGACCTCCCCAGCTCCCTTGGCGGCTCAGGCAGCATCAAATAATTCCCCGTGAGGTCTCACAGCTGTTATTGGAAAATTAAACTGCAAGTCCCAACACCTTTCTGCACACTGGGAGATCCTGCACTGGGCATTTGGTTTACCCCGACACCACGTCTCACCCCCAGCCCTAAACCAACTTCCGTGGCGAACAATGCTGCTGGTCTGTGTCCACAACAGATTTATTCCCCCCCTTCCAGCAGCTCACGACGACTGTACCTTCAAGGGGCAGTAGCTGCTTGAAGCGAATGGTTCCTTGTGGTTTCTGGGAAGAAAAGGCTGCCCTCCATAATCAGGGTATTGTTCTCCCTAAATGGACCCAGACTCTGTAAACACACTCCTCTGCACAGCACTGGGAGGGCGAATGCCAGCGTGTGTATACATACATGCAGGGAATGTGTCTTGTTCTAAAAAACAGTAAATTATGTTAATTCATTTCCTCTGCCTAAACAGTGGTCATAAGCTTCGGGAAACGAGGAGGAAAAAGTAAACAAGACTCAATTACACGAAGGTGAGGGGGAGAGGTAACCAAATAACTCCACCAAATGTCTCCTTTGGGGAAGGACATGCACGTTACAGTTCAGATGGGCTCCACACAGCCCTCCCTCCGACCTGTTGGAGGTAAAAATGTAACTGCAACAATTTCTTTCATTTCTTTTATAAGGTTTCAGCCTGTTTGCCCGAGTTCAATCTTGTGAACTGGAAAACGAGCCCCCACCAGTGCCCTGATCCATAGCGAGTCCATCCCTGGGGGCTTTGCTCTGCATGTGATGTGAGTGCTCCAGTGACCGAAGCCAATACGAGTAGTCAGACCCTATTTGTAATTTTCTAACAGGAAAATAATTTCACTGAGCAAACTACCATGCTTTGACTCAAAACCCTGATTAGCACAGTTTGAAAACAGGGCAGCATACTGTTCTGGGAATTAACTTGCTTGACCCCTAGTCTATAATGGCACTCAAATAATCTGTGAGTCAGACGAGGTTGAAAAACTCTTGGAAGACCACACTGAAAGAATTTACTGGATTTATTGGATTTTCTAGGATAAAAGAAAAATAAGCCTGAAACTCCACTTAGTTAGACTGTGGCCTTCAGGTAGACAAGCTTTGTCTCCTGACAGTATCTAGAAGAGGAACGCTGGCCTATGCTGAGCAGCCCTTTTTATGTCTCTTTTATATATATTTTTTGTTTTCTTTACTGGAAACTCTCAATAAATTGTGATTACAAATATTGTGTCAGTGATTACAAATATTCGGGTCTATTGCTATGATTAC
This sequence comes from Empidonax traillii, assembly GCF_003031625.1. Taxonomy (NCBI): domain Eukaryota; kingdom Metazoa; phylum Chordata; class Aves; order Passeriformes; family Tyrannidae; genus Empidonax; species Empidonax traillii. Next base: position 501,222 of record NW_020955368.1, on the reverse strand, counting down.
TTTTGAGTAACACCTTGCTGTTTTCTTCTTTGGTATTACTGGTAAAGCAAGAGCCAGATTCCCATCCCTGTGAATCTGCAATCCTCCTCCCAGCAGGAGTTGTAAAGGGGAGAAAAGCCCTGAAATTAACTTCAAATGAAATATCCAGAATCTACTTTACCAATTGCTTACAAGGACTAGTCTGGTGTTTGCAATGGATTTCCAAGGACAGGAATAACCCTTTACGCATCACCATCACAAAATACTGTTTTAAATCCTTCAGATCCTCTGGTCTAACCCTGTTTGAGCACGCAGGGAATCAGGAAAAGCATTCTGCCTTAGGGATACAAGCAGGACCTTGCTCTGGTCTAGACAAAACACTGACCCATCTCTACCTTATGGTTTCTGCAGCTCCTGAGCAAAATGCTCTGACTAGCCTCTACTACTTCTTTGTGTCTCTTTGTATCCCAGAAACAATAGCTGTGTGCTGAGAGCAGTGGCAAACACCTTCAGATAACAAATCCAGCAACTGGAAATCAAGTGTCCAAAGGCAGTTTCCCTGCACATGCAAATATCTCCCCAACAGGTTTACAATCCTTGTCAATCAAACAAGGAAAAGTAAACACCTGTCCTGGACATGATTAAGTGGAAAGTTTCACTCTCATTAGCCCTTAACGAAATGAACCCCGGCAATGCTGCATTTCTGATTGGTTGGGAATACCAGGAGGAGGAAAGATACTCATCAGCTCTGATCTGTTATTCTAGTTTTATATTAACTATTGCAGATCACGATGAACCCTCCCATGGCGTGATGCCACACTGTGCAGAACTGAAACTCAGCCTGGTCTTACGAGGCTCCAGTTTCTGCTCTCTGGTAGGATTACATATTTAAATCCTACTCACACCTACTCAGCCACAACCCACTGAACCTAAGGGGACTCTCACCTTTGTAATGCAACCCTGAACATTAAAATATGAAATGACTTATCAGAGCACAGAGCCTGATCTCCATATGCTGGAGGAGCTGACAACTCTTCTCCAGTTTCCCCATTTTAAACTGCCCAAAAAAATACATTAAACACTTCCTAGTATTACTTGTCTGGATAAAGAGACCGTGTTAGTTTTTGTGTTAGTCTGCAGAAGAACAGGAAATATTTTGATTCACCCAGAAGGTGAGCAAGGTGGCTCACAGCACCCCCTCTCAGAAACACATCCACATTCTGAAGAAGTTTTAGCCACCAGTTTTACATCGACTGGTCAATGACAAACAAGCATTCTTCCTTCCACAGAGACTCTCCCTGGGGAGATATTCCACAATGTTCAGAGGTTCATCATGTTATTCATTAACCCTTCCATCCTTGACATGCCGTTCATACACCCGTAACTCCTCTGACACTTGTCATTGCTTAACCAGCAGCTACAGATCTGTTACAGATCTGTGTTAACAGATCTGAGAACAGCCACCTAGAAAAACAGCTTCCTCTATTACTCCAACTCCCACAAATCTATTAGAGAAGAGGAAGGAGGGTAAGAAACCAGTTCACAGTGCTTCAGCAGCCTAACTCCAGTACTTTGGTTTGTGCAGCTTGTGGGGCTGAATAGCTTTCCCTTCTCCTGCCTTTGTGGTCAATTTGGTCTCACCCCATCCACCTCTGTCTAGAAAAAGGAAGATTTAAATCCACACAAAGCAACAGTAAAATAGGAGTTAGCACAACAAAAGCACCCCTTTTACATTAGGATGTTTTTACTCAGTCACATATCAGTCACAAGCCTCACAAGCCTCACATCTGTATGTGGGGGCACCTGGGAGGACACAGGAGAAAACAGAACTATAGCACAGATTTTGGAAAGCTGAATCCCAACCTCCTCTTTAGAGCCACGCACTGCCCACTCGAGATCGTCTCCCAAGGACCACCAGCCCTCAAAAGCAGCAGTACATTAACTAACCTGGCCTAAATTTTCTCTTGGAGGTTGGCTTACATTTCCCTCCATGTCTTCCTCCAGCTTTTTCTTTCTGCCCCTGCTCTGGGCAGAACTAGCAAGCCCACAGTTGCCACAAAGATGATGTGCCACTGCACAAAACTAGTACCTAACCCTTACAGTTATCAGTTCATGGGGCATGTGGGGCAAACTCAGCAAGGAGAATACGAAATTTAAAAAAAAAAAAAAAAAAAAAAAAAAAAAAAAAAAAAAAAAAAAAAAAAAAAAAAAAAAAAAAAAAAAAAAAAAAAAAAGCCTATTGCACAATTTAAGTCTGTATTTCCATATTTGTCTGCTGTTCCTGTGTTTTTATCTAACATGCACAAATACTGAGCTCCCACCAAAGTCAATACCACCTAAGTGGCATCTAGGGTATGACACTTCTTGAATTACTCTCATGACAGGATACCCAAGATTGTGTAAATCTTCCATGAAATAAATTTACCAGACATAAGGAGAAATTTCTTGTGTCCCATCAAGCTTGGAGAGAGGCTGAGAATAGAGGTGCAGCCATCCTGAGAAACATTAACCTGCTCCAAGAAGTCTCTGTTCCCAATTTACATTTTTCTCCTTCCCTTAGTGGAGCTCAAAATTAGGTTTGAACACTTAATGGAAGAAGTAGCCTGGAGTTATTGGCTGAATTTCTTCGTGAAAATTGGAGTGGTTGGGATGAAATAAAATGTTAGGTTATTCACAGCATTGCAGGATGCTGTGTTTCTACTGCGATACAATGGGGAGACTGTGCAATCAGGGCAACCAACCAAACTTCATGCAGCCTGTGTTTATTTGACTGGGAAGTGGGGGGAAAAAGAAATAAAAATCAGAGATGTGAATGGATTCGGCGGCACACATTAACTTGTTAAATAACACTCAGGCCAGTCTTCGACCCCTCCACACCCAGAACACTGCCCGCAGAACAGCACCCTTCCTTTGGGGATAAATCTCTCTGCGGCAGCCCAAAGTTTAAGCAATGAATTTCCAAATTGTTTTCAGCCCCAGCACTGCACGCTCCACCCACCAGCCAGAGCTCGCAGTGGCAGCAGCAACGAGCTTCTAGAACGAAAAAAAGTGAGTTCCAAGCTCTGCAGTCAAGCAGGCGGATGGCAGGATCCAAACTGCCACGCTTGGCCCCACATCCCCTCTGCTGCCATACATGAGGGATCCAGATGGAGGTGAATATCACAGGGACTCTGGGTAAGCTATCCTTCAGGGATGGATCCAAGGCCCATGGGAGTGAGTAGGAGTCACAGCACCAACACTCACTGGCTCTGAATCAGGTCCTAACGTGTTAAAACTGGCATGGGCTGCATCTGCCTATCTCATATGACATCGGGACAGCAGGATCAGATTATTCAAGCTTGCTTTTGGAAATATTTTTCTTTTGCCATAGTACCACAGTTGCTACCAATGAGCAGTAAATTCAGTAGGCTTGCATCAGGCAGCAGTCTTTGCAAAGTCTGCATCCACACTGGCTCCACTCTCAAGAAAGTCCCTTATATGACTAAAAATGTTCCAATTTGGTGCAAAATATAAGAACAAGTCAACCCAGCTAAACATGTACGGGGGCATCATTATTACAGAAAACTCCAAGTCAAGGCTGATTACAGAGAAGAAGATAAGGAATAGAAATCCAAATTAAATGTTCAAAACAAGATCAAATGCATTTCAGCTTGAGCGGCCTGTCAGAAAACACAGGAAGAGTTCAGATGTAAGACAAATCCCTTGAAACAAGACAAAATGAGCAGGTTGATGAAAGAAAGGGGAGAAAAGAACATTTCCACCAACTCCTGTAATGCTGGGTTACATTTACACAGATCTTTTGCTCAGCATGATTTTACAAGTCACCACAGACACAAATGGGGAGCTTCACATCTTACAAAAATCAGCTGCTCTGGTTTGACTCCCACTGAACATATAAAGCTATGACTAAAGGTTGGTGGTGGTGTTGTTTTTTTTCAATTTAAACTAGGCACAAGAGAACCTCTGTATTATTGTTTTCCCCTTTCGGTGGAAATTTTTATCTCTTCCAATAATTAATCAAAAAAGGCACATCCTGATTCCACTGTACTGACACTATAAGGGAGCACAAGGATTGTTCTGAGCCCAGATGTACCAGCGTCGCTCACGGTGAGATAGACACTCAAAAAGGAATTACCAGACAGGCCATTGGAAAGGATCAGCTCTATCAGCCAATTCATGTCTAATGACAAACTTCATCTTTAGTTAATAAATTAGCACCAATGGTCCCAAATCTTGAAAAAGGGGTTCTTACTTGCTAGGAAGTGTCATTTCTACTTTTTCTTTTTATTTTTGAATGACGTTTTTTTCCTGAAAGAATCATTTTTGTATAATATCTCAAGCACCACTTCATAGCATATGAAAGTTTCTTCTGTGGCTTAGAGTCAGGCTTTGGAGTCCAGCCTTTGCTGTGTACAAGTTCATCCCAGAAAAGATGTGTTTTAATTTGCTGCTTGCGTCTTTTAGCGAAGGTCAAAGAAACATATGGACTTGGAAAGCAGAGTTATAAAAACTTAAAGGAAAATCTAAATGTATTTGAGCAATCTGCTGAGTTTTTTAATATTCCTAATTAAAAACAAATAAAATCAACCCTAATTTTCCAGTATGACGCACACTGCATTTTAAATTTAAACTCAGCCACAATTTAAAGCAGGCGACAGCCTCAGAAGAAGGGAGGAACCAGCATTTAAAAAAATAACCAGGATTTTCTTAGATCGTCATGTTGACTCTAGGTACAAGTCATGCTGACAGATTATTCATGAGCAAGTTCCCCAAGAGCACGATCCAAAAAATGCCCCAAACTTCACCAGAAGATGTGCTATGTCTTACATAAAATCTGAATTGGGATATTAGATCTGAACTCTGATGCTTCTCTTTCACAAGCGAGAAATTACCTAATCATTATCTGGTAGCAATCACTCAACAAGAATAAAGGAGTAAAACAGAAGCCAACAACCATCTCTCCTGTATTATTATTTATCTTTCCTATGTGTACTGCCATTCGGTCCTATAAACCCCAAAGTTACAGAATGGGAATTCTGTTCATCAGAATGAAGAACTCAACTCCCAAGAAATAAAAAACACTTCTAACATCCTACTCCCTCTTCTTCAATATCAAGAGAAACAAAAACAGCACATAACATTATTTCTGCGTGAAGCCATTGGATTTTGAGGCGGCCCCATCAGCAAATTCCCTGTAAAGCAGGCACCAAGCAGGTTTGCAAGCCAAGGTCGCACAGAGAAGTGCCAGAACAGAAAGCAATTAAGGTCCCGTTCTTCCCCTCCCTACGCAATGCACCGAAAATGAAATCAACATCCAAACTAATTAGTTTCCAGCAGAATATCAGTTTACTCGCTAACAGGAGGGTGGTTACTGCTCTTACCAAAAACTTCTAAACATACCAGGCAAAATCTGGTTTAAGCCACGGGACCAAGCCAAACACATCCCAACGTTACCATATACGGTCACCAACGCGAATATGATGGCAACTTGACAGATTCGGAACAAATACCGCGTTGTCCGTCACTGAGATAACATAAGCAGGAAAATATCAGATTCTATTACCTGCGTCCGACCGGAGGTGTGGAGTGGCAGGAGCTACATTGCTGCAGGACACAGCTTCTAAAGGTCAGTGACCCAAGATGGCATTCATCCCCGCAGAGGAGGGCTGGGCACTGAGGACTTTTATGCCCAGTATGGGGCTGCTTGGAGAGAACAGGAATGGAGCGACACGAGAGACAAGCCACTGGACCTGTGCTGTTATCCCAGGTACAGGGCTAACATTATCCTGTGTGGCTGGAGACCAGGCTGAAGCTGCTGCCTCACACCTTGGCTGTTAGCCGGGAGGCACAATCCCTCTAAAAAAACCACGACATGCAGGTTTTGTTGTCAAAAAGTGGGTTTTGTGCACACATGCATTCTAGTCATCATCCACGAGGGAAATAAGACTATCAGAATAACTCCCAATGAAGACTTTTCTGATACAGACTCCCTCTGGGAGATCCTTAGCCTGGAATAAGACTGGTCACTGAGAGAGTTATTCCAGTTTTTTGGAAGTGTTATTCCAGTGCATTTGCAGTTGTAGACAAGCCTGTAACCAAACTCTTTAGGTTTTGACCCCAAAAGCATTGGTTCAAACTTAGCCAGAGTTATCTCATCTTTCATCCCTCCAAACACAGCCAGTTCTGCACTTGGACCTCTAAAATCAGACCTGTCCTCTGCTTCGCCTCAATACTTCAAAGGTACTGCCTCTTTCTTAAGACTTTATCTTGGTTTGCTAAGATATCCCCCTTTTTCTCAGCGTCTTCTGCCTCAGCAATGAGACACATTGGGTCACAAGAAGGGACAGAGCCAGTAGGCAAAGATCTGAACCTGGAAAAACGCCCCTTTTTGCTAATGGAGGTGGAAAAATATAATTGCCGCATTAGCCCAATCAGTCATCCCTGCAGAGCCCTTTGCCTTAAAAGGCATCACCTAAATAAAGATTTAAAAATAATACAACGTAACATTTAATGCAAGATTGCAGCTGAGTATTCAACTGTCAGGAAATATCAAAGCCGGAGCGCGTGGGCAACTTAACTCTGCCCCCTTGTGCAGATGCACCATGGCACAGCCCTTCCCCGAGCACGGGCACGACATCAGTCGGCTCCAAATTAACACCCTAACTCCAGCATAACCTACTTTTGCCTAATATGAGTAGAAAAGAAGGACCACCGCTTCCCCAGAGAGCCTCCTCAGCCGCTTTCCTCACATGACCGCAAGCCAGCGAGCACCTATTTAACTTCCAGTCCCTCGGATCAGGAGGTGCTGGCACACTTTGGGCCACACATGTCTGATTTGCAATCAGGATACAGATATTAAATGCTGTTTGGCCAAAACAAAGAGCCCTTCTTCCTCCGGAGAAGAGCCTCATGACCTCAGGCTGCGATTTGGCTGAGGAACTGTCTATAAAACCTGAGTGACTGAAACAGGTAACACTTACACACCTCCAGTGGCCAAACCCGTTGTATGAGATGTTCGGAAAAAGATCTCCAGGCATGTTAACAGTCTGGCACATTTTTCAGAGAATCTGAAATTATCCCCACGTAAATGCCTAATAATTTGGAGATACTTGTCAGCACAAAATAAGGTTTCAAAGTTCTGGAGAGTGTCTCATCTCTGTTCATACACATCTTCCATCTACGTCCTCCAATATCAAAAATGTTCTCAACCTTAAGGAGGTCCAAAGCAGGATTTCAATGTCAGGATATAGTCTATATTTTTAGAGCAGTAAATCTTGAAATCAGCACACGAATGAATTTTTCAAGGGTTTGGTCCTGGTTTTTAAACTCTATTTCTAGATAATTTTAAACAACCAGAACCATCTCTCAATACACTTAGAGGATGGATTTTTCCAGTTCCGAAAAGGGTTCAAATAACCCAATTACCAATATGATCCTATCAAAGTTTTATTAAAAAGACACTCCCATAGGAAAAATCATGATGGCCTGAAATTACCACGGCTAATTTTCTGTCACTTCTTCACGTGACAACAGCCCACAGCACTTCACTTTCCAGGGGCAACAAAAGTACGAGCAAGACAAGTGCAAACCAAATTTAAACAGGGTCAGTCAGTAAAGCAGCCAATACTCAGCTCACAACAGAGACAAAAAACTTTTTGTCTTCTCCTGCCCACTTCAGATCTTTTCCGGAACTCCACCAACTTCTCAGGTCCATTGCAATAATATACATCCATGAGGTCATCTTAATTCATACGCTGCTGCCCATCGCCTACAACTTAAACTGAGTCTCCATTGTAAAACCTTGCCGGGAATTCCGACTTGCAGGACTTAACAGCCTATATACTGTTTTCTTTTTCATCCAGCTTCCAGCCAAATCATTTTATAGTGCTTTTGCCTCCATAAAATATTTGCTTGGGAGCCAATGCCAAGAAGGAAAAAAAAAAAAGCACAGCGCACTAACCAAACCTTGGGCTTTCAGAGTAATGTTCCCCCTTTTCTTTCCCACCCTCACCCCCAACGTTTATTTTTGGCAAGTTACGGTCCAAGTGAAGGGCAAGTTTAAACCTTTAAATTCACAACTTCATCACACTGGGTGATTTAGAGGTCTTACAACAGTTCATGAAACTTTGATACTGTTGGGAATTGCAGCTGGAGCAATCTGCATCCTAAAGTCATACTCCCATTTTCCTGGAACAAGCAGCCCCTTACATCGTAACCAGAGGTGGGGAAGCTGAAAGCATGAATTCCCATTCAGGCTTTCCAAGGACAACACCCACCAAGGTACAACCTAGGCAAGAGTGGAGGAGAAGCCACTGTTCCTTGCACTCTGACCCCAGAGCTTTGCTAAAAGCACCTTTCCATAAAGACACTTCTTTTTTTCTAGCCCCATCACTCCCAGGTCAATATATTCCAATTTGCCTCTGGTAAGGTAACCTGTTTATTGAAATCTGATCAACTGCTGGAGTCTCAGAGTTAAAATACGCTCTCGCTGTTAGGAACTGTCATTTGTCTGTCACCGCGGAAGTTAATGGATGTGTTTGTTTAGTTTGTAAGTGGGAATACATGGGGCAGGGGCTGGAGGGATTACAGGAGGGGAGAGGTATTTCTGATCCACAGAGGAATGCAGTTGCTTTTCTTCAAAATTGTCTGTATACTTTTACACAGGCACAAGAAAAGCCCCTGGAAGTTCACCTGCGCCTCGGAGACCTCAGCAAAAGCCGGAGCGACCGCGCTCCATCCCAAACGATGGCCCCGAAACCACGCAGGTGAGGAGGCACCTCACGTGGGCACGAGCCTGAACCCCTGAGAAGATAAGTAACGAGCAGGGGACAAGCCTGTGCCGACAGCAACTCCCCTCCAGGGTCCCTCCGAGGGCACAGTTTGCAGAGCACGAGCCCAGCGGAGCAGAGGGAAGGGTGTGAGTCACAAAGTGTTTCCCCCGGCGCGGTCTCCTTACCTCTCGCCGAGTCCGAAAATGCAATTATCCCTGCGAAAAGGAGCGCGAGCTGCAATTCCATTTTGAAAACCAGATCCCACTGTATCGTACAGGCTATTGTCCTCTCAGACCTGGAGGCAGGAAAAAGGAGAGCAAAATAATTACTAGCGTGGGGGGAACCCCAAACAACCCTCAACTTTGCAGAGTTTTAAACCCTATTGCGAAGACTCGCGAGCAGAAGCAGCAAATGAAAGTGCAACGTACTTGTAATTCATTCCTTGGTGCTCAGCGAGTAAAACTTTGCCCTCCTCTCTGCTTTAGCCTGATATAAATCAAGAACCCACTGAGGTCAGTAAGCTCCTCTAAGTTTACAGTTAATGCATAATTCTTTCGTATCCTGTATAAAACCAGTCTGGAAGGCAAACAAAACACTAGCAAGTGGCCATAAAATAAGATTTCAGGTTAACAATTTGTGGAGAAACTTGGGGAAGGGAGAGGAGGAATGTTACCTCTCCCATCAGCAGCCCAGAAAACTTTGTGTTGCTGCTCCAGTGCCCCTCAGCCAGGCTCCGATCTGGGTACGCGCCTTCCTCCACTCCGAGACTTCTCTGCACAGCACTGATTCCTCCTTTCCTCTTCTTCGCCCCCCCCCCCCCTCCCCCCCCCCCCCCCAGCCCCACTTGTTTCCGTGGGCTCGAGAGGTGCTTCCCAAAGCAAAACCACACTTAATTACTCAGATTCTTGAAGATGCCTTCGCTGTGATACGCACACCCGGGGTAGATCAGGTTTACATTAATTACACCCTGTTCTCCTCCTAAAACTCTCACTCTCTAAACACTGTCTGGATTCCTCACCCTTGTAAAACTCCCCGGTTTAAACACCCCGTGCCCCCAGGACACACAACAACCCGCGTACAGCATCCAGCAGAGCAAACACGGCCGCTTCGCCCTTCGCTTCCCCGTTTTTTTGCGGCGGGGAGCGGGGCACGGGGAGCGGGGCACGGGGAGCGGGGCACGGGGAGCGGGGCACGGGGAGCGGGGCACGGGGGGCTCCCCCGGGGCAGCCCCGGGGGCGCAGCGCGGCTCAGCCCCGCGGCGGCCGCTAACGGGACATTCGCAGCCGGGAATTTGGGGTCGGGAGGGAGGGAGGGACACACGAGGTGTGTGTGTGTGGGGGGGAAACACCCGGCGCGATGCCACCTGGTGCTGCTCCCCCGGCCCTCGGCGGCTCCCAGCTGTGCCTTAGCGTCTCCCGGGACCCCGCGGGGTGTCCCGGGCGGGGGCGTTGGCGCGGGGGACACTTACCTCGGGTGCTGCCGGGGCTCTAACACCGCGCTCTGGTGCTGGAGCCCATCCCCGCCGCTCGCCGCCTCATGCCCTCCGCGGCCACGGCGCCCCGGCGGGCGCTCCGCCGCCGGCCTCTACCTCATCCCCCCGTCCCCGGGCGGGCGGGGGCTGCCTGGGGGTGCCCTCCCCACGGGGCGGCTCTGCCCCTTCACCGGCTTTTTACAGACACCCCCTCCCGCCGCCCTTCGCCCCGGGAGGGATTTTTTCCACTCGAGAGTCGCGGAGCGAGGAGCTCAGGGAAAGGGGGGGAAACCTTGTAATTTTTTTTTTTTTTTTCTCCTGCTTTCCGGGCCGGGCTGAGAGTGGGTAGGTGTGTGTGTGTGTGTGTGTGTGTGTATGCGGGGAGGGGCAGCGGGGACCTGCCAGAGCCGCCGGGGCTCCGCGCCGCGGGATGCCCGGTGATGCCGTCCTGCGGCTCGCCCAGCCGGAATCCCGTTTAAGGAGCGAGGGGAGGAGGGGTAAGGGGCTGGGGAAGGGGAGGGGAAGGGAGGAGGTGGGGGGAGAGCCGGGGCGAGAGAAACCGGCGATAAAGCAACTTTCCCTGCAGGGCTTTGTGGCGGTGGGGGCCGAGCCGCCGCGGAGGGCGGTGCGGGGCCGCCCCGCTCCAAACTTCGCACCAATCCCCGGGAGCCCCCGGCAGCCCCCGCCCTCCGCCGGCCCTGCTCCCCTTAACCCTTTGCGGGAGCGGCCGGGGCGGTAGCGGCGGCTCCCTGAGCGCCGGGAGCGGAGCGGGGAGCGCCCCGCAGCCCCCGCTGCAGCGGAGCCCCGCAGCGCTCCGCACCCCGCCACCGCCACCCCTCCGGCCTCCGGGAGCCCCCGCGATGCTGTGACACCCCGCTGCCTCTCTGTGCCCCAGAGCATCCCCCTCCCCGCACACCCTGGAGCCCCCGAAAGCCCAGCGGCGGTGGAGTCCTCCAACCCCACAGCACGCCCCCCTCCACACCCCAGAACCCGTCCCTGCCAAAGCACCTCTCTCCCCACGGCCAGGAGAGAGCCCCGGCCGTGGGAACCCACCGCGAAGGCAGCGAGGGAGAGTTGGGGGAGCGGTTGCGCCGTTTTGATCTCTCGGCTTGGATGCAAATGATGCCAGAAAGAAACTGGCCTGAACTAAACTAAGCCAACAGGACAATAAACTCTGGAGATGTCAGTTTCTTATATTAACTGTTACAATAATTTATTATTTACTTTCAAACAGGACTCGGCTGATGCATCCGCTCTTACAGCAAATCACTCTCGCACAGGATCAAAACCAACCTGGCAGAATTCACCAAACAGACTAAACAAACGACAAGAGAAAAAGCTGCCTCAATAGCTAAACTTTTTGTATATTGAGAGAAACATCGTTATTGTTGATGTTATTGTTTCTTAGATCTCTTACTTGATATGCTCCAGCATGAAGACCTCCTTGAAAATGGAGCTGTCTCAATACTAATTGAATGGGATAGGCACCAGGACAACCCCTAAACTCAAGCCAAGAAGCAATTTGGACATCCATTTTATCTATTTTGTTAGTATTATCAAATCACACCCCCTATTATTATTGTTATTACTAAATATTTTTACTCAGTGGTTCCTGATAGCATTAAATCTTGATACACAAAATCAATGTGAAAGAACATCCAAGACTAAACATATAAACCCCCTGAGCCAGAAACAAAGTGGCTGACAATACTGTTTTTATATTTTGCATATTTATATCAACATTTTTATCATTAAAGTTAATTCAGCTGAGAAATCACAGATGGACTACTCCTCCTATCAGGCAATAACTTTAGCCTCATTGACTTCAAAGACAGTGTTGACTGAGGGAAACCTTCAGGACTTAACCTATGTGGTCAGTTTCATGCCATACTTTCTGATAAAATCACCCCAACTTGCTCCAGAATGAGAGCTCAACTCCACACTACATCTCGGGGGATGATGTGAAGAACACCTCTTTGTAACATTTCCCTGCCGTTTCACCACAAAAGATTCAAGGTCTTTTTCCCAGGGGAACAACACACAGGTGACCCAGTCCTAAAACTATCTCCATGACCTCTATTCCCCTGCAGTCCAAAGCAGCCTCAGTTCTGGCTCAGATGCAGGACATTGGCTCACAGGCAGGTTTCCCACCAGGTTAGAGGGACCTGACTGAGCTCCTACTCCTCATCTTGTTTTTCTGAGTCATGCACCAAGACAGAGGTTTTATTCCCAGGTACACCATCACCGTCTTGTCTCAGACTGTCTAGAGACTTGGGTGAACTCTCTCTGGGCCTGAATCAGCTCCAGTCCAGAAGAAGAGACCTTCTTCCAACCCAGACTCTGCCCAAGCCTAGCACTGAGCATTCACTTCAAGCTGGACATAACAAATAAAAACTTTCTGATGGATCCACTCCTTACATCCTCACTTCCTTACTGAAAAGCACGTGTGCCTTTGTAGACTCCAACATCTCCCAGACTCTTGGCATTTCTCCTCCCAGTACAACTCTAAAGCAGCAAAATCTTTCCTGCAGCCTTTCACCAGTGCGAAGTTGTGGGAGATGGAGGATTACAGAAGTGGTACACAACATGGTCAAAATGACTCGGGTGACGGAACACTTTCAGCTGTCCCTAAACCTCTGTCTTTAGGCATTCAGAAACTTTTTAAGAACCTGACTCCAAGTGATGTTGCAAAAAGATACACGGGACAGGGAATGGAGCCCACAGCTTCCAAACCCCAGGCTAAAATAACCAGAACATAAACCCTACTGACTCCAAAATGTCAGCACAATTTCTTTTTTTTTTTTTTCATGGGCTTGAATGCCTGACAGAAAGTCTGAAACTGCTCTGTAGACTTCATCCATCTCATTCCCAATACCACAGTGGAGGAATAAATGTAAAACATTGATACAAGAAAAATAATTAATATTCCTGAAACAGCTCCTACTTTATCAGAAACAAAATCTCATGCTATTTTCCCAACACTTCTACCTAAATAAGGAAACATGCAGAGCTGTGTTTTTTTCTGGGCTGGCTGTAATTTGCAGGATGATTGAGTAGTCTGAAAGTCAACAGCCCCAGTTTGCTCCTGCACCCCACGATCCTGAGACAAGGCTGTGGGAAAACAGCTTTCTGGAGCTGACAAACAAAAACGAATGCTAAGCAACAGAATACGTGTCTCCACATGGCCTGAGAAGCAGCCTAACAGTCCATTTGTATCCCAGGTGTCCCCAAAGCCCCATTTCTAGACCATGGCTTTTCAGATTTCACATGGTTGTGATGGTCTAGTGAACATCCATCCCCAGAACAACTTTTCTTATGTCTCCAAAACCACAAATTGGACTTCTTCCAGCTTTCTTACCTCTTTTCTCCCAGGAACTGCTCACCTCCATCATCACAGAACTCCATTTCCCCCCATTTTCTCCCTTCCATCTTGATTGTTTTGCCTTTTTTTTCCCCCCTACAGATGACCTGGGAGACACAACACCTCCAGACTGTAATTCCTAACCACTTTCAGTGATTTTTTTTTTTTTTTTCCAAACTGCCGGTGGCAGCCACACGGTTGAATTACCCATCACCCCCAGCACCCCAGGGGAGCTCTGGTCATCCAAGAGACCTGGGTTGGCAACAGTGCCTTGCAGGAGCACGAGGCCCCATGGCACAGATCCACAGGGACATGCCACAGGGGCGGAGGGTGTGCAGGACTGGGTGGCTCCACGCAGCTGACGGAGCACGTGAAGGTGATGGAAGGGCATGGCCAGGATTAGCACATTCCTTCCACCTGCCACCCTGTTTATGCAGCCCTCCTCTGGTTACCCAGGGCAGAGCAACCACGTGGTGTCAACCTGAGCATCCATCTAGGGATGCCTGGAAAAGGGGGTTGCTCTGGATGCAGGGAAAGGTAAGCAACATGATTGACGGGGCAGAGGGCAGTTTTCCGTGGGTGGATCAGTTCTGATAATCTAATCGTTTGGCATGTGATAAGACAGCACAGAAAATGTCACAGCTGGGCAGACAAGGAGCACAGCAGACACGTTTCCATTTGCACAACAGCAGAGTCACTGTGCTGCTCTGTTTGGGTCTATAGTTGAAATTGAAATGGTGTTTTTCAGAGAAAGCAGAGTTTTATGGGAGTGGAATCACTATATTCCCTATGAGTGGTAACTGAGACTCAGCTATAACCTTAGGTAATATTCAGAGGGGATGCACGGGCAGATGGAAACAGGGTGATACAGTCCTGTATTTCCTTCTTAATAAAAGACACCATATCTTCTCCCCACATGTACATTTATTGCCTTTGCTCTAAGCAGTGTTGCAAAGAAACGAATGATTCCTCATATGCATACAATTCACTTTTATACATGAAGCACAAATGCCACTGTCCAACAGAGAAGAAAGGAGAGTAACAGGGTTAAATGTCGAATCATTCAAACCTTGGGTTCTGTGCTGAATGCTGGGAGGTCCCAATTCCCCGTGGCCCTTGCATTGGGGCTTTCAAGGTTTTTACAGGCACAAGTGATCTCTCTGGTACCTTGTGGTCTCTGTCTTGATCTGAAGTACCACCAGGAGAGAGCTCCCAGCCCTTTCACCAAGGACTGGTCACACATGCTGCCCAGCACACTGTGCCTGGAGAATGTGCTTGGATTTCTCACTGGTGCTAAATTTGCACATGATGGCATCTGCAGGAAATCATTTCCACTATCCCCAGTTGGCCAGGAGACCCTATCTGTCTTGGCCAGGTTAGGCACGCTGTGTCAGCGCTCCCTGGCACTGGGGAAACGTGACAGCCCTGATCAGGGCCCAGGCGGTGCTCAGGGAATGCCAGCCCAGCCCAGCCCAGGAGGATCCATCCTGTTGGCAGCCCGAATCCCTCACGCTGCCTTCTCAGGGGCTGCCAAATGAATTTCAAGGTCTCTGTGACTAGGACATGCTACTCAGCAGCTTAGTTCATGTTTCCAAGACGGATGACAGCAGAAGAAAACTCCTTGCTCCAGGCTAAGCTGAACTCTCCTCTCAAAGATGAAGTTTGCTTGTGCAGGAGAAACAGAGCAAAGCAACACCAGGAAGTACAGACAAGTATTCCCTGGGTGACAGCTTTAAATAGTCTTCCCTGCTCCAAAAGTGTGTATAAGAAAGTCCTAGTACGATAAAACACTGCAGTCCACACAAAATTCTCTTTTTTGCAGGAAAAGTAGGAACAAGGAAGGGGTTTAGATCAAGCAATCCAGAGAGAAGAACATAAAGAAGGTTTTGGACCCACAAGGCCCAGATCTCACCTGCTTTTTGCCTGACTTCTCTCAGTAGACCTAAGATACTACATCTCCCAACAAAATCTGCTTCCCTTCCACCCAATAACTACCCCACTGTGATTGCTATAATAGGAATAAACCTCATCTGACACTCAGGGCACCATTTCTACACTCCTGGAAGGTACTCAGCTGTTTGGATTAGGAATATGGCATATGGTACGAAAAGATTATGGAAGAATAGGTTGCCATTTGGTTCAAAGAGCTATACTCTTGCATTCTTTTATTGTATCTCATTCTCTTTTTCATATCCCTTTGCATCACTCCCTACTTTTTTCCACTCCTAAATATTTGCAGGCAGTTCCCTAACTCAGCGGTTGCTCAAACTACAAGTAGTTAAAGTTTCCAAATGTTCTCCATAAACACATCCTTCCTCAGGCCCCTTATCCTTTATATCACTCAACACTGGTTTCTTGGAGTCAGTTTGACACTGATGTATGAAGGATTTGATTTTGCTTTCCTTTACATCTGGCTAGTTCAAGAATAATCCCACTGGAGCCAGTGGAATCATTCTAAGTGAGAAAAAAAAAAACCCTGATCAAGCCAACAGACTCATACATGCAGCCACTATTCAGTACAGGTAGGCCGAGCTGAAGACTCTGAATATGCACCTTTGAATCTAAATATCTCATCCTGGGAGGAGACCACAGTTTTGGAGACCTAAATCTCCTCTCACTGCTCCCTCACATCATCATCCTGTGCAAGGAAGTTTGTCTGTGCACATCAATGCTGGGTTTAGCAAACAGATGTAGCAAACATGAAAGGAGAGTTGCAAAAAATAACAAAACAAAACAAACAAACAAAACAAAACAAAAAAAAGCCCAATAGGCAGAGTGAAAACCAGAAATTTCAAGTATTAATTGCTGGACAGACGTGAGGAATGTTAAAGGAAACTGTTTCGGGATTTATGTTCAAAAAAATAAGACAACTTCCCAAACTATTTCCTTTCAAATCTCTCAGCATTTTCCATAAATTCCATGTGCATGTGTGGTGCTCTCTGATAACATACAAATCTGCATGCATAAACTGTTTTGAAATGTTTGTACAGTTTCATCCAAAAATATGACTATATGTTTGTGTTTTAATTGTCAGCAATAGGAGATTAGGCAAGAGGCACATGCATCATGTCAGGGGCACTGACTAAGTTTAGGTGGTATGAGCCCAACCTCCCCCTTTCTGGCTGGGTCTTGATAACAAAAAGAAACCAAATTATCTGAAGGACAAACCTGTAATAAAGCAGCCCCTGCTCTCAGTGACCGGGATGCTGGCCCAGACACCCACCCCCCCCCCCAAAAAAAACCAATAAAGCCATTTCAGATTCATACAAGTGTAACCAGGAGCAGAAATTTGCTGATTTCCAGGTCAGGCGTCAGAGTTTTTGCAACTCTGCAAAAAAAAAAAGATAAAGCCCTTGGAGGGAAGGGGAGGGGGGGAAAGAAGGACTGACACTTTGCCTCAATCAGTGTTGTTTGAAATGTCTTTCATTTATTAACATTTCTTGCTGAAGCCAAACTTTAGTTCCACTTTATCAGGAATATAATGCAGCTGCATTTTCTGGATGGGAACACCACCAAAAATATGGTAACTATATAGCTGACAGCTATGTTTTGTTTACTCTCATGCGTAAAAACCATAAGGAAATGATCCTCATAGGAAATCTCTATCTGTATGCAAATAGAAACAATAGGAAAGGCTGGAATGGGATGCTTGCTGAGAAATGGGGTGGGAGAGCTGTGCTGCCCTATCCCCAGTGAGTATCTTGCTCCATCCTGCCTGGGCTGGCAGGAGCTTGATTTTGCCCAGGGTTTGCCTGAGAAAGTCTCCTTAATTCCCCGAAGCGCAGATTCAGCCAGGTCAGGCAGCTCTGGTACAGCAATAGGGTTTGCAGGGAATATGCATCCATCTCCTCAATGTTTTCAGTCTGGGACATTCCTCTTAGAGATGCATTTTTCCTGAAGCAAATGCTGAGGGCAGGGTGCTGGCTTGTGGACGGCTCTCAGCCCATGCAACTGCAACACCACAACGGCTCAGCCTTGGCATCATTCCTTGCAGGGGATGAGCTGCCCATGGGGGAAACCATGGGCACAGGGCATGAGGGCTGCAATGAGGGAGGCATCTCCAGAGAGGCATTCCCTGAGCTCAGTGGGGACTTCTCAGCCCTTCAGCTGCTCAAATGGTCATCAGACTCTCCTTGTCCTGGTGCTGTGCCCATGGGTTTATCCTGCATGGTGCAGGGCAAGGATGGGGGGAGGACACTCACACCAGGGGGACAAATCTTGGTGGGCCTGAGGAACGCTGCCAGCTTGCCCACAGCCCAAGGAACATGGATACAAAATCCACCATGATGTAACACACCAGAGACTACATGGTAGAACATCTGTCCAACCCTCTCCAGGCACGAGGAATCTTAAATATGAGCCGCACCAGATCTGCTCAGGCTAGGGGGCTTCAGGACAGCCCCTTGGGTTGGGCAGCTGCCCCCTCAGCCATCCTCATCGAAGGGAACAGCAGAGAGCACGCTAAGGAGCCCTGGAAATATGCAAGGACCTGCCAACATTTGCTGCCAAGCACTTTTATCTTCCGACAAAGATAAATCTGTTGCTTACTTAACCCAGCCTTCACGAAACTCACAGCTCCAGGTTTCCAAAACAACAGGAGCAGAGTAGGGCTGGCTGGTGTCCTGGTGAGCAGCAGATATACACAGGGCAGCTAGAAGGTGACACCGTATCTCATGAGAAAAATGGCTGGATAGTAAATCATATATGATAGAAATAAACAAGAACTTAACCTCCACGGACCAGAGAACTTATCTTCTCATGTTTCTGTAAAGTGCAGGTGTCTGTTTTCTTAAGAGAGCTATTAAGATACAGCGTTAATAATGAGGAGCAAAAAAATCTGCTACCCAAAAAGAATAATGAAGAACATAAAAATCTTGCATGGCAGGGCAGATGTAATGCAATAGCGAAAGAGCAGAAAGGTGCCATAAATACTTAAGAGGGTGTCCTCAGCTGCCACAAGGCTTGTAACCCAAGGCCAGAGGGAAGAGAGATGCTGGGATACGAAAGGTGCAGCCCCCACAGCAGTGCTGGCTCTGAACTTCAGGGTCTGCTCACCGAGGTGCTTTTATCCATGTTATACACGACTGAGAGTTCAAACAGATAAATGCCATCCCAGGGTTTGGGTGTGGGGCTTTGGTGGGAATGTGGAGCCTGCCTTCTCCACAAGGCCCCACATCTGCCTGACCAGGCATTGCCTGTTTTCCAGAACTTTTGTCAAACCTCAGGCTTCCTGCAAAAAACGAGCTGGACTCCACTCTCATTTTCAGGTCATTTGCTCCTGTTTTACAGGGATAGGTGCTGCAAAACCATTACAGATCCTGGGAACAGAAACTCCCTTTTTGGCTATAAATCTCACCAGTCTCAGTAAATACTATTTTTTTTTAATACTAAAGTTATCATCTGGCAAGAATATAGCCCCTTACTCTACCACCCGTGACCCAGGCTGAACCTGTTTGGCCTGTGTTATTGTGCTAGTGTAATTCAGTGGAAAAGAGATTGGATTAAACAGGCAGCTCTGGAGGAGTAAATAAAAGGAACATGCTTTAAAGAGTAAATAGACAAGTCTGGGTATAATGGAATAACTCCTGGTCGTGCTAAATCAAAGAGAAAATAATGCCCTCACTAAAATCTGAACATGGATGTTTGTCTCTGCCAGAATGAGAACCAACAAAACCCAGAGGGGAGCAGAGGATGCTCTGAGGGTCTCTGCAAATCCACACTAGAAACAGCACCCCAAAAAATAATGTCTGAAAATAATAATAATAATAATAATAATAATAATAATAAAGAGGCAAAATCTCTGTAACAGCCAGGCTAATGGTGGGGAAAAAATCAAATTTCTGAATGATCTGCACAGGTTTTCTAAGATGAGTGTAGAGAAAGCCAGGTTGGCTCTGGGTAGCTCCTCACTGATTCCAGACCAAATTTGTTTAGCAGCAGAAATATTATTTTTTCCTCACTGCCAGCCCTGCAGTTCAACCTGGACTGAAGGGCTGCGTCCTCGACTTCACCTCCTCTCTTCCTTTTATGCTGCTCCAGCAAAGCCAGGAGCATGTTTGATGTTTGAAGGCAGTAATGGGATTTTCCTAGCACAGGGGATCCTATAAGAGTAGCCAGAAGCTTCTGTCTGAGCCAGAAGCACGATGTCCTAAGGCAGGAGAGGGCTGGGAGGATTCAACACTTCCTGGCAGCCTCAGCATGCAGATTCCAACTTTGGGAATGGTGAGCTGCATCATCAGTCAGTCCAGCTGTAAAGTCAATTGATTTGTCTCCCTTCATAGGCTGTTGTACCCCCCCAGTAAAAATTTGGGAAGCTGATGATACAAAGCTCACCAGGGATTTGTACCTCAAGAGTTCTGCAAGAGAAACGGGGCACTTACCCCTCTGGGGCCCAAACAAGAAAAAAATGTTTGTTTGTGAACCAGGGGCTGATTCTGGTTATGTTCATTCCTGCAAAATCCATGGTGTATCCTGGTCTGTCCCCGTCCCTGGGCTGGCCTGCAGAGAGCAGGGGAAAAGATTTTAACATCTTTTTTTAACATTTTTTCATACTGCTGATGTGAGCAATAAATATCCAAGGAGGATAAAGCATATGTGGAGTAGCATTTCTGAGCTGACATCCTCATTTTCATGGAGTGGCAGCAGAAGAAGCACATTGTGAATGACTCGGGGACATTTGTTTCCCATCACCTGCAGAGGAAATTCTTTGCACTGTAGAGGTGTGAGAGTCCTTCCCAAGGGAAAATAGGACAGCGAATCTGGGAGCCTCATTTCTACAGTGACTTTAGAGACAGAGCCATAACAAAGAGTTTTGACAATACACAACACTGTTAAATTTTGGCTCAGCCTTATGGATGTATTGCCTCTCCTCTGCTAACAAGGGAATAAGGATTAGGAGATAACAATGTAACTCACATTTAACACGGGTACAAACTTGCAAGAAAGAGAGTGCAAGTTCTCGAAGGTGGTGCTGTGTTGCTTCCATCCCTTTGAGGACCCTTTGGTACCACTCTTCACATCAGTCCTCTGGATTTAATTGGAAGGAAAGACCTCATTGCTCTGTGCAGGAAGACACTTTGTGGCTGTGCTGGAGGACAATTTGCAGGTGTGATTCAGTAGAAATCCATCCAGGGCACAGCTGAGGCTCAGACTGGTTTCCTAGAGGGACCTCATGGTCCCAGAGCAAGGTGGCTGAAGGGCTTTCACTGGAGGAGGATTTTCCACCAAGGACATACCCAAGCTGAAGCACAGGGCATGGGTAAGACAGATACCAGCCCTTTTCCTCTCACTGCCAGTTCAAATGTCAATCGCATCCTGATTTACAGCAAGTCATGCCATCACTCTTGTGAGCTGCAAGTGAGAATGCCTGCGAGAAGCCCCAGATGCCACCACAGAGTGCAGGACACATGGTGTGAAAGTGTCTCTTAATGATGAAGTAGGTGTAGGTGTAGAGCAAGTGGCCATCAACCCCTAACAAGGGGAGTTTGCACAAAGAGCAGAACATGAGCACTTGGGCCATGGGTAACAAAATACTGGTCAGAGATGAGCCACAGACACAGATTTCATCTCTGAGTCCACGTCTTTTCCAAAGCTCAGGAGGATTTTGGCCTGGAGCTGTTGTTCAGCCTGTCAGAGTCAGACAGTCTCATAGAGACGCTGTGAGACACGTGCTGCTTGTGTTTCTAGAGCCTGGTCCAAATACCTACATGAGCCCATGGCACTCCCAGCATCTTTCTCTTCCCCTCCCATTGTCCTGACATGTTTTCATCAACTCACTTCAATTAGTATCATATTTAGGGAAGATTTGAAAACACTTCTCAGCTTTGCCAGGAATTTATCTCCTCGTTCCAGTTTGTCCTGAAGATAGCCTAGGCCATGTTTGTCTAGGCTATAGGAACTACCCTTAGCTAATCATTCCACTTCCTCACCCCAGCATTGAGATAAAAGAGAAAGGAAGAAATAAATGTTGTCAAGCCTCAGTTATGGGCGAGTAACAGAGGGGAGGTTTATCCCCCCGCTGCTAAACCCTTCTGGTGGTGCAGAGGCATCCATCTGAGCTCCATCACTTTGTCACCACTTTGCTCCCTACCTCTGATACCATGTGAACTGACTTATGTGATTTCCAGGGCCATCTCAAAAGTTATTGGCAAGATCCCACATGTGAATAAGTCCTCTGAGACCCAAGAGTGTTAGGGAGCAAAAGGAAAAACAGTAAGATGCTCCACACAGTCTTCCAGACCTGCTAAGACGGGTATTGATGATCATTGGAAGGCCTGCGTGGCTCTGTGCAGGCACGTCTCTATTGTGTTCCCAGTGCATTCCAGAGCTACCTCAATTTCTGTCAATGTCTGATTATCCCTCCCTTCCCTTCACAGCTAAAGGAAACACTGGAAATGCCAGCACTTACTTTTGTTTGTTCTTTTTTTTAATCCATGTTTCCCTCTTAGCCGGTAAGTACTGCACAGCCTCTGTTCTGCCATGTACTGCAGTAGTGTGTGAATAATAAATAACAATGATATGCTTTCAGCCAGAAAATAAACCCCATATGTGTCCTCAAGTATCTCTTTTCTCTTGAAGTATTCATGCAAACATTGGTTCCAGAGACTGTTATAATCCTGTTTACTTGTCAATGCTTGGAGTGAGCATGTAATTACAGTTCCACTGTAAGATACTTAACATGTAATTCAATGGCAGAGAGCTGCCATGTTATTATAGTCTTCTAAGGTTGGATTTATGCCCTGAAACCTAAATTAGTCCCAACAATTTCTGTTCAGAGGAGGATAATTTATTGCAAATATTATCAAGCACACCAAAGAGCAAATTTCACCAACACAAGAAAAAACGCAAGCAAGTAAATTTTTAAATTTTTCTTGTTCAGCTTTCCTTGCCACCACAGTTTCCTTGTATGTCCCCAGAGAGGCAAAGGGTTTGTGTTTGAGTAGGGTGCAAAAGGGAAATGAAAAATATCAGTGGCAATCAAAGAAACCTTGGGAATCAGTTCTGTCCTTGGAGACAGACACAAAGCCTCTGAGACACATCTCTTTATGTCATACCCAGTGTACGACCTTGATGTCAGTACTGAGCTGAAAGGACAAGGAAGTTATAGGTGTACCTGGCATTTGCTCACTCATTCATGCTGGTGTAGCTCTGTCTGTAGGATCTTCTGTTAAGCTACTGCCTGTCATACCATCATCATCAACCTCATTTATTGGGCCCTGCCTTTAAAATAATTCATCCTCAGCACCACAACACTTCGCACTCCTACGGGCCTGTTCATTCAAGACTCTCAGAGGGCTTTACATGTCCCAACTGCTCTAGCAATACAATGTGCCCAAGAATTTGGTCAGAGGCACAACAGGGGGTAGCTGTGTTTGCCACACGCTTGCCTACAGCCACAGCCGAGGCTGCTCAAGGAACAGAGGGAGAACTGCGGGTCCTGGCTGCGTTACTTCTCCACATGCCCCATCCCATGTTTTGTTACGAGCCTCAGTTTCCCATTTGTAAAAGAAGCTAAAGACTTTCAGCCTTTCCAAGGGCGAGGTGACACCAGGTGACCCTCAAGAGCAAGTGAATTGTCTACGGCCATGGAGACACCTGGTTCTCCTTCACCACTTTTCAGCAAGGTTGCCCTTCCCGAGCCATTCCCTGCCTCCCAAAGCTCACTGCCCGCCCTTTCAGTACAAAAATAAGGCAGGCAGTTCTTTTACAAGGCGTCGAGGCCACAGCAAGGCTGAGAGTCCACAGGAGTCATGGGAATGTGGGCAGAAATTCCCCAAAGCTCAGAGGAAGGAGAGGAGAGGAATGCAGTCCCGGAGCACCTGGGACCTCTGGATGCTGCCAGCAAGCCCAGGTGTGCTCCACACCAGCAGGGGGACCATGGCCTGAGCCGGCGATGACAGCCCAGGGTCTCTAAAACATCAGCTCTTGGGGTCTCTACTGCATCTGCTGGAGGGTTTGAGATACGCCAGGGGCCGAGAGGATCTTTATAGCAGGTGGGCTGCTGGCTGTCCAGCGTGGCTGCCAGACTCCAGGCAAGCTGGAAGGGGGTGTAAACCCATGAAATCATGCAGGCACGTGGATGAATGTGCAATATCCTCACCCACACAGGCACAAAAACACATGGGGAGACAGAAGAGTTGAGTGCATGTGCTGGCTTGGATGCATTTGCTGAAGCACAAGAAGACCCCAGAAGAGAGATGAGTGACCAGCAACGCAGAAGGCATCACCTGAGAGCCACTCCATGCCCCTTTGAAACTGTCTGGCTCTTACCAACTCTCCACTCTCTTATATTTAGGGAGAGCTCCTGACTGTCCAGGTTCATACAGCAGTTACATTGTGCCATCTTCTGGTTAAAGGCTGTGAACTCCCTCTCCAGGAGTCCTGCTTCCCTCCAGCACATGAGGAAAGCTTTTTTATTATGCCTTCAAAGAGTGAGATCTGGAGATGCTGGGGCAACTCGGCTGTTGTGGTTGTAACAGCATTACCTGCAGAAAGGAACCACAAGCCCAAGGCAGGGTTTGTGAGGATTACGGTAGAGGAGCTGCCAAACACAGCTCTGGTCTGCCAAACCTGCTGCTCTTGCCTCCAGGAGAAATAACACTTCAGCATATCTTGTCAACAAGACATTGAGTTACCCTTATAACCCATCTGGCCAGCTGTGCAGCTATGAACCACCTGTAGGTGACGAGCAAACCCGCAGTAAAGTGAAAAAGAAAGTGGACTCTGCGGGGTCCTCAGAGACAAAACATGCTCATCTCTCTAGCAAGGAAGATCATAAATATCCATAAATGCATGAGGACACATGTTCAGAGGCGCTGCCAATTACTCATCTGGATCATGAATACGGGGAACTGGATGTTCCCAACCCACCCTTTGCTGCAGAAAAATGAAGACACAAAACTGCACAGGGATATGTGATTTTGGAAAGAGCTCTCCGTGGAGAAATAACTGGTCTGAATGTGCAAGCCTAGACTTGATGCAAAAGAATTAACTGACAAATCCTCTTGGTTTTCAGCAGCACAGTTTATAACCTAAGTTTTAAAACACGGCTCCTGAAAGTAAAGCAATTTCCAGCACTGCCACATCATGCCCAACTCTGACCTCACTTGCACCAACACAGCTCGCTGGATTTCAACAGCAGCATTTCTCCACCTACCGGGATCATTTTGCAGAAGTAGGTGTGCAGGATGATGAGTTCAAAAGGAGCTAATTAGGCACACATTAGAGAGACAAATTAGAAACAACGACTTCACTAAATACTGGTTAAGCAAACACACCTTCAGGGAAGATCCGTGCTGGCTATTGTCATCGGCAGTACCAGTGTGAGCTGTGTGAATAAGGTGCACAGCAGTCCCCACCAAAAAGCTGGCATATAATGATGTTGCTACAGGAAACAGTATGAAAGGATGAAATCATCTCCTCCTCCAAGAAAGGGAAATAGCCACCACATTTCAGACACCACAGAGCATGGGACCTGACAGGCCTGTGGCTGCAAGTGTGGCAATATTTAATTCTTTGGCTGTAATGAGCTCTGAAAATGAGTTTAGCCTCAAAATGTCTTTTTATAGTGTTCCGAAATTTCAATTGAATCAGGACCATTCTGAAAAGCAGTCTGATGATGTTACACACAGGTATCAGCCACTGCCAATGTACCATTTCATTCTTACCTTAACTAAAGCAGAAGCAGAGACAAAGAGTTTTACAAGATTTACATGACTTCAGCCTAGTCTGCCCACTTATAATCTGCCTACGCTTCCTAAGATGCTGGCTATCTCCTTGCACAAGTCTGTCATCAGGAGGAGATATGGGAACATGTCCAGATTTTGAAGTAATTCAGGTCTGTGCCCTCAATAATTTGGCACATGAGCAATTGGGAGCTTGGGTTGCACCATCCTGCAGCCCGGTCGAGCGTGAGGTCTCTGTGCCTTACAGAGACAGCAGGAAAACACTTTCCAAGGCTAAGCTCAAACTTACACCAAGATCACCAACAGCAGAAGGATTTTGGACCTGAAGTTGGATGCATGGTGGGTTAGAAATGAGAACTGAAGCACATAACCATCTCCCAGCAAGGCATGAGCTTTGCTAGCGTCTAACCACTGCTGTTCTCTAGTCACCTCCCAAGAATGAGTAAGTCCCTCCCTACAGTTGCATCATTGCTTGAATATATTGGTAATAAAATATGAAGTGCTTTTGCTTCCTGCAAGCAACCCAAAAATCAGTCCCCCTTATGTATCAGCATTTTCCTTTTGATTCTCTCTATGCCTACATTTCTTAGATTATACAAAGACTGATTCAGATATTCACTACCAGGTCTTTCAGGGCTGTGGGCTTCTGCAAGCAGCAGTCTGAACTTGTATTTATTTTGTTATTTTACTTTTACTTTACTTTACTTTTGTTATTTTGTATATTTTGTTATTTTACTGCAACTTTCAAGCTTCCTTTGAACCAATTTTTTTCCACTGGATCTGCTTATGGGTTGCTGTTCATTCACTGCTGCCACAATTTTCCTCCTCTCCACTGCAATTTGGCTCTGTCCTCCTCCACTTTTGGCATCACAAGCTGAAAGGTAAATTAAGGTTTTCTGCCAGGCCCTCAGTGCTTGATGAACACACCCGCCCTCACTGCACTTTCCAGGATCCTGTGGCCCACAGCGTTGCTCTCCCTTCCTAGAGGACTATCCCATTTCATCCCATCTTGATTCTCTGCTCTGATTGCGACTGGAGTTGTTGACCCATTCCTCCCTTTGCCCTTTTACTGCTTTATTACCTGCAGCATTCCAGCTTTTCACCACAGGGGAGTTCATGCCACCATCTCACATCCCTAGTGAGTCGCCATTCACCATCCCCTGCTCTCAGCATTCCTGTGTCTGGAGGACCTGGCAGCTGGCTCTCAATGGAAGCATCGCAGATGGTGCCCACAGCCCGTGAATCTCCTGATCCTCTCTGGGACCAAGAGAAGGAGCGAGTCCCCGGATGACCGGGAACTGGCCTGGTCTTAAAGACATGAAATAAGAGTCACCTCCACTACTGACCTCCTTGGCACCCTGCTGTGCCCTGGGGAGCTCACCAGCAGCAGCAGCTCTCTGCTCTGGATAGTATATAGTCTGAGCAAGTGTATTTTTAACACTTAGTATTTTTATCCAGTTTCTAGCACAGTGTGATATCAAATGCCCTGCTGAATCCCAAATACATCACGACCGCACTACATTCACTGCATCTACAAAAAATCAGGAAGGCAACTGTACATTTTTTGGCATGACCTGTTTTTAAAGTGCCCCTGTTGTCTGCTGGCCTTTGGATACTTGTAAACGCTGCCAAATGTTCTTGCACAAACTCCTTCAAAAAGCTGTGAAGTCTGGACACTTCCCTAAAACAGAAAACAAGCTAGTAACACAGGAGATGCCAAGACCTGATCTCATGATCTTCTTAAAGACAGGTACCACATTCGTTTGCTGTCAGTCTTCAGATGTCTCTGACCTGGAGGTTCATTGACTCAGTTTTTTCTGGCTTTTTTTTTTTTGTCTCACTAGATTCCTGATCCATTCATGTCATCCAGTTCCCACTGACACTAGACAGAATTTCAGCTGATCCAGGGCTAGAGGACAGAGCCCTGGCTTTTTTCAGCTCCCCTGGGTGCATTACATCTGTTGATTTATGTGAGAAATAGTTACTTTGCCTTGGTGGAGAAACAAAAACACCCAAGTGTGAAAAGAAAAGAGAACTGAAGACACAATGGTCATGTCGTTCCTGAAATGTTTGTCTCACTTCAGAAACAACACACTGCACTCAGACCAAGTGATAAGTGGGCACAGAGATTAAGCCAAAATAAATCTCCTTATCTTGAAAAAATTCAGCTTCCTAAAACCAACCTGGATCTGATCTGTGTGAACAACAAGAGAAAGTGCAAGAAAGCTGAGATATTTCTTAAAATAATATTACTGTAGGACCAAAAAAATGTAAACACTGCTCGTGGGACAAAAGCTATTTGCAATTAGCACCAACACGATGCCCATGAGAGGTCAGATGGAGAGCAGGGCACTAACCCTTCTACGTCTCGCACATTTAATTTACAAACATAGGCAATGATCCTGTTGGGAGATACCTTGGCTGGACATCAGACACCAAGTGGTTGTCATTGTCTGTGAACTTCCCTTTAAAAGCAACAGGACTCCTCCCAGCGCATGAGGTTAGAGGCCTTTGTTTAAAAACTGTGCACTGGACTTATTTCACCAACTCCACTGAGATAAGAGGGATGAGTCTTAGCATGGCATTGGTTAAGGGGCTCCATTACAAACCCTGGCCCTGAGAAAAACTCCTTGGGTAACTTACCCTGGCAAATTTACCTTCCTCTTTTAATCGCATTCCTTGAGGTTGAATTAAAATTTTAAAACATAACTGCTTGATGTTAGGACATCAAGTCAAGCCCTCGGGTGCAGTAAACAGGCCTAACACAGAAAACAACCTTTTAAGCTCAATAAGGTCACTGAGTGTACGGCAAGGGAGATGTCCCATGCCATGCCTTGAACTCATTCCTCCTTAGCCACCTGATCCAACACTACAGATGTCGACCAGGGGGCTTTGTCTTCACTGCACGGTGAAAACCCCTCCAGCATCAGACACAAGTGCATCTGCCCCAACCCCTCTTCCCACCCACAGCACACAGATCAGCCCTGCACTGGGACATCCCCTCCTCCCTCCTGCCAGAATTGTCACTTAAGATCTGCTTTGCTTGCCTGTTGTGCAGATTTCTTTCCTTTGTGCATAAAATATAAATGTAAGGGGGAACGCACACACGCATTTAGATGCTTGTACACCAGCCTGTGTGTACAGGATACATCTTTGTCTTTTAGTTAACATAACCTAATAATAAAAAAAAAGGGAAGTAAAAGATGTCATGTCATGAGACCTCCAGGTCCTCTGGGACTTCTACACACGAAAAGCCACCCGGTTGCCACCATGAGTCACCACCCTTCAGCCAACCTGACTCTTGTTTTTCAGGTTAGCAACACACTGGTCCACCCCAGGGTTTTTCCTAATGAATATGCTGTAAACAGCAATGTCTGGCTAGTGTTTCACGCAGACTCTGGGGCACTTTTAGGGTGACACTGTCACACAACCCCAAGGGAGGGCTGTGCCAGATGTGAGGCCCCCAGCTGGCCCACCACCCTCTTCCACTCCAGGTTCCCAGCAGCACAAACTGCAACTGAGCGATGTTGTGGGGGCACCACAACACACCCGAAGGAAGCTGACTGTTTGACAAAGGTTATTGTCCATGTGGCACTGGCAGTGGGCAAACTGACACCTGCACGTGGTAAACGTAGGGCTATGGATGTACGCAAGGGCATAACAGTCCAGTGCAATCCCACAGGAGCCAAGTCCATCCCTGAGCTCAGACCAAGAAAAGTCTGTGGATTTGCCAAGTATTTTGCAGACAGAGAAGAAGATCTGCTGAGACACTGTTTCCCAGCAGGGCATAGGAGAAAGGGCACTTCAAGTGTTCCCACTAAAGCCCACATCCAACTGGTATGGGTGCTGGAAGAAATCCAGTCCCACCATCAAACCATCCATGAAGGGAAGACACTAATGAAGCAGAGCATCCCCTGGGAAAGATTGTTTGTCCTTTTTCGCCTTGCGGAGAATCTCTCAACACAGTTTCAATCATATGACACACTCAGCAGTAATGTGGACTGATTTGTTGCTCCTCAGGGGTCTGTCTGCCAAGAAAACTGAGGAATGACTCATGTCGTGGCATTCAGAGCGAGGAGAGGGAAGGACCCAGAGGTGACTAATGATTCAAAAGCACAGAGGTTTAATTCTAAGGGAGGACAGGCCAGTCCTACACACGATGCAGGAAAATGCCTTGCATCACATCGGGATGATGGAGCAGAGCAGTGGGTACGTGCATGGTGGAGAAGTGTATCCCTCTCTTAAGGCAGGGCAAGTGATACACATCTGATCCACCCCAAACTGGGAGATCCAGAGGATATGGCTGGTTCAAAGCTGAACCAGATTGTTAGAAAATAGATGAGGAAAGTTTGGTGGCAACCTGAAGTGGGGATTGGAAGTTTCTGCTAAATTCCTTCCTAAATCACAGGAAAGACTCCATGGGAACATTCAAGAAAAGAGCCAAGATGGTCTTTCCTCAGTCAGAGAAGGAAAATTTGTTAGACCCGCATCATATTCGCTCCACTGTGATCCATGTAATATCTATGTTGGAGAGAAACAGATCTGCTCTAGTGATATTTTTGGGATATGCACTCAATGAGCCCCTGAAAGCAGCCTGCAGAAGGAGGAGAATACATCCTCTTTCCTTCCAGAAATCCTTGCTTTGCATCCATCACTTTACTCATAACAACCCTCTCATTTACAGAGCCCAAGTGGCCCGTCTTTTGCACTTCTTGCTGCTTTAACAAATCGCATGTAAGAAAGCTGTACCTTCTTTCCCATCCACTGTTCAAAGGGGGGAGTCAAGCAGGGAGAGATGGAAAACCGTTATAAAATCACTGGCTCCTTGTTACATCTCTGCTCCTCTGCTTTCTTGCATATCTTTTTTCATTAAAATCCCTCCCTGCTACACATACCAGCCTCCTCCAACCCAGGCTGGGCATCTCACAGGAGACAACCCCACCTTGGGGGCCAGGAAGGGCCTCGTCAATTTTACAGAAAAGTGGGCAAGTTCTGGAGAAATAATTACCAAAGAGGCAGTTTGGCCTTGAAACTATTATAGAATACATGGCTGTGCTTATGAGACACTTGACACTGCCAAAAGGAGCGTGAAGTGGGAAAATAAGTCAACCCCCACCCCTACTCTTGCTGCCAGCACCAAAGTGTGCCCAACTGCTAAAATGGAGAGAGCCCACCAGCCACGGGGCACTGGGCCAGGCTGCAGATCCCTTGTTGCTGGTGAGCATCAGGAAAAGCAAGAGGGGCAGGTTGCCCAACAGTCCCAGGGCTGAGCAGCGGCCAAGCACAGCCCCATCTGGGCTCAGGGCTGGTGTGCAGAGGTTGGGGCTGGCCCCTGCAGTCACTAAAGCAGGGATGGGGTTTGCATTTGGCAGGGGTTGGAGGGGCTGCTGCGCCGTGGCGTCGTGGCCCAGCTGCTGAGACAATGTCTGGACCCAGGCACTGATTAGAAGTTATCCCAGACGGAGCAGGGTGAGGGCAAGGGGGGAGAGTGAGTGATGGATTAACCCGTTTTGAGTCACACTCTCTATAAAGAGCGGGTTACTTTCTGCTCCAACAGTGAGTTACGCTAACAGGCATTGCTGAGACGGGGCCTGGGTGAGATTTATTTATCTTGAATCCCTTTAAACATTTCAACACCCTGTGGCTGTGCACCCAGCAAGCCTGTGAAACCACATGCCTCACAGTTCCTACAGTTCCTACCCTCTCCCTGCTATTCCCTCCTGGTTGTTTCACTCCCTCCTTGCTGCAAGCCAGACTGCTTGTCAAAAAAACAAAGGCATGGGAGGCACACACTTGGCTTTCCCTTGTGCCCATCTGGTAGGGCCTGGTCCTGCCTGGGGATGGTGGGACCTCTCATCAGCACATAATCAGTGCTAAAAGACCCCACGGCCTCTTCTTTTCTTTATGATCCAAGGCAATATGGATAGTGGGGAACAGCACAGCATGGGTCATTTCTTTGAATTCGTGTTAACTTTGGAGTGCCTCGTGCCTCATACAAGGTGCGTTTTGGGAAGAGCTTCTACATCTGCAATGCATCACCCAAAGACCCAGCAGAGAAGCTGAGGTGATACAGCCCATTTGTTAACTTTGCTGTCCTGCTGACTAATGAAACGCATGGGGTTGGTTTATGGGCCAGCACCGAATGGCACAGGAGCCCCAGCTCCCTTGTTTCAGTCCAGAACCTTTGTTTGGAGGACACACTGAAACCATCTGGGGTCCCTGTGAGAACAGGGAGCTGTTGGTTATGCGTAAGGTGCTCTGCCTACTTAAGGAGGGTTGCAAAAGTGAAAAAGGACAGCGGTTTATCCCAAAGATTTCCTTGCAAAGTCAACAGCCAAAGCACACAAATTTGCCCTACTCTTGCACTACTGAATTAATTCTTCTTGCTGTTGAACCTGAGTTGAAGGGCTTGTGGCTCAGCCTTACTATTCTAAGCTGCCCTTTATTCAAAAAACATCTTCCCCTGACCTCCAAAAACATGACAGTCACCACGCATGAAGGCAAGAATTCCTTGTAAACACAGGCGGACATTTCAGGCTCCTTCCTCCCAAGTAGCCTCAGTACCTTCACTGTGTGGCAGACTCGTTTGCCACACCAGGTGGTGAATTCTGTGCTTTTCTATCTTGTTGTTTCTACCATTTCAACATTCTAACACCATTTAGAACAATTTCATCCAAAGATCTCAAAATGCTTTATGAGGTTAAGTTAATTAAGCCACTGAAGTATTATTACATCTCTCTTATGGAAGAGAAAGCCAAGCAAAGATGTTAAATGACTTGCCAAACGTAATATGAGTCAGTAGCTAAGTTGGGAAAAGAACCCAGGAGTCCTGACTCTTAACCTATGGCTGTAAACTATTTTTCTCTATAAAATAGAAATTAAGCAAGCAGAAGGGTGGCAGCACAGCTTTTCCTTTTGATTGAGCTGCCTTAAAATTAGGACAGCAACAAAAATATTGATTCTTAATCTGGAAACTTGGTACATTTGTTTGAAATTGACTGTGTGGACGTTTTGAGGGGCTTGCTGTCTTTTGAAGTTCTCATATTGTAGTCATATTTGAAGAAGCTATTGTATGGGCTTGTTGTTGTGTTATCTGGGAAGTCAGAGCAGATCACTGAAACTTCACTTCAAAGCAATCTGACAAATCTATGACATATTCCTGCTAACGAAACACATGAAACCCAACCTTTGTTTTCCCTTTTACCAAAGAAGCAAAAATGGGAATATAAAGGTGAATTCTCTTGCAAATAAGGACTTCTCTTCCTCCAGCCTGGCGCAGGATCTGCAAGAGGAACTGCTCCTAGTCTAAAGATAAACACAGCGATAGCGAGGGCATTTCCACAAGGAGGCCAAGGAATTTGAAAGAGGAAGGAGCAACTGGGACCCCAATGAGCCATTTGCCTGTATCCTGCTGTCCAGAAGTTTTATAAATTATGGGAGAAAGAAATGCTGTGCATAACTGAAAGCTGCCCCCAGGCACCAATAATTTGTCTGACCTGCATTTAGGCGGCCAATCCGCTCAGCTCTAACCAGCCTTGGCAGCCTCGCTCCGGCCGTATTTTTGCATGGATGAACTGTTCTTCGACAATTTCCCCCAGTGTGCTCGCAGCACAAACAGGCTTTTCTTTGCTAGCAGGTATGTGTGTGCCTTCTTTTTCCAGTTATTTCTTTTCTCGCGCACGTGGCTCGTGAGGCCATCTGAGAAGCAAAAACACCCAGCCCCCGCTCTCTTTCCTACTACTGGCATTGCTACGAGCCCTGCTGCAGTTTTATGGGGCAGGGATGGAGGTTGGCTTAGGTTTGGACTCCCTTGTTTTAGGATGCAACAGCATCGCCTTTTTCTTCCATCTCTCCAAATCCTATTTCTGTCTTTCCCCAACATTTGCCTGCAGTATCATGTTTTATTACTCAAATAACAGTACAATCACGGTGCGAGCCAGAATTTACGGTTGCAAAATAACCATTGCTTTCCAGGGTAATTTTGAGGCAGAACTGGAGATCCAGAAGAAACCACTGTGAAGAAGGGGAGGAAAAAGCTGTGCCACCATCTCTCTAAATAAAGGTCTCTCATCCTATGAGTTTGTTCATCATGACCAAACCTTTAGTCCCTTGGTTCTACAGGACTGACGATGTGGTAAGAAAAGCAATAAAGCAAGCAGGAGACAAGGGCACTGTCAGATATACAAATATACACATATACATATATATATATTTGCTCTTTCTGTGAAGGAATTCATCATATGCCCCATGACCTCAGGGTGTAAGTGCAGGGTTTAGGGCCTTGTAGGAATGTGCCCTCGTTCTTTATTTAACACCGAGTAGGATTGTGCCTGTTTGAATTCAACACATCCAGTGGTTTCCCGCAGACATTTTGATGATGGATTGCTGGCATCACTTGTTTTCTTTTGAAGGCAATTCATTTATCAGAGACAATTACTCAACTGATAAGTTCAGTGTGTTCAGCTGTTCGTGGCTACACAGCAGCTACAGGCCAATAAATATGAGCGGCAATTAGCTTGATTAATGATTTCAGATCACTAAACTGCAGCTTTGTTTAAGATAAGGTTCTAATAAGCTTTTCTGCTGAATCTGGCAAGTTTACCAGCTTCAGTGACACTACCTTCATTGTCAGAGCCCCAAGCCCAGCAACTCCTTCAGTCTGACTTTGTGATAAAGCCAGTCCCAGTCCTCAAGACCTCTGAAGAGCTCAGCAGGTGTTTGGCGGGTGGAGTATAATGAACGCGAACCCCCTCCCATCTGCCACATTGCAGAGCACTAAGGAAATTGTTTCCAAATGTCCCTTAATTTAGAAGTTTACTCCCGCCTCCAGGCCCCCACCCAACCTCCTGTTTTACTCTTCTGGGCTGCTGACCTCCACCTCTTCTGCCATCCTTCACCATCACGCAAAACCTGATGCCGAGCCAGTGTCTTGGAGCACAGAGCGAGGGAAGAGAAAGGAAAGCAACAGAGAGCAGGTTTTAGGAGGACCATGTTTGCTTTACACATTGGCTGTCACCAACAGTGGGAGTACTTGGAGCGGGAACACTTGCAGAGCACAGAGTGTGTGCTGACACCAGTCTCTTCAGATCACTGGCATTTGTCTTTCATTCATTTTCAGGCTGTAAAGAACGAGCACGAATGCGTATGTGCGTGTGCGTGTACCTACATGCTCTTTCCTTGCTGCCCTCTGCTGAGAGAATCAACATCCCTGATTTTTGTGCCACAAGCCCAGACTGGTCAGGACTGTGCTTGTGGAGCAGCAGTTTTGGAGTTACAGCCCTTGCTAAGCTCCAAGTACAGGCTCCAAGCTACAAAATGAGCTGGGGTTCACCTCACTGTATCCAGCATGTTTTACACAGGCTCACTCCCACCTCTCACTCCTCCCAGCAAGGCATTTCCAGGCTGAAGAACACCTGGGCAGAGACCTCTGGAGATTTGATTTCAGTGGTCCGGGAAACGATGCAATTGGCATTTTGCTTTGGATGGACATCCAGTGAATTTCAAACCATTGCTATTAGGCATTCCAGTTATAACACAGCCACTTGCCTCCACCAGCTAACTCAGAGGCTCCAAGTGGGGTGTCCTCCCTGAAGTCTGGGCAGAGAAACAGTCAACTTGGTGCTAGCAGGAATCTGCTTTTCAGGGCTCAAGGTAACACCATGCAGAGGGACACAGCTCCATTCCCAGTCCTTCCTCGAGTTTAGGTGCTAAGTTATCTCTGCAGCTCTTTCACCCCAAGCTGAGTCTCAGGTCCCCTTCCAAGGAAGAAATGTTGGGAGAAGGCATCCACTGCTAGAGCAAGGGTCCTGCAGCTGTGGTATTTGCCTGTGCAGTGCAAGATTTTGGGCTCAGTTCCCACATCAGGATAGGGAACAACAGTGCAACAACCGCTCCATTTCACCTCCACATCTTCCAACTGTATCTCTACATGGGCACAAGGAGCAGGAAGGAGAGCCATAGAGCATGAAGTGAACACAGCCAGGAGAAAGAGGAGGAGGAGAAGTCTTTCTTGCTTGCTCCACCTTCAGGGGTCTTCATGCATTTTACATGGTGCTTCAGAGGAAAATACGCTGCAGCTGTTAATTTTATGCCCCTCTCATTTCTTGAGAATGCATTTAAAACATGGCATAAATATTTGGAAATCAATACATTTCCCTGGGAAGTTTCCTCACAAAAGACAGGTAGGAGGTACGTTTTATTAGCTTAATTGGAATTGCTCTCTTCTATACCAGTAATCTGTTTGTCAACCACAGCCAAACACTGAATTCTTTGCCCAGATGTCCCCAGGGACTCAAATAAGATAAAAACCAAAACAAACCCACCCCAAACTGTAGGGACACAGGGCTGTGTATCCAGGTGCTTGGATGTGCTCATTTTGCAAACAAGCCTGAGGCCAGGAAGGCTCTAATGAACCCTTCTGGAGAAGTCTTTGTCCTAGGAGCCATCCATTCACCTGCTGGTCTGAAGGACTGAGCAAGGATGACAGGAAAAGAGGAGACCAGGAAAGGAGGAATTGTTGATCCAGAGATTTGACACAGCCCATCTTCTAACCTTTGTTTTAGAGAGAAGGAAGATTTTGGTGTCATTTTTTGGTAACCTATGGCTGTTTGATTACACCATGAAAAGGAAGTATGTCCATCAAACTTCACCTATAGCTCTGGGACTGGTTCAGATGAACTCCCATCATTGGTCAGACTCTGGCTTTTCCTTACTGGAGGGATTTATCTACTGAATCCAAACTGGAAACCAACTGTATTTCTGATAAAAACCTGATGATGTGATTAAAACTGTAGAACTGCCATGAGAATGCCCCAAAAGTGGGACAAGAAATCCTGTGCACTTTAGAGGACCATAAAGCCTTAACCCAGAAATTAAACCCATTTCATCCCCTTCTCAAGGCTGCTTATCTATTGATTTCAAAATTGCCCACCTTCCCTTGGGGTGATGCTGGCATGTGGATACCCTGATGAACCCAGAAGCATATTAAGAGTTGGAAAAAGGATATTTATATTTTCCACAGACTTCAAAAAGACAGTCTGTGTCTGACTGGGTTCCTATGGATTCAAGCCATAGGAATTAATTTGCTAAAACCTCATATCCTTCTCCTACAGGAAACCATCTGCAAACTGCTTGGAGCCAGTAAAATCTTAAAAGGAACTACCAAGAGAAAACAAGGTGAAGACAATGTATAGTTTAAGCTCCCACAAAAATTCTCTACCAGAGACCAGATTCAATATTACAACAGTATCACAGGGAAAAATGGCAAAGGAACACAGGTTACACTGAAGGCTGGTATAAAAACATGAGAACAATGTTATTATGACATCAGTTTTACAGGCTCCCACACGAGTGACATTTTTGGGGAATCATTTCTAACATCCACTGTGACAAATGTGCTCAGAAAGTGGCCAAGAGGGGAATGAAGCCAAATCAATCTAAGAGACACATGGAGCCCAAATCCCGGGCTTGGCTACACCACAGTGATTTCCAGCTGATCAGCGTTGTTCTCCCTGGCTTCAGACCTGCAAAGCTAAAGGTGGTCCCTTCAGCTGCACACAGAAAACATCTTAAGCAGCAGGAAGATGGACCAAGTGGGAGGATGAGACAAAAGGAGAAGGAAGGCTTCTCTGAGATGAAAGGCAGGAGCAGCGACAGTCTGGAGAAGACAATTTCTGGACCAATTTCTGCAGCCTGGTTTCTAGAGAAACACTTTTGGCGCATACTCTGTACTCCATCCCTTGCCAGCACAACTGGGATGTTAGCAGGATGATGACAACAATCCCCTGTGAAAAGAGAATTATGCCAACACGTACCTCACTGTCTGGAGCACAGTCAGGATTCAGGGGAAATAGCAACAGTGGCATGATGAGGTACCAAATCAAGTCACTGAAGAGGTCTCAGCCTAAGGTGGAGAAGCAGAAAGCTGTGGCCAGAATAATATCAGAAAGCTATGCTCCCAATGTAACCAACTCCAATGGCAGAGAGGGAAAAATTGAGCAACAAGAGCAGGAAATACTCAGCTGCCCGTGGGCTGCACCACATGGAGAGAAACTCAGCAGACTGGACAGGGAAAGGAAAAATCCACCAGTACTGAAAGCCCTATTGGAAGCTCTCCTTGATGAATGCTCTTCTGAAGGAAAGGTTGAAGTGTTGCTCAGGGAGTGATGAGGCTTTCCCTGTTTTGACCCAGACTCAGGGAAGAGTCTAGACCCACAGGAATGTGGGTCTAACCTGTGATTTGTGTTTCAAGAACATGACAACTTCAGTCCAGTACTTGGAAGACTCATCAACAGAACTATTAGCTAAGAACAAAATAAGTTTTACCAACTGTGTCAAATGAAAAAGTCTTTTCCAATCACCTTGCCCCATGAAGAAGGCACCAAACCTCAAAGCCCATATAGTTTCTTTTCAGTAACTTGATTTTTTGGGAAAAGTGGAAATAATTGTGTCTTTACCTGAACATTTACTTTTGGTCAAGGCTCCATTTTTTCCTTGCTAAAAAAAATAGCTTGAAAAACTTCTGCTTAGCATTAGACTCAGTCTTGTGACCAAAGAGTGAACAAACCAAAATGGTTTAATTTTAGTCCAGTTCACAACCTTGCATTTCTCTCAAGTCATTGTAGGGCAGGTTTGGAAAGCTGACGGTGAAGGGTCTCCCTTACTTCTACCCTTATTCCCTTTTAAAGTGACTGGCCCTTTACCTTTCCCAGGCACTTTATTCACACCAGTTTAAAATAATAACATAAGCCTAGTGATTACACCAGCAAAATACCCCCTGGGTACAGGAGGCTGTTAAAACCGCACTGAAAATTTCTGAGTCTGCGAATGCCAAGATCTCCCAGAACCCTGGAGGGGTGGTGCAAAGGGGTTAAAGAGACAAAATTGCCCCATTCTCATGCTGAGGGACAGATCCTGGCCATCCTGCCACCATCAGCTGGAGCACAGTTGTAATCAAGCAATGCCTTTTGTGAAGGGATCCAGGACCATAGGCAGTCCCAGTTACTATAGAGACATAGAATGGTTTGGGTTGGAAGGGACCTTAAAGAGCATCTAGATCCAACCTGCCTGCCGTGGGTAGGGACACCTTCCACTAGACCAGGTTGCTGCAAGCCCCATCCCATCTGTCCTTGAATGCTGCCAGGGATAGGGCATTCACAGCTTCCCTGGGTAACCTGTTCCAGTGCCTCACTTCTGTCTGAGTAAAGAATTTCTTCCTAGCATCTAACCTAAATCTCTTCTCTTTCAGTTTAAAGCCACTGTCCCTTGTCCTATCACCATCTGCCCATGTGAGAAAGTCACCCTCCCTTTTTTTCATAAGACCTATTTAAGTACTGAAAGATCTCAATGAAGTCTCCCTCGAGCCTTCTCCAGGCTGAACAACCCCAGCTCTCTCAGCCTGTCTCCAGAGCAGAGGTGCTCCAGCCCTCTGAGCACCTTCACATCCCTTCTCTGGACTTGCTCCAACAGGTCCACATCCTTCTTATGCTGGGCACCTCAGTACTCTAGGTGGGGTCTCACAAGGAAGAGGTGGGGAGAATCACCTCCCTGGGCCTGCTGGTGACGATCCTTTGGACACAGCCCAGGATGCACTTGGCTTTCTGGGCTGCATGTTAACAACCCACAGGGAAGCACACAGCAGGGGGATAACAAATGGCCACAAGTATTTTCTACTGAGCAAGCAAGAGCAGGGGCAGGAGCCTCCTGGCCCTT
Source organism: Empidonax traillii (assembly GCF_003031625.1). Taxonomy (NCBI): domain Eukaryota; kingdom Metazoa; phylum Chordata; class Aves; order Passeriformes; family Tyrannidae; genus Empidonax; species Empidonax traillii. Next base: position 462,246 of record NW_020955368.1, on the reverse strand, counting down.
ACGCTGGGCAGGGGGGGTTTATTTAATCTATCCAGTCCCCTCTCTGCTGACCCCAGATCGTTTCCTCCTTCAACAGCTGCAGCTGTGGGGGACGGCAGAGCACAGAGAGACACAGCTGTCCCTTGCTGATTGCCACACATCCCTGTCAAGGCTTGCTGGATCCAGCCCTGGGACCAGCTCCCCAAGCGTCTCCTCAAACCTCAGTCCTTGTGAGCTGTTCAGGACAAACTACAAATGTTCTTTTTTTTGTTGCCTCAACCTCATCAGTTTGGAGAAAAAAAAAGATGCTCCTTGCAAACTTAGCCTGGTTTACACCTTTCAACTGGCAAAGCTGCGGTGTGATGGTGGAAATACACAGCATTCCCAAGGTATATTTTGTATTTTAAGTATCACACATAAACATGTTTCTCCTGTCATGCAGCTCTTAGAGCAGTTTGTTAAATCTCCACTCCAAGGTTTACAGTCCCATCTGAGGGGAAGGGTTTGGGTTATCTGCATCAGTTTTCAGCATTTTGAGGAAAGGGGATTGTTTCTGCCAACTAGCTGAAGGGGATTTCAGAACACGAGGACTCTCACAGCAGTGAATGTCACTTCTCACGGGGAGGGCTTTTTCCATGGCAAGATTTGCCCAGTTGGAATCTGAACAGAATAAACCTACAGACTGACCAAACACAAATGAGCCTTTTAAAAGGTCTGTGTCAGATTTGTTAACACTAGTCCACAAAGACCTGGCTGCAGTCATGAGGACAAAGGCTTTAAAAGAAGACTCATCCTCAAACTGGGTTGGATTCCCCAATACAAAGAGGACCAGAACAAGGGCACTAACTGCATTTCTCCTTTATTTTTTTGTCCTGTTTAATTTGACCCTACCCGTAGCACAGTTTCCTGGCCTGGCTCTGTATAAATGACAACTTTATAAAGTTGAACTGGTCTTTTTCTAACATGGAATTTGGTTGGGTTTTTTGTGAACACAAAAAGTTCAGTATTAGACATAATCACTTTTTGGCATGCTATATAAATATGCATTTTGTTAGACTGATTGGGTCTGTGTAAAGGCCTAAAAGGAATAAAGTTCTGCCATTCACCATTGTCAAAGCAATACCCCAGACTCCTAATCAAATCTGCTGCTGCAAAGGTAGGAAAAAAATAATAACCCTGCTATAATTACCTTGCCTGGAGCCACTGCTCTGACACCACAAAACGGAGTTTTGCACGGAGTTTTAACAAAATTAGTTTGCACTAATTTTTTCCTAATTCATAGTCATTTTCTCAGTGGCACAGCATTTTCTCCCAAGGGACATCAGAAGGTGCTCAGGTTACAGAGGGTTAGATCTCAATACTGTTAGAGAGAAAGCACAACTATCTCAATGTACACAGGCTAAAGGTGGTCCACAAACTGCCCAAAATTGCAACCACATCCACATTAATGGTCCTTATAGCAAATTTAAATCATCTCATGTACAGACCACTGAATTTGGAAAAAAAAAAAATCTGTATTATCACTGTTCAGCTACTTTGTATGTGCTATCAGTAACAGACCTGTTCATGCAGTCAGTTCTATCCTGAAAACTTCAGTGCTGATGCTTTGAGATCTGGGCAGGAGGTTTGACTAGATGATCTAGTTGGGGGGTTGGAACAAGATTATCTTTAAGGTCTCTTCCAAGCCAAACCATTCTCTGATTCTGTCTCCAGAGATCCCCTCTCCTAGCCCCTGTTTCTCAATGCCTGTGTGGATCGGTTCTTTCATTTATCACCAATAGGACTTCAGCCTTTCATTTACAGATAAAAATATCTGCCTGGAAGGGATCACTGGACTCAGGGGGGTGGGTGGGGAACAAACTACAAACCATTTTCATACTGCTGTTTACATGTTTTGGAGTATTAAAACAAATAAAACGACTAATTGTCATAATTGCACAGACTCTTGATTTATACAGTTTTTTGGCCAAAGGTGTACATATTCATATGTACATATTTTTATGCAGACAACATGTAGACAACTTGAAGCATTTCAAGGGAAAGTAAGCATTGAGAAACAAGATTTTTTTTTCAGAGATTAGTAATGTCGAGGCTTCCATTTGCATTTTTATGGAGTAAGAGTCTAATTTTCTCTTTGTACATAACACAACACTTGGGGTCAAAAGAGCAATGTCTGGATCTATTGAGAATTTCTGTTTTTGAAGGCCACGGCAATAAATATTCGCCCAACCTGTCACACTGCTCCATTCTTTCCCTGTTCTCCAAGAGACATAAAGAGTTTCTAAATTAGATTATTAATTATTGAGCCACTGGACCAGCCTCACAGCAAACTGCGTGAAACCAGCTTTACCAGTTGTATCAATAGCACTGTCACTTCCAGAAAGAGCACAGGAAAGCAGATTTTGCACCTGACCCTGCTGAATAGCAACAGTCAACAGTTTTACCTTTCTAACTCTTCCTTTCAATCAAAAGCTGATTCCTTTCATTTCTGATCAGTCTCATATGCGTTGTCCCCATTTCACTCCAAAAACCTTCTGTGATTCTATGATGTCATTTAAGATCCAGGGAGCAACAAAGCAATGTGCCCATGAGCAACAGCTTAGTTAAGCCCTGGGCCTGCAGTCCTGTCCAAAAGAAAAATTGAAATGAGAAAAAAAAATATTTTGGAAGGCTTTCATAGGAGTATGTCTCTAAAAAAGTTCCCATTCACTAAAGCCACTCTTTGTCCACAAGAAGCAGTAGAGGACATACAGGTAGGTATCAGCACTGCTGGATATCTTCCCAAAACTGTTACAAAACTTCCAAAAACAACTTAGTGTTCCTGTTAAGTAAGGGTATTTCCAAAATACTGATACCCCCCTGCCATGGAGGGATATGGGGTAAGTGCAGTCTTGATTTTAATCTCAGCCAAAGTATTACTGCAGCTTTTTATCAGAGAAAAAAAAAAAAACTTATTAAACTGATCAAACCCACTTCTCGTTGCTAACAGGAGGTAAAGGGCAGGGAGGAAATGATGGCCCTCATTGCTCCAGCACAGCCCTTGTGCAGGGAAGCTGAAATTATCCTTACAAGCCCTGGCCTCCTCTGCAGTTCAGTTATTGGGACCTGGAGGAGGAAAGGATCGCGGGTGAGTGACCATGAAACTTATCACACAAGCAGAACTCTGTGTTCCTGCCCGTTTCCAAAGGGGTGAGGGGAGCCAGCAGGGAAACAGAGCGAGACTTAAACAACACACAACCAAATTCGATTAACTGAAGAGGAGGAAGAACGGCAAGTTAGTCTCACTTTGTGGGTTTTATACCAATGCACAAAAACCCGTTTGTATTTAGGCTTCCAAGCCTAAAGTAGTGGTGGGAAGGAAGAGGGGGCTCTTTTTATCAAAAATATTTGTTGACGTTTTAGTTTAAAGAATACCTAGTACTCTTCAAAACATAGTTCTGACAGTGTGTTCTGCAGGTAAAGAAGAGATCACATCTTATTGGCACGATGGAGGGATGAAAGGTACTGAACATACATAGAACATTGCAAGAACACACGGGCAGAGCAAAGGGTCTGTAACACCCGTGGATGAGCTTTTGGGACACTTCAGCACCAAAGCAAGATGAACCCATGTGCAACATCCAGTGAAGAGCCATAAAATCATCCCTGCTAGTATCCAGGCTACTGAGATGCCCTTGGTGATGCCTTGGTAAATGAGTGTTCATTGGGTAATTCACACCATCTCTTAGACTAGCAAGGTAGTAAGGCCACAGTCTACACTTATTCTTTTGGTTGTCAAGGGGGCACAACCAAAAAGCACCAGCCCTCTAAGTGTTTCCTACACTTGTGAAGGTACAACATCCCTCATGCTGTGCAGTCAGGAATCCCCCACACAACTGAAAATGGCCTTTGTTCCTCTGTGAAGGAGCACATGTTCCCCCTGAGCAACTGTCATGGTTTTAACAGCTTTGTTGAAAATTCATATCACCATTCCCATGGTTGCTGCACATGGTCTCCCAAACTGCATCCCGGGCAAAATGCACATTGGGCCAGACCTGTGCCCACTCCCTGCGGCACCCAGACCACTGTCCCAGCAGCAGGCCTGACCTTCAGATGAGAAAGTGAGGGTCCTGCTTGCACCACACTTTTCAAAGAGCACATTAACCCTGATTGTCTTGGCTAACTCTCTGGAATTTCCTTCCTTGCCCCGGAGACAGAGCATTCTGTGGAAATGAAAATTAATACTTACAGGCGACTTGAGTTTGGGTGTGTTTTCAATTATATATTAAAAAAAAAAAAAAAGAGGGAGAGAGTGGAAATTCAGTGGCTGTTACAAATAAGCCCATTTTAATTGTAAATTTATTTAGCAGGAGGTGGAATTAATCACCGAAAAGAGAGCGAGGTGAGAGCCCCGAAGTTGCACAGAACGCAAGGAGAGTGCGAATCACACAGTTGGCATGAGATCCCGTTTCATACTTGTTAAGTGCAGGGGTTTTAAGATCCTGAATATCTCACTGTTCTTTCCCTCCTGTTCTCCAGAGGGAGAACAAATGCAAAGGGTGTCGTGTTAGAAGGGGCTAAAAGGGCACCCTGTAATAATCCAGTGTGCGAAATGCCATGGATTCATCAGGCAGGGAAGGTGTAACGGCCCTCAGGAAGCCTGCAATAGCCTCTGTGTAACACATAACACCTCCAAAGGAATTTTCTGCAGCTATTCAAGAACAGAGCCAGGTCTATTTACCCAGGCTTCACCCCATAGCTCACTTGCACATGCCTCAGCAGCACAGGGGGGAGCGCAACAGAGAGCTGTGACACACCGAAACAACCCCAGCCAGATGAAAAATAGGCTCTGTTGTTTCTCCCATGGTACCAGCGTTGGGGTTTGACAGGCAAGCAGAAGGATAGCCTTTCCACAGCACAGGGTGGCAAGAGCACAGTAAGCCCCCAGCAGCAGCTGGTTATATTATACTACTTCCCCACACCATACTATGACAGCTCGTTTTCCACCCCAAGCAAGGACACGAGAGGCCAGGCAAGATCCCGGCACCCACAACTCTCCACCACAGCAAGTCCCAACAAATGGGGCCACGGCACAGCAGGCTGCATGCAGGGGAAGATCCCATTTGTGGAGTGGTAGCTGAGACGCGAGTAAGCTCCAATGGGTTTTCCGAGCCCATTTCCCTTGAAGGCTGTGAATTAATTCAGCTTGGACAACCTTGCCTTCATCTGAGATTTCCTGCTCCACAAACATTCAAGTTTTAGCTGTACAAATAAAGGAAAAGCATTCCATGTTTCTAGCCAGCACTTGTCACCTTGCACATCATTGAGCACTGAATCCTTCTACTGTTGATGAATTGGTTCAACTCTTCCTTGGACCTGCTGATGCCATCTCTACAACCTCCTGTGGCAGCACAGCCCCACCATTTGCTTCCTCTGCCCAAAAAGGCCCTTTCTAAAGAGAAAGAGCAGGTCTTCTACTAATTTTGTCCTCTAGCTTTCATATTAAGAGATTTGGTGAAGAACAGAATCAGAGAATCAACCAGTCAGGCTGGGAAGGACCACAGTGGGTCTTCACTATTGAACTTCATACAGTTCAGCTTATCCATTACCAAAAATCTTTTGAAAACTTAAATTGCACTCTACAGTCAGTAACCTCCTCCTCTCCAGGTGTTGTTTATAATATTGCTGTTTTCTGCAATGACTCAATTCAGAGATCCCAGTCTCTGACCCAGAGGAGAGAGATCATCAGCCCAGTGAGCAATGTGACACTTAACTACCCAGTAAGCCTATTTTTTTTTAATTATTACTATTGCAAACTGGCTCTGTGTAATGGACTGAGTGTACTTTTGTGTTGCACAAGTTTTTGTAGGAACCAAATTTTGAAACTGCTACATGCAAGAACAGATAATCAGCTGTGACTGTGAGAAAAACCATGGGTCTCATCCAGCTGACCACATCTCTCCCATAGAGTATGTGCAATCAGTCAGTTTGACTCTTGGAAAACACACACATCTCTCAGTCACAGGATTTATCCTACAGGGAAAAAAAATAAACCTCTTTTCAGTACACAAGACTGAGAATCACTAATTCATCAGTTTGGCCATCAAGCCAAAACCGTTTTGTTTGTGTGGGTTGAAGCTATAATTTTGTCTAGCTTTCCTTAAAACACGAGCAAGATATCAACCCCCCAGAACGAGGCACGGACAGCCTCACACAAAAGCACTTATTTAGTTTTCGAAACAGCAAAACTGATCTTCTGAACCACTTTCTAGGAAAGGCTCTGGGAACCCTGAAGCACTTCCCAAGAGCAAAGAGCTGAGCAGAGGGTTTGTGACACTAAGGAAAAGCTCCTGTTGCCCCGGGTCTGCTGCCCGGTCTGATAGCTCACTGCTCCTCAGGGACAAGTTCTTCTGACACCCTCCACTCCAGGGAAATGGTATTGTCCCCACTGCACCAAACACAGCTTAGATCCCCAAAGGACACCAAAGCAAAACAAGGTCACCAACACATGATGCATGCCCCACTGCAGGAGGGGAAGCAGGAGCCTGCAAGGGAGACAGGCAGCAAAGAACGAAAAAAGTAAGGGAAAGGCAACAATTACAGTTACATTGTGCAGCTGCTGTACAGGCTGAGGGACAGAACGTGATGTGTGCTGCAGAATTATAGCCTATAGCATTGCATTATGGTGACAGGTCCCTGCACCAGGAAGGCACAGGCTGCATTCAAAGATTAAACTTGGTGCTCTCCCTAGGACTCCAGCAGCCTGATATTGTTATTACAAACTCGCTTTTTGATAGAATAAAGCAAGCTTTCAAGCACCCAGCTACAGGGGAGTGTCTTGATGGACGGAATGCCCAGGGAAGTGGTGAAATCATTGCTCCTGAAAGTATTCAAAAAACATGTAGATGTGGTGCTTAGGGACATGATTTCCTGCCAGACGTGGCAGTATTTGGCTAATAGTTTTAATCAATGATCTTAGTGGTTGCCATGATTCTATATATGCATAAACAGTATGTTCAGATAATAGAGCTGGCTGACTGATAACTCTCATATTGGTAGACAGATTCATATTGGTGGAAGTGACCTGTAAAGTTCAAATGTTCAAATTATTTGGCTTAAACATGAGATCGGGGGGGGAGGGGGGGAAGCTCGTGATCTTTGAGAGATGGACAGGCAATTTCTGAAAGCAGTGTCTGGCAACACTTTCTAATGACACGTGATGGGCTTCCTATCTCCACTGAAAATCTGTTATTATTATACCAAATGCTTAATGTTTTCCAGTCAAGGTAGTGGCCAATTCTGCAGGCTGTTTGCAAGCAGAGGATAGCAGGTTCCTAAACATTCAAAGGAATTACAGAACTTAAGAGCATTTGCAGAATCTTCCTCCAACTGTTTACATTTGCAATAGGCTAGGTTGTTTCAAAGTCAAGTCGTTACTTCTGTGCAGTCAGCTACCACCCCTGTGCTGGCCAACGCACCTGTGAACCTGCCAAGCACTAGAGATGTTCATGAAACTGTCCTACCCACACCCCCTTTATCCCTTCACCCTCCCCATACATCACCATTTCAAGGCCAGCATGGCTGCAAACGAGTTCAACCCTCAGACTACTGGCAGTGATGCAGCAGTGGTTGCATTTGCCCTGTCAAATCAGGTAGAAATGGTTCCCATACAATTTCTTCAGAGCAGCAGGCTGAAATAGAATTAAAGAATAGGTTGGGTTTGAAGGGACCTTAAAGACCATATAGTTCCAACCATCCCACCATGGGCAAGGACACCTTCCACTAGCCCAGGTTGCTCATAGCCCCACCTGGCCTGGCCCTGGACACTGTCAGGGGTGGGGCATCCACAGCTTCTCTGGGCAACCTGTGCCAGTGGCTCATCATCCTCACAGTAAAGAATTTCTTCCATAACATACCAATCTCCAAGTCTCCTACAGGCAGGACAAGGCTTTGGTTTTAAATTAGGTTTGTTTTTTTTTTTAGAGACCATCAGTGGCACTTATTTACGTGCTACTCGATAGGGATGTGTGGGTGCATTTGTTACCAAACCCCAGTAATCAGATGTTAAAGGTGTGCATTGCACAGAGCCCACTGGGGCTTTGCACAACGTTCTGAGCACTCAAAGACAGACAAGATGCTGGTAACGCCTTCCCCTGTGTTGTGCAAGTGCACTGAAAAAATACCAGCTCTCTTTTCAATTTCTAAGAAAAGAAGTAGAAAAAAAAAAAGGACAAAAGGGATGATATGGATCACCTGCCGTATCTGGGGAAATTCACAGTAAAAGGGGCATGATAAACCCTTTTGCTTGAAAATGAACATTTCAGCTGAACAGAGTTTTTTTGATGCTGCTTTTCAAGAAAAACTATAACCAGACACAAAAACATGATTACACTGAGAAGTGCTGCAGGTAGGTGTTATTAAAATAATGTTCACAAGGAATAGAAATGTAAGAGGAGAGGAAAAGAACTGGTACAAAAGAGTCCCAAAGACAAAAACAACCCATGACCCCACCACTTGCAACACAGATATCAATACGTGGGAACCAAACCCCTTCGGGACATCAACATTACGCAGCCAGAAACTTGTGAAACTCGTTCCACGGGTCCACACATACAACGGGGGAGATACAGCCAGAGCACAGAAGACAGAGAAATAACACCAGGGAAAAGTAAGGTTATGGACAGGGCACCAGCAAATTAAGCCAGGAGGAAATTAAATTGAGAGGAAGCAGGAATGGGCAGTTATAGATGACATCGCAGCTCCTGCTGCGAACTCTCCGCCTCAAGAGGACTCTCAGCCTTCAGCAATTGTCTTTCTGCAGGTTTCTGTGCTCTGCTTTAGGAGGGGACACTGTGCAGAACCAGAGAAGGAACTCAGAGTCCAGCATGATGCTACATTTAAAAAAACAAATACAATCCAAATTAACTTCGGATGTATCAAGATCTGACAAACCCCTAGAGATGGAAGAAAGGAAGTTTCATTCATCTATACATTGGAAAAGCATTTCCAGTAATTGCTGCTGCTCCTCCATCAATGGCCCCTTTTCCCTGGCATCTCCCCATACAGCAGACCCTTCTCTCCTCCCTCCACAGCCCAACATCCTCACACAAAGTCACACAACCACAGAGCACCAGCACCAATGGCAAAAACGGAGTATTCAAACACAAGTAGCAACAGATGCCTTGTTTGCAAATTAGCACAATTTCCCAAGACAGCAGGAAAAGATTACCAATTCTGAGATTCTCAATAAAGTATTTCATTCCCCTCTCTGTTGATTCACCAGCCTAAATATTACAGTGCTTGCTTGGGGAAGGAAGGGACATGAAAGGGACTAACCCTATTTACCTCATCCTTCATTTTAAGGATGCAAGACCATCCTTGATGCTTTATGACAAGGTTCACTGGGCTTTGCAAGGCAGCTTTTTTAATTTGCCTGGCTAATAACACGAAGGGAAAAAAACACCATTTCAGCTTCTCAGCCTTGCACCATATAGATTCATGTTACAGTATCTGTATTCTTAGGGTAACCTAGCACATTATGCCAGCACTTGGCCAAATTTGGAGGAGTTTTTCCATGCTCAGCAGAACTGCTTTACAGGAGGGTTTGTTCTTCAAAGCCCTTAATGCTGCCCTTCCCATTGCAGGAGGTTTCTGTGAATGTCTGAATGTCATAGTGGCATAAACATCATGTGACAGGGGGTGGCTCATAAAAGAAGGTCTTCCCAGAGCTGTAACTCTCCAAAAGCTGCTGCTGACAATACTCCAACCAACCCAGTTCTGCCAACCGACTACTTTTGCCCTGGAAAGCACCTGATCTTCCCGTTTAAGTGTCTTTTCATCATCTCAGTGGTCCATGACCTTCAGCTCTAGAAACAGCACCAGCCTCAAAGCACAAACCCTGCGTCAGCCAGCCTTGAGCAGCACATGTAAAGAGCTTTTGTTAAGAAAAAAAGCCATGGACCACAGAAGTGCTCAAAGGGCATGTGTGGACAGTCAGCAGTAGATAAGGACTGTGTTCACTCAGACATACAGAAATTCATGGTTGACTAAGCACCAAAAAAAACCAAAAAAAAACAACCAAACAAAAAAACCCCACCTTTATCATGCTTACATGGGCAAGTCTATAAATAATCCCAGTGGATGGAGCACACTGACAATTTCCTTGTCAGGGCTGCAGAAGTGAGAGCTGCAGTATCTACAAGACAAGTTAATGCCCTCAGATTTTAAGAGGTTTTTAGAGTCTCCAGGGACATCCATGCCTGCGTTGCTCCTGAAGCATTTTAATACCTCCATAGCAGGGAGGCAGCTGCCTCTCCATTTACCTGTGTCCGCTTCCCTCTCTCGGTGAGCAACACCAACACTAAATATGACATCTATGCAACCTGACAGAATTTTTGTTCAAGAGAGATGGTTCTCAAGAACCTCTGGCCTTTTTAGCATGGAGTTATGCAAGGCTGGGACATGCCCTGTGGCTGTGCCTGGGAACTCAGGGTGTATGGCAGTCCAGCTACAGCCACTGTGCCATTACAGGGGCTAAATCCGTAGACACACCTTCAAGAGTCTTCCTGGACAACACTCCCAGGAAGGAGAAAAGGCTCTCTGAGAATACATGGACAGAAATCAGGCCTGCACAACCCCAGGAACCCTAATGGGACCTCAGCATCCCTTCCTGTCACTGCAGGCAGAGCCCAAACACGGGAAAGCTGCACATCAAACTAGGAACACAAACCTGGGGTGAGACCCTGCTGTGTCTGTGGGCACATTAAAACCAATGCATCTTCCACATCTATCAGGGGGTTACACAGCTCACATAGAAAATATCTTCACAAAAGCAATGATCCCAAATGCACACTGTGAGTACGGGTTCAGCAGAAGATCCCAGACCACTCCTTTCATTATGGATAGGGGAAAAAAACAGATCCTATTTGATCTGCAGTGGGCGGGGGAACAGAGCATGAATGCCCTCATTTCGCTGCTGTCCTCGCAATTAGCAGGGGCTCCTCAGCTTCACTACACCGAGAGGGGAAAAAGCTTTCGAACGCCCCAGCCGACGGGGTTAACCGCACGGGTTTGGGATGGAGGGAGCAAATCTTCCCTCATCGACAGCTTAACAGTACCACCTGGTGGAGAAAGCCAAATTTGCTCAGCTGCTTCAGAGCGAGGCTGTAGAGGGATGCAAAGAAACACAGCGAAAGAAGATAAAGATGTAACAGGACCATTCAGGCTTATTTTTCCCAAGAAACCGAATTTTTCACCCCTTCTCCTCAGGTGCTCAGTGAGAGTGAAAAACACACTGAGACTGAGCTGTTTAGTTGATGTGTCCCACTTCAAACCCAGCCACGTGGCCAGCAAAGAGGCCCTCGGTGTGGGACATCCAGCAGCCTCCTCCCAAGCTGCTTCGTTTATTTTATCCCAAAATAAAATAAGCAACAGCCTTCGAGGACTTTCAGGAGGCAACCAGGCAGCTAACATCAGCCCACACGGTACAAACAAGTGTCTCTCAGTGATACTCATCTCCAATTAAAGATATTTCATGACTAGATATTTTTTTTTAAAAAAAAAAAAAAAAATCAAGCTCCCCGCTATTTGTATTAACAAAGGAATTATTTGGAGAAGGCCTGGATGGGAAAGGAAATACAAAAAAACTACAGAACCAGAAGACTAAATAAATTCCTAAATCTGCACGTACCTAATGGTTTTGAAGTGTTTAATTAGCAATCTTTCCAGAATCTGCAGACAAAAACATTCATTTTTGACAATGCGAGGGTTTCATTGCACTTAAGTAAGCCTCATTATGCAGTTCCATCCTGGTGTTGAATCAATTAAGCATGGCAGCAACAGAGCAAAGTGGAACTAAAACTAATGTAGTGGGAGCTAAATCACCAGGATTATTCAGAGTGAAATGCTGCTTAAGGAGACCCAGGCGAAGGTTATTTACACTGGCGAGCACCACTGTGCTGTGCCACGTAACCTGGAGAGCTTGACCCCTCCAAGAAGCAGCAAATTAAATCCCTAAATCATGGGAGGTGTTTGCACTCTGATAGCTAATTTAAGGCTCTGAGTAACTTCATTTTTACATATATTATATAGATAACTTATAAAAATATGTTTTAATTTTTTTATATCTGAAAATTCTATCTAAACTAAAGCTCTGAAGGAAAGTCACATTCAAAACCAGCAATATCTTAACAGAGACGAGGTAAATAACTTCCACTTTTTATAAAATTGTGCAGTGAAAAATCATAAGCAGGAGTCTTGGCTACTGCAAATCAGACACTGTTGACTTTTGCTCAACTACAACTTACAGACTCCTCCACAATTTGCCACAGCCACTAATTAGCTTATTAAAGACTCCCTGCCAGTTGTGAACTCCTGAGATGATCGAAGTTGGAGTGTCGGGGGGTTTTAACATGTAATTAATTTTTCCATTTGCTGTTTTCTCCCCTCCTTGCTCTTGGCTCAGCTCACACTGCTCTGTCTTTGGATCAAGCTGAGCTCAGCTGAAGCATGGTGCTGCAGCTATGTTGTGCTTAGCCCAGGGATTTCGCACCAGATGTTAATGGTGTTTATTAAGAGAAGTGATTGCGAACAGAATTGTTCTGAATTGCAGCCAAAATAGGCTTTCAGTTGCTCAGACTGTTCAGATCTGCAGGAAAACCAAGGTTTTGGGTATTCTAAACAGAAAACTTCTTCCATTTGGAAATGCTGGGGGGAGGCAAGTTTCAGGAAAGAGTCATCTACTCTCCATCTTTGCACAGGGCAAATCAGATTTTACCTCTGAGTGTCTGGCCCTGAGACCCTGTTGCTTACAGGGCAAAGCAGCTATGAAGCAGCCAAATTAGATCCTCAAGCTGTTGCTGTGATGTCCTGCTGAAATCAAAATGTTCTGGTTTCCCACCACTGCTGGCCCAAGAGAAGTAACTTTTGCACAGAGACATTTATTTTGTGAAAGCCGCAAGTCAAAAGCTTAGTGCTCCCCCCTCGAAAGGCAATTTCATCAAAATATTTCCTTAGATTCAGTAATTTTAATAGCATCCCTCTAGATACCATTTACATACCATTTGCCTGGAAACAGACCAGCTTCCAGCAGGAAAGCAGGCAGTCCTGACCCAGCATCTCCCCAACCAGCCTGAGAAGACAGGAATGAAATTAATCCCTGGTTGACTTCCCAAAAGTTGCACAATTAGACAGAAAGTCACAGTGATTTCTGAGCCAAAAAGTTATCAAACGGGAATAGAAAACTACACCACTGCTCCATCTTCATAGGCCAGCAGGAGCTTGGCCACTGAGTCAGGAGGGACTCAAGGTGTCAGGATGGGGTGAAGGGTTAATCTGGAGGATGGAGGACACTGGCTCTGCAGCATCCTGCCAGGGTGGGCTGTGAGGAGCCAAGGAGTTGGGTTTAAAACTTCCTGGCTTCTCTCACAGCGTCACAGAGGCAATACAGCCCTGCAGAGTGTTTCCATTGTAATAAATTGGCATTTTCTGATGGAAAAAAAGAGTGCTCAGCCTGAAAGCAGTTTTGTAGTGAGCGCTGCCAGGGCACACTGGAGTCAGGGTGTTTGAGAAGCCTCTTGTTTTCTCAGGTATCCAAAGTGAAATTTCAGAGCCCAGGCTCAGGCTCCCCTTTTCTCACTAATCTTGGCTGCTCTTCATCTTTCCATCAGACGGGTCAGCAGCAAATCTTGTGGCCACCATCCTTTGGGTTAGGGTGGCTCCACGTAAGTTGTCATCAGTCTTGCTTCTTTCCTGGATTTAGGCAGAGGTAAGGTTTGCAGATCCTGTCTCAGGAGGCTCCCTTTTTCTTCTGTGTCCTTCTTCTTCTTGCTCAGGCTCCAGGAAAGTATTTTTGTTTCCCAATCCCTCTCATGCTTCGTGGGGACATTCACAGCCTGAGGCATCTGAAAAGACATTGGACAGGCAGAAGCTGTGCACTCTTGCCCATGAAAGGAGAACTGGGAAAATTTTTGTATTTGGCCCTGCCAGCAGCGTTGCTTCTGGACTTTTAGTGGTGCAAAGCACCCTGGTGATGCCCTCTCCTAGAGGACATCCTACACAGAGGGGAGGGAACTGCTGTTGGGCAGCCAGGGCTCAGGGCCCAGCGTGAGCAGCAAGCTGGGCAGTAAGCAGAGGAGTTGGTCCAGCTGGCAGCTCTTCCCTTGTGCCTCTCCCACCCTCTGCACATCTCCAAAAGGTTTTGAGAAAGTGCAGGCCTATCCACAAGCCTCTGCAAGCTCCACAGCCCCAGCAGAGAGCCTCACAGCTCCTGTCCCACAGCTCTGGCTGTAAGTTCATAGGCCTCCCCAAATGCCTGTCTTCTGGGGAAGACTGACAAGAAAACAATCCCTCTCCAGATGGAGCATCCTGTGCCCTTCTTGGAGCAGCAGGGGAGCTTCCAGTTCCTTTCTCTTTTGCTCAGGCATCTCTGCAACTTCTTCTTCATTGCCTTCCCAGCCTCATCCCTCACTCTCCAGCCAGCTTTCTCCTCTTGATGTGGGCTCCAGGGAAGACTTTCATAGAAGTATTAATCTTGGAAAAAACCTTTAACATCACTGAGTCCAACTGCTAACCTAACACTGCTAAGTCCACTACTAAACCATGTCTACCTGGTTTTTTGAACCCTTCCAGGGACAGTGACACCTCCCCTTCCCTGGGCAGGCTGTTCCAATGCTTGACCACCATTTCAGAGAAGAATAGATTCCTAGTATCCAATCTGAACCTCTCCCAATGCAACTTGAGGCCATTTCTTCTTGTCCCATCATTTGTTACCTGGGGGAAGAGACTGACCCCCACCTGGCTACAGCTTCATTTCAGGTACTTGTAAAGGACAATAAGGTCTCCCCTGAGCCTCCTTTTCTCCAGGCTAAACACTCCCAGCTCCCTCAGCCTCTCCTCGTGCTTCAGACCCTTCACCAACTGCATTGCCTTTTTCTGCCATCCATTGCACTCCCATTCTGCTACCTGGAGCTCAGAAGGACAAGGGACACTTGCATTGTTTAGTGAGAGAGGACCCACAGGTTTGTACCAGTGCCAAACCCCACGTGGATATGACACAACCTGCTTCCAGCAAGCGAAGCTGGCATTTCCAGCTCCACAGCCATTCCTTCCCTCCAGTATCCCATAACAGAACTTGACTGGTTCCTCCTTGGAAGAGCCCTTTCCAGCTATTAGAACCTAACCACAGGCTAATGAATACTCAGTTCTGAGTTTTGCTGAGGACTCAGCCCCATCCAGTACTGGCAGATCTGCTGAGCTCGGGGCATGTTGCAGCATTCAGGTCAAAGCAACCAAAACCTGGTTAAGGGAAGTGATCTGGAGGCTTCCCAGTGTCCTAGGGAGCCCCTGTGTGTTTATGCAGCTAAGGGAAGAACAGCAGACAAGTCACCACACACAAGCAGGATTTTGACACGCACTGCTGAGTTTCAGAATGGGACCCACCATGGTCTGAACTTCAAAAAATCAGAAGGACTTACCAGTGTCCAGCAACTGGTGCCATTTTCACTTCAGGCAGCTCAACAAGTGTCTTCTCTCAGTTACACATACTACAGACTACCCTAAAATATCTTCTCTGGCTCACCAGAAGGCAAAGCTTTAGCTCTGCCCCAAAGTTTTCCATTACCTGCCTTGCACAGACCAGATTTCTCAGGCCTTCAGCCTACAAATCAAGAGACCTCACCCAACCTCCCTCAGCACTAAATAACCTGGGTTTGAGCATGATGAGCCCTGGACCCACCCACCTCCACCTGGGCAAACAAGTCACACCTGGCTCAGGTGAAGCTGAGTCAAACCTTCTTACAGGGTTGTGACAGCCTGTGAGGACCATCCAACAGTAACACCCAAATAAAAGCTTTCTTCCAGAAATCACGGTCCCAGCAAATGCTATCCACTTCCTCTCAGTGTCCTCCATGGTGAAAATGTGGGAATTGGAGTAAAATGCAATCACGATAATGGAAACACCTTTTGCCGAGTCCTGGTGGCTCTTGAAGTGCCTCTTTCATCAACAGGTACCAAAGACCCTGAGGACTGAAACTGGAAACCTTTGTGATCACCAGAGTCATAGAATCAAGGGTGGTTTGGGTTGGAAGGACCTTAAAGATCATCTCATTTCAAGCCTTCTGCCATGGGCAGGGACATCTTTCACTAGACCAGGTTACTCAGAGCCCCATCCAGCCTGGCCTGGACCTGGCATGAACCACTTGGGATTAAGGTAAAGGGCATGAGGGACGGGAGGAGATTTACTGGCCCCTGTGGTGAATCTTTGTAGGCCCTTTCTATGGAGAACAAACACATCCTGCCTTTCTGAATCACCCTTACACTGTTAACATTTGGTGCCAAAGGGAATTGTTTTGTTGGTAGCAGAGAGAATCCTGAAGGCAGAAGACTTGTTGCTTGGCATAAATTAACCCCTGAAGGTTGGCAGATTGGGAGAGGTTACTGCAGAGCAGCAGTGGTGGGGACCAGCCAGCCAGAGCAGGGCACAAGAGATGGATGAAGGAGTGGGAAATGAAGGAGCGGGGTGTGGGAAGCCTGCAGGAAGGACTGGACATCTTAGGAGTGATGAAGGGAGAGATAATGATGCCTAGGGCTGTGATGGGCATAGAGGAAAGTTTCACTGCCAGCATGGATGTGCCCCAGAGCTTTGCTCTTCCACTCTGCCCTCAGGACCCCGTCCCAAACGGCTTTGTGATAAAGGAAAATTGATCCCTTGTTGCTGTGAGATGTGTTATATGCAGAGGTCCTGAGGGAGACAAATTCCCCAAAAAGGTCCAAATTCACACATTAAAAGGAATCAAAGCAGGGATCCTGAAGACAGTAGCAGAGAGTAGGTGCCCAGGACCCAGAAAGAGTAAGATGTGCGCCTGACCTTGAGCCATAGCATGTCCTGGGGACTGTCTTTGCCAGCCAGGGCCACGAGCAGGAGTGGAGGCAGGCCTGGACAGAGAATTAAACACCAGGATAACTGGGACTGCCCCCGTCTGTGCATCCCAGTCCTGAAATTACTGAATATCCAGTGGAAGAAACTCTAAGTCCCAAACATGCATTAGCTTAAACACAAAGGAGAGACAGATCTTCAAATAAGATAAGACTGGGGACTCTCTAAAGTCCAAATTCCACTTCCAGGGCTGCATACAAAACTCTGAGCCGTATATGCCCTCTCCCTTCTTACAGAGAATCCTGGGAATATTAATACCAGAAATACAGGTTTCCCTTCCCACCAGCAACTGTCTACCCCAATGCTCATGCCCAGAATGGCTCCCTGGTGTGGGAGCCCACTGGCAAGCCCATGTCCATACTGTTGTCCTCCAGAGCTAGAGGGACACGTCCAAGCTGCTCAGTCCTGAGCCCCTGCCAGCTCCCAGGCTGTCTGCATTCACTGACCAGGGACTGACACTTCAACAGCACAATTGAGTTGCAAGGCCTGAGGACATTCCTTGGCTCTGCTCAACTTGCTGGTGTAGCTGCAGTTCCTCGGACCACTCCCTTCCTGCCTTTCATAGCCAAGGCCTCTTTGATGTATTTCCAGTGTAGGTTGGGTCATAAAACTGCTCCACAGAAAGACCCTTTCATGGTCCTTGCTAAGGGAGGACTTCCCATGCCCACCTTTTGCATGGGTGCTCATCATTTTGTAAATAATGTGTTTGCTTTCACCTCTTTTTTTTTTATCTCTTCTGCAAAAGAGCACAAGGCAACTCACCCATAAATCATCAGATTGGTTTTGGATTACTTCTAGTTGCAATATTAGGATAGGATGGGTCTTCCCCATGCACTCGTACTGCCCTGGCTACTCATTTCCACCCGCAGCTGCACATCTGCACAACCATCCGTGCATCAAGAACTGTGTCAGGTGTGCAGGAAAAAAATGAATTTTCTGGGAGTCAAGGGGCTGGAGGAAGCCAGGGAAGGAGGCAAGGGCACAGTGAGCCAAGACTGCTGACAGAGACAGCATTGCATGTAACCACAAACCCAGCTGGTGACTGATGTGGCATTTGCAAGCTCACCCTCTTAGCCTGGGATGGCCATGTCTATACAAGCTGCAGTTGTGCAGCAAACTGCCTTGCAGACATACTCTGCATGGACAACCTCTTGATGAAAACAACAACAACAACAACAAAAAGCATTCTCAAGAGGATGGTTATATTTGACCTAGGAGCACTGTGGGAACAAACATCAGCAGTATCACATATAGGTGTCGGTGCAAATTTTCTTCCTAAACAAGCAATCTTTTGCTATTTAAAAACCCCTCTTGTTCTCGAGAACATTCCATCCCCGAATTCCCCACACAAAGCTTGGATCGGATGTCCACTATTCATATATTTTTCCCTCTTGGTTTCAATATTAGCTGAGGAGCATTATCGGCAGGAGTTAGAGCCGGAAATAGGAAATGAGATGGAAATTGTTAACAAGAGGGAAAAATAGCTCAAGAAGGTTGATCCTTCTAAGAACTTATACAGCCTAGGATTATGTAACACTCAGACCAGAAACAATTTAGCAAAATGAAAAGTCAAGACATATTTTGTTTTTTATCTCGTTGTGCTGGTCAGATACCTTGTTATTTGCTCTCTTAATGTGCTCTACAAGCATGTAGTCCTTGTCCAAGAAGCTGACAGTCTAAGTGTGGAAGAAATGGCAGATGTGTACATAGCACACAGTATGAAGTGGAAGAAGGAGGTAATGGGAGCCAGCAACATGAACTGTGGCCTTAACAATATCTCTTGAAAGTTTTGCCACTGGCTCTTCTGAACAAACAAACCCTTGTGTCAGAGGTGGCACTGCACACACGGAATTCACAAAGCTAAAAGGCCAATGGGATAGAGGCAGGACGTGGAAGACGGGTACTCCAAGCCCAGCTCTGCCAGTTGCAGTCCCAGTGCAACTTTAGTTCCAGCATTAGTGAGACCAAGAATGGCAGACAATTCACTGTGTGAGGTGGAAACTAAAAGGGACATGCCCAAATGCATCCTCGTGGGATGTGTTATCATTTAAGATGTTCTTATCTATGTGAATAACAATCCAGGATGAGACAGCTGGAGAGGCACCACTGTTCTCCACAGCTACATCTTTTCATCTTTGTGCTCCGTGCATTGTGTTAATAATTAATAAACAGAAAACATGGGGGGAGAAAACACAACCACAGTTAAATTTGAGTTACTGCTGATACACATTAAACAGAAGAAGTTGCTACCACAAGTCAGGAGGGCACTAAATAACAGATCAATGCAGCAGGCAATTTTCAGTGTTTCTTTCCAGTGCTTTTCCCATTTGTGCTCTGCTGGTGTTAATGTCCAATCTCACTCCAAATAATTTATCTTTCCTGAAGACCAGCACCATGCAATCTCTGTACTCATACTAAAAACCTGTCTCTATGCTAGGATATACCACCATCCTACTGACTGTCAAATAGAATCTCAGGGGACACTGCAGATGTTTATTGCTGGTAGTTATTTACAACTGGAGCAGAAAAAAAGCAATAGTTATTCTCATATGCTGGAGAAGAGTCTTCCCCTGGGGCAGGATGATTTTGGATTAACCAACAAAAGATCATAAGGAATCAAGTTTGTGTCACCTGGAAAGATAACCCCCTCTCTAACACAACGAAAACTCCTCACATGCAGCAACAGCAAAGTAAAATGGGTTTCCTTAAGCTGTTATGAATGTGTCCTGTCTTATTATACACTCTTACCATCCAGAATGAACATAATTACAGCTGCAGGAGGGTAAATCGTTGCTATATGCCAACCTGATGATTTGCTCTCTGATCCTACCCTAACCCTAGGGGTAGGATGCATCAGCGGATGCTTAAATTCTCTCCGGTTCCCCAAGAGACAGATTGAAAATATTATCTGTACATACACAGCCTATATTGGTGCCATTTCAACATATGTTGCTGAAATTATGATGTTTTGCTGGCACCACTATTTCAAATTCAATTAATACCCCCAGGGAATCCCTGAGCAGTGTGGTTTGGCACCACTAGGAGAGGTGATGACGCTCCTCATTGTGTTTCTCAAGGATAAAGGCCCATCTGGCAAGTTGTGCAGTAAAAGAATAACCTAAATTTATAGATTTGGAGATTAAGATGAGCAGAGATTCACTAAATGTGCAACAACCACAGGTTTTAACTGTGGATTTGATCAAAATGGTGAGCATAATCCTAAGAACAGAGTATTTAGTTATCTTAAGCACAGCTGTGACAGGATGAGATCCTGTGGCTTTGATTCTAAGAGAACTAAGCTAATTTTGTCTTTTTCGACTTTGGTGTGAGTAGTTCTGGGATCCCTGCAATTTGGTTCAATTTGCAGGCTAAGCAGAAATTCAGCAAAAATAGTTTGCCTGACTTCAGAACAAAAACACCCTCAGTCATGTAGGGACTACTATGATTTCCATCTCAAAATAAACTCTGAGCTGCCCAGAGAAAGACAACACTCCCACCTAAAATTAAACCCTATTCTTTCCTCAAAATATTATTTTGAATTGATTTTGTTTATCCTTTGCTTCTGAGCTATGTACACCCACAAATGGGATTTCTCCATTCTTTAATATTGAGTAAATTACACAGGACATCACAGGGGTTCCCCATAAACAATCTCCCATTACACATCCACTCTGCAAACGTGGCTGTGGACTGCTGTATGGATGTTTTGGTATGTGACATCCATATTTTGGCCCCCACCTCAGGGCAAATTTCTTCTTTCATATGCTGATGTATCTTCCATCAGATCGAAGCGTTTCAAACCAAGAGAGACAGTTTCTGAACAAGGGTGACCCTCATCTGGCCTAAAAAGATGCAGCTTGAAGATTTTGGTCTTCCACAGCAAGAGACATGAGGGCAGCACCTGAATGTGGAGGTATAACCTGACATTCACTTCCAGAGTAGTGAGGGACCTTGTACCAGTCCTTGTAACAGTTTTCCTGCTCTGGATACCACTAAAGTATGGATGCAATTTGAGGTCTTTTCCAAGGAACTACTTGCATTCCCAAGGTTTATAAATGGTATGCACTGTGGGAAATGAAACAAATACAAGCAAGGGACAGAGAGGACTTCCTCTTGCACTTACGGAAACAAAGCCAGCCCTGGGGATTCCAGCTGGTATGATAAATCACTGCACGTGTTTATGTCCTAAGGGCTCTTTCCAGCCTCACTGGTCTTGGTCTCTTTGAGCCATACAGTGCCCAAAGAGTATTTCAGCCTCAGCTTTCCATGAATGGGTAGTGTACTGGCTTGAACTGGATCCAGACCCCCTAAAAATGTGTATTTAGAAGGAGTACTGGTCTCTGAAATGAGCTGGGTTAGGGGATAGAGGATGCACATCTATTTTATTAACCTGTCCAAAGAATTAACCTGTCAGGCCCTGCACAGGACTAGTAACCTTGCACAGTCTGGGGTTTGCAGGCTGAAGAACTCCTGTGTGCTGCTCTGTGCAACTTTTCACTGGGGTCTCCAGTAGCATCTTTATTTCTATCCTATCTTCTTCTACTCATATCTCTTCTGCCACAGCTACTGTAGGCATCTCCCAAGAAAAGACAAAGTTAAAAACCCTCAGTGCAGTAACATTTAGTCATTTTTCAGCTCTGTACGAGGTGGTCGGAGTGCACCTAGAATATTTTATTAATTTAGCTTTCCCACACTATTGTTACTTCCCTGCTTCTCCTATTTAATTAGAAACTCATTTCCTGAGGGATACACGTCTCCCAGAGGGGAAACAATAAGAAACATTCAGTAATCACTAGCCCATGCTATAAGTTTATTTTAAGTCTGTAATTGCTAGGAGTTACAAGGGATTTGGGGGATATTTATTGTTACAGCAGAGCAAGCCAAAGTATTGGCACTAAGTCAGAAAGCCTTTCATCTCTGGGTCACTGATTCAAATCCAGACCAGGTAAACAGTGGCTATAAGTTGCCTTCATTCAAAGAGTCCTCAGGGGTCAATACGACATTAGTTTGGTGGCCTTCATTTATTGCCTAGCAGGCAGATGCCAGGCTCTCAAGTCCACTGCCTCTGGGTGAGCCCACCAGCAGCCTCAGGAGGGTCAGTCACCACATGGGCAGCAGGAAAGGTGTTGGGAAATTTATTTATTTTCATAAAACCAGCTGTACATGTGCGCTCCTGGAAGAAGGGCTTAATGCCAAGACTAATCAACTGGAGCAGCAGCACATCCAAGTGCCACCTTTCTCCTGCTCCATAACCATCCTCTGACTTACAATAGAATAGAAAAGTGTTCAAGTTTTTGCTTGATCTGCTCTGAATCCCCCAATCTGAGCATCCTTTATGCAGCCAGAGGAAAACAGATGCTGTTACTGAGTGTAAAATCTTTGTAGGCTTCACCATTTGGAGGCGCATCTGCCCTGAGCACCTGTCTGGTGCTAGATCAAAAGGGGTGGATCTGAGACCCCGTGCAGGCTTATGTTGAAATCCCACATTAGCCAAGGAGCTTCTCAGTCCTTGAGGGTGACAGACCCCGGGAGCTGCTGGCTGGGGAGTCTTTGTATCTCTTTGAAGGCTATAGACACCTTTATATATAAATAAAGACACCTTTCTCACACTCAGCTCCCACCCTCCAGGGCTTTCCACACTTTCCACCTTGGACCTTGTCTCTTGCAACAGTTGCCTCCGAGTTGTCCAAGGAGTTTTAACGCAGACACAGCATGAGAAAGCAGCGGTGCCAACATGGTATCCGAGGCTGCAGCAGGGCTGGCCCAGCTCCAGCAGGTACCTCAGGGAGGGCTGGAGTCCGGGAGCCAGTTTCCAGCCTTAGTTACGTGAGCTCGACTCCCAAATGTCATATCTCTACCAAGTTCAGTGGAACAGCTGCTCGTGGAATTGACACACAGTCCCAACTAGGACCTTCCTCTGCAGTTTCAAACACTGGTATTGTAAAATCTGGATCAAGGACGAGTGGTTATGTGGGCTCTGCCACCTGGCAAGCTGAGCACACGCACCTGCCTTTTGGGGAGCATATTTCCCATGCATGAATCAAGTGAAGGCTTCTTCTCAGGTCCAGTGACAGCTCCTGGTTTGGCCAGGCTCAACTTGGTTTCTTGGGAACGTCGGAGGGCAGAGCTGAGCTTTAAAGCATTTAAACCATCAAAGATCCAAGTTTTATGAACCAGAAAAACGTAAGGTGCCCTCGGTCTTGACACCTTGTGCACAATTTGCGTATTTCCCAAACAAGCCCTCCCTAAGCCATCCAAGAAGTCAGCGTGGGATTTGTAAATGTGGACAGTTTGACAGCTTTGTTTTTGATGAGCAGAGCTAAATTACACAACTTTTCTCACTCTGTTATTTAATTGGCTTAGACATTTGAAATTAGACCTAATTACTTTTCTCACCCCATTAATGCCCACTGACAGTTTATTTCTGTTTTGTGAGAAGAGTTGGAGCTTTTGCTGAATTATTCAACTACCACCTCACTGTGAAGGATCCTAGGAAGTAATATCAACAACAGCCTTGGCTAGTTTATGGTAAAATGCCTTGTGCACACAACCTGCCTTTCACCCAGGTCAATTGGCTGTAGTTAAGCCTCCTTGGATCACATGTTACTTTACTTTGTGGAGAGCTTGTCCTTACTGGGCTGCTGTGCACGGACTCCCACCGCTCTCACTGCTGGAAAGTGCTTGAACTGCTACCCCACACTGCTTGGCTTGGCACTGGCTTTTGCACTTGGGTGTTCGTCTTTGCCCCGGGCTATTCTGGCAGGATCTCTCTTGCCCATATAAATTCTTGTGGGCAAGGAGAACTTCACCATGTTGAGCTCAACGAGCGCTGAGGTCATGGAAGCCTTCCAGCTGCCCTCTCCCTCTATGCCTGCATGTGCATCCCTTCACAGCACTGCCTTTGCTTGCCCTGCTTCTTCTCTTCTGAGATGATTAGATGTAGAAAGAGATCTGAAAAGCTTCTTAATATCCCAAAACAAACCTTAAGAGTATGAGGAAAATATGGGAACAGCATTTACAAGCCGAAGAAATACAATCTCTTCATCATACCTGACCTTAAGATTAAAATTGGGAACAGAAGCAGTTGTGCTCTGACTCTCCTCAGCATCTTCCACAACTTGGCTGACACAAACAGGAGAGACATCACCTGCAAAGAGGGTGACCTCGGTCTCTGGGTGAAACTGGGAGGGCAGGAGATGAGAAATCCACAGCCATTCCAAGAAATGGCTTTCAGGACTGCATTTCCTGGAGCTAGTTCAGGGAATCAAAAAATTAATTTTGCAAATGTACAATTTAGACAATTCAGAAACAAAACATAGCAGTGAAGGTCTTGCTGTTAGACTGTTTTCTCCTCTTCCAGTTTCCTGGAAAATACAGAGAACACTCTTCGATGAGATCAAGAGTTTTAGTCAGAATAGTTTGATCATGGTTTCAATTATTTGATTAAACCATGTGGCTACAATGGCTGTGTTCCACAGTCAGATCCAGAAAAAACCTTATTTATATGCTTTTCTAACTTTTTTTTTCCTTGGTTCAGTGCATTTTTATCAATTCTAATACATGAATTTTATGCAACTCTTATGGAAAAATATCATCAAAGTGCTGTCTAACACTCCTAAAACTTGACATCCTCCCAGCACATTCAGAACTTCACATTTTTCTTAATTCTTTTTTTTTTTCTCTCACCACATTTCAAAGCAGATGCACAATGCACTCCTGACCTTCCTGTCATCGTGTGGGGCATTTTTTTCACCTGTCTACAATATGTCTGCTCCAAGCCATACTCCAGAATCTCCCTACATAGTCTTTTCTATGAAGCTGTTATCTGAAAAGGAAACAGATGGGAAACAGCCACGATTAGCACAAGGCACTGCTTCTTATCTCTCTGTCTTTCAGAAGTACACAGGGCCAGCATCCTCCTCTCAGCTTTCTGTGTGAGGATACATAGAAAACAATGAAAACCTGATCCCCCTCCAGAATGCCTGGAAAATCATAACTTTGTCCGTGTTCAGGACCTGAGTGCAGCCATTCCCCAGGGTTTTTATGGCCAGAAGGTGCTTGAACTGCAACCATGGCCCTTTTCAGACTGTTATCACATCGATATTGAGTCATCTTTGCATCAGAGGGATACATTGTTCCTGCTGAAATGGCCACTGCCCAGGCTGTGGGGCATTCCCATGCCAATAGCTTCTTCCAGCTTCTCTGAGAAATCCCAGTGAGGGGAAATTGCCAACACATCCACGTGCTGTTGGGCTTTAAGTTCTTGGCACAGCACAGTCCACACTACGCCTTCCTCCTGTAACCCAGGAAGGACTGGGGTTGCAGACTGGTAAGTGGCCAAACTATGGAATGAGACTGAGGGGCAAAAGCCATCATCAAAGAGATGCCAAGCAGGCCTGCATGCTCCTGAACTGTAAGAAAGCTCATATCTGGCCAACATCTCCATTTGTTTCCAACAGTTTCCAAAATCTGTACTACATCTCCCATGCTTCAACACGGTCTCGTCTCCAGGGCTGGAAGTGTGAAAAAAGTCTGAGTGGTTTCCTGACCTCCCCTTTTCCAGGGACAAAACCATCACTGTGCTGATTGCAGCCCATCCCCATGAGTCACAGTCAGAGCAGCCAGAAACAGCCCTCCACTGCAAAACACAGTGCCTGATAAATCATCCGGAAAAAACAACCACCTCATTTGTTTCTCCTCAGCCTGCCCCTCCTTCAGCCACTGTGCAGAGCCACAGCAGAACAAGCTGGAGGAAATATCAGGCCTTAACCTCTCCATCAGGGCAGCAGGCAGGGTGTGTGTGTGTCACTGTGTTCCTGAAACTGGCTGCTGTGATCCCACCACTCTGCAGGATTCCTGGGAGCACTCTCTGAACTCATGAATGCCAGCAGAGGGAATATCAGCAAGTGCTTGTTTATCCTCTCTTACTTTTTATATGTTGTAGGAGGCTTTGCAGCAGCTGTTACAAAGACCATCACAGAGCACAGAGGTGTGGGATGGGACTTTGAGCCACGTGCTGCTTGCTCAGGGCTGTCCCTTAATGCACAGCCTCATCTGCCTGTGCACCCTGAGGAACAGGATCCCAAAGGCAGGTGAATTCCCCATCATCTTGAATATTTGCCTGAGGGAAGGACATGCCCCCGACAGCAACACTGAATTTGATACAGGCATCCCCTGTGCTGGGGAGAGGTCAGAGTAGCTGGGTATTAGATTCTGGTTTGACCTAGAAAATCTGATACCTGCACTTTGGTTCAGCCTAGCAACAGCACCACTAGCAGCATCCCAACCAGTGAGCACTGGGACACAGGACTGGGAGGACCTCCTGAGTTGCTGACACTTGCAATCCTAAGAAAAACCAGCATGAAAATCCTTCTATATATCAACCACACTCCAACTTCTACCAACACCTGTTT
Source organism: Empidonax traillii (assembly GCF_003031625.1). Classification (NCBI taxonomy): domain Eukaryota; kingdom Metazoa; phylum Chordata; class Aves; order Passeriformes; family Tyrannidae; genus Empidonax; species Empidonax traillii. Next base: position 435,942 of record NW_020955368.1, on the reverse strand, counting down.
TCTTCCCTCCTGATTAGAAGGGAGCTCATTACCCCAACTTTACCACAACCTTCCCAATTTCTAACCTATTCACAGCCACTTCATGCCCATTTGTTCTTATGCCAAACACTGTCCTTAGGCTGAAATAACTCTCTTCAGTATATTTATAGACAGTCGTCACATCCTCCCTTGAGCTTTTGTTTTTCTAAACTAAACAAGCCAAATCCAGACATCCCATCCCGTGTGACAGGTTATCCATAGTCCTGTTTCTGTTTGTTTTGTCCAGCCTCAGGTCACCTTCCCCCTTCCAGGAGCTCTGACCTGCCCCAGATGTCCCACTCAAATGACCAGATCATTTCAGGTCCTATACACAGTGCCTGGCTGAGGAAGAAACAGAAAAAAGAAAGATGCAGCAGATGGATTTTGACCCAAACACACATGCCAGTAGCTCCCAAGTGCTACCACCACACACAACTCAGGCAACACCCATGATGGGGCAGAGCCATCACACTGTGTGGTGAGCACAGCCTACAGCCAATGTGTGAAGGAATAAGCCTAAGGGATGATGCCCCATGAAAACCAGCTGAGCATTTCATACTGCAGGGATTTCTTCACCAGTTAGGGGGATTTCTTAATGCATGTCCTGGGGTTTGTTACTGTCACGAATCCATCCTGTAAAGAGATTTTGTACAATGGCTAAAGCGAAATACAGAATAGCAGCACAGTGACTTGCATTCAGTAAGGGGCAGGCCACAGAGGAAGAAATAGTTTGTGGATATTTAGGAAAGCCGGACACATCTGGGCACATCCAAGTGACAGGGTGGAGAGCAGGGAAGGGGCTGGAAGAGAAGCAGCCGTGCCATTCTGTGATCTGAGTACAGACTGCCCCATGGCAGTAAATCCTTTGAACTTCCCCCTGGCACAGCCTCTCCCTGCACACAACCATACGAGTTGTGCAGGGAGCCCTAATAAATTACAGCTCCTAATTAAGCTCCTGATGATTAGGCACCTAATCCGAGTGCTTGATTTTAGAACTTTGTTTTTCCTATGTGCTTGTATTTTTCCCTTATGCTTGGTCATTTTAAAGCTCATATTTCCAGTAAGCCTTGTCTTGATTGTCCTTTGAGCAGCACTGCACCACTGAGATGTACATCTCCGACCACAAGCTGCTGAGGAACAGGGAGGTTGTTATAATCACCCTGTCATCATGAAGAATCAGTCTTTTTGTCAGCTCCCAAGAGCAAGGGACATAAGGATGATGCTGAGCTTTCCTGCTTCAGTGAATTTATTTTGATTTTGCTGATGGGTGGGTGTTTGGGCAGCTGATCCACTTAGGTTGGGATTTTCCTACTCATTTTGCCTAGGGAAGGGTATAACAACTTCTCAGAAAACTTAGGACTAGTAACTCAAATAAGGCCATGGAAAATTACTCCGAAGTGACCTGATGTCCCAAGATATTGTGTTTCATTGTTTATTTGTTTATTTACTAGGAGGAAAACTTAGCAGTAATTTCTGCTATGCAAATTGCTGAATGCTTTAAAAATTCTTGGCCTGTGTAGGACTTTTCCTACTTAGTGACTAGCAACAGTGACCTAATTCTGACTTGATTGGACTAAGCTGCGGGGCTCCAGTGTACCAGAAACATCCCAGAACTTCAGCAACGCACACTGCATGGCAGAGAAAATAGAAATCATGAATTTTAAGACCACATATCCCTAGGAAGGGCTGCCTTTTGAACCAAGTTATCTGAGGGAAGAGTGCTGCTCTGAACACCTCTTGGTAGTGTTGTAATATGTTCAATGCTGGCCTGAAGGTGAGGAGCTCTTGGCCATCAAAGAACTTCCATTGCCACCATCCACCACCTGCTCGTCAACAGTTCCAGGCACACCACTGTGAGAGCAGGAGGAGTGGAGAAGACAGTAACAGAGGATGGGCATTTAAAGTTTCAGCACTTTGAGCAACCTGTTTTCCATGCTTCTATTTTTTTCTGCCTGAACTGTCCTCTGACCATATTTAGCTTTAGGATGTCATTGCACCCCATGTGCACCCATAAAACTGCCACAGGAGAAGGTCAGATAGGAAAGTCCTCTAGGTCCAACACTCCAAACAAAATTAACAAAGGCGCTCAGTAAGACACATCCTGTGATTAGAAGTTCACGAGTTTTGAGCTGTCATTGAAATCCCAGTAAATAAAGGTTCTGAGCCACCTGTAATATAATGTTCCATTAATGTCTGAATTATGATATCTCTTCTGGGAGAGAGAGCAGGAAAAGTTGAAACTGAACATGAGAACTGAAATATATAGACATGGAAATGTTGTGGTTCAGACAAGGGATATTTTAGCTATTTAATCAGAATTTTTTATGATGCATTTGAATGACAGTGGTAAAATTCCAAACCAGCCATTTATAATTAGCCACATTCTTAGAATCCTTCTTACCACTTACAAAAGAGCTGACTGCACTTTCAACACAATTGATAATTCAGCTCCAGTCCAGCACTGAAACCAGTCCATTTGGTAGTTCAAGTATTCTATTGTTGGGTTAGTTCAGTATTTTATTAATAAAAAGTAAAACTTCAGTGATACTTTCTTGGGTTTTGGTTAGTTTATTTAACAGCTCTAATAAAATATATAAAAATGAAACTGATATTGAACCCATCTCTCTGGAGCAGCACTGCTCCCAAACCTTGGAGGGCCTAGAGTGGATTCCAGTGGGTTGGTTCAAAGGCAATTTCCCCCACAATAAATCTGTGCTCTCACACTAGGAAGCTGTTAACAGTGGGAGTGGGGAATTCTGCTCCAACAGGGTCTGGCAGCAGAGGACCACACAAGGTGCAAGACAGAGCTGAACTGGGCCGTAAGTTGTCACTTCATTGTGTTACTATTTAAATATCCTTGGGGATGGAGTTGCCACCCTTCCACGATACATTTTGCTGTCTTCCACCTCCAGTGCATCCCTCCTCTGCCCCAGTTCTTGCAGCCTGCCTGATGGGAGATACTCCACACCTGAACATCTCCATCCTCTCCATCTTCTGCTCTTCACTGGCACATCCTGTGGATGTGAACAACATAAAGAGAGAATTTTGTGCTTTTTTAGGCACGTCTTTACTGTGGACCTTCACTGCAGAGCAGGTACATAGATTCAGGTGCAGTAAAGGCCACTGGAAGCAGCATTTTGGAGTCGGCTGTCCTGACACTGGTGTTCAGAGAGATTATGTGAAACAGAAAATAAAAGTTGGTCCTTGGCCATTCAAAATTTGAGTAAAGAATTGCTAAAATCCAGCAGATTATTTATCATCCACTTACAACTTCTTAGAATCTCATGAACTCAGAATCATGGTCCTTCCCCACATAGTCCATCATCAGACTTACAGTGACGCTCTTCCATCTCTATGTTTTGCTTCTACTGCAGGAAAAAAATGAAGAAGAAAGGCAAATACGATGCCTAAATAATTTCCATTAGGCCTAATTTTCCAGAATTGTTTGGTTCTATTTTCATTTTGGTTCTTTTTCCATTTCTAGAAAAGAGAAAATGTGAAGTTTCTTTAAAAGTATTTGGGTACTTACGTCTTGCTTTGCTGTCAGAAATGTCAATGTGCCAGAAGGTAGAGCGGGGAGGCAAAGGAATCTGGATTTCTGATTCCCTTGGAATATGGAGAGTGGGTAACATTGTAGTCTGTGAAGTGCAGCCCTATCAGCCTGTACACATGCTTCAGGTAACACTTTCTGCAGGGAAGACCCACATTCCAACACTCCTGAAAATGCTACAAGCATTTAGCTTCTATTTTGGATAAATTTCATTAAAACCATACTTATCTGTAATAAGCAAAGACACCAACTGCAGAATGTGGATCCTCATCTGGCCAGAAGTTCCCTCTGCTCTTGTAGCAGGACAGGCAGCCAGCAGAGAGGATAGGATGAATTGCCTCTCCTCCCCAGAGGAGAGCTGATATTTATGGCAATTCTAAAAATTATGGCACAAGGAAATCAACAAGCTGGAAAATTACACTGGCTGTGGCTCCATAGGAAACAGCAGGGCGGAAAAGCAAAGTTTGCCAAATGGAGGAGGAGGAAAACTCTGGTAGGAATGCCTTTTCTTTCTTTTTTTTTTTTTTTTCTTACTTTATAAAAAAATCAAGTTTCTTAGGATGTTTTACAAGCAATGAAGCACATAAGAAAAGAGTGCATGGCTGGGGAAGGCATCTGCAGTTCAAGTGAAGTTAAAATTAATGAATGATTGGCACTGTCTTCTGATTCTTGGCTCTATCATATCTTGCCCAGCCTATGTCCAGGGCAGCACAGATATCAGGGTTCTCATTCATTTACCTGGCCAAACTTTCAACCTGGTCTTTTTCACTGCAATAAACATAACAAGAGCATTAGGGTAGCACTTCTCTCTGTTTTTGCTTTCCCTCTCTCCACCCCAGATGCAACAAAACACCTCTGTACCTGCCTAACTTTAATCCCTGTGTTTGGATCCTCCTTGCTTTAGATGAATTCAAGCACATCCTCATTGCTGGGCTGGATCCAACAGCACCACTGACAATGTTACATGGCCTCAACCTTCAGGGCACCAGATACCCAAACCCAGGCTCAGCTGAGAATACTTTTGGCCTGCCCTCCTCTTCTGCTTTGATCAAGAACAGGTGGGGCTTTGAGAAACCTGGTCTAGTGGAAGGTTGGAACTAGATAACCTTTGATGTGTTTTCCAACCCAAACCATTCTGGGATTCCATGAAGAATGTGTCACTTAAAGAAGAAACAGAGGTGATTTGTCCCCAAAAAATCATTGCACAACCACAGACCTCACATATGGCTACCTTCAAGTTTCTAAACCTTGGCTTTTCCCCTGTGAAACACCAATATCTGTGCATCCTCACTTCCCTTCTGTCAAGGCAGATTCATTTAAGATCGGGAAGTGTCTGAATCTATTGGAACAGGAATGACACATATGTTGTAAGCAGATTTGGCTGCATGTTCAAATACAGACCCCTGGCAGGGGTATCCCTGGTTGCTGGCACCCCTTGAGCATCACACAGGAAGAATGTGCCTCTCCTGCTCAATTCAGGCTGGACCAGCAACATTCCCATGCATGGCAGGCATTTGCTCATCTGAGGAAATTGTTGAACCTTCCCTTGGTGTGAATCTGTCCCAACCCAGTTAGAAATATCTCCAAGCCATTCCCAGGTTTGGTTTGGGTTTGGAAGAGGGCAGGACCTGTTCCCAGTTGGTGCTTTGGATGCAATCAACCTGGCTGAGTGATGAACACATTTGCTAGGGCAGCTGAAGGCCATCACCTACCAGCTGGCCTCAAGGCTTACAAGTGTTCCTAGACACATTTTATTTCCTGGAACTGATATAACTGGAGAGATCACCACAACCCTGTGTCTCTTTCCAGTTAAATAAAGAGGTAAGCAAATCATTTCCAAAGAAAAAGTATTAAATTGATCAAAACAATTTTAAAATTTACATTGAAAAATATGGTCACTGAAAACATTCAAAAAGTATAGTTTTACTAAATGTGCTGAGGTTCTTTATAACCTTCACACAGGAACTCAGCCCATGAAGAGCAGAGTTTTGTTTCCTTCTCCTTTGATGTACCGGTTTAGCTGCTGCTACAATAAAATCTGAATTGAATTTTGGTTTTAGTGACCTGACAGAGACCAGTAGGGGAGGGCCTCTCTCACTTTTTATTTAGAGAAAAATAATTAAATAGGATTCAGATATACACTTTGGGGGACATTTTCTTAAAAGCTTCCACAAAACAGGATTACAAATCACTGTTCATCCAGAACTTTGTAGTAATTTTTAATAAGAAACTTCAAACACAAAGTTATTTGAAAAAGTAATTTTTTAAATAGAAGATTGAACACTTTCTCAATATTAGACATACTTTTAAAATTTAATGAAAAAATATTAGAGGCGACCCCCAATTTTGAAATTCTAACATAAATTTGAAGCCAAACTCAGAACTCTGGGTGCTCAGACCCAGGATTTTAAAGTTACCTGTTATGAATGGGAACTAGGAAGGTCCAGTTTATGGGCAGTATTATCTGAGTCAGAGTTTGGGGTCAGAGAACATGATGGGTCCCTTTTGGAATCTCAACTAACTCTATTCCCCAACATCCATGTAGAACCTCACTTTGGCTAGAAGATCCCCCAGTTGCACCAAACATCACGTGGTTATATGGCATCTTCCATCCTAAGGCGTCCTGAAACAACAGCACCTGAGGCTCTTCACCCCTCAGTGCAATTCCATCCTTTCCCTTTTGGGAGGTGCCGTTGGTTTAACAACCTCCAACATAATGAGAACATTTAGAAGTGGAATTTCAGCAGAGTCCAGCTGAAAACTTACAGAAATGCCCCCTTTCCTTTGCAAATACAGACTGGAGGCAAAATTTTAGGGCATTAGTTTGGTTTCCTGCTCCGGGGAAAGCTGTCATATAGAGAAAAACTATCCCTGTTCATAACCCTGTATAACCCAGCTAAAATCAAATGCCAAATCCCCATAAGCATCTGTCCCTCAGCCAGAGGTTGTTTTTCTTCGCGGATGAATCAAACATACTGAGTAAATCACATGAATCACCAACGGAAACATCATCCTCACAGCTCCATCTCACACTTATGAATAAGGAGCTTGTTTTGCAGGTCTCTAGAGAAGAAATAAACCGCTTGGAGCTCAGGGAGGGGCCCAGGACTTTCACAAGCGTTTTGTTTCAATAGATCACAAACAATAAGTTGTCTCCCTCCTCCCATCAAGAAAGTTATAGGCAACTGCTTTACAAACTATCTCTCAATTTAGCAGTACTTTTATTAATAAGGAAAGGCTTGCACTGATGACATAGTTCAATAACCCAGTTATAAATCACATAAATCTGTTGCAACAGTTACAAATGAGCAACATGATTTATGAGCAGGGCCACTGACTTCTACACCTGACATAAAACTTTGTAGGCAATCAGCCACATGTTTCATTTTAGTTTTATATTTGACATATAAATCAGGCAGTGAAAGGGACTTTCCCCACCCCCCACTCCTCCCCTTTAAACAGGCAGAGCAAATATTTTACAAGCAACATGTAAGTCACTGTAGCAAGGACACAATATGAGGTATGGAAAATATTATGCTGTTATTTTTTTAGTTTCATGTGGGCCAATATGAGGTGCAGTGACCTGCCCTGCAGAGCAGGCAGGAGAGCAGGTATTTAAGAGGACAGTAACCATGCAGGTCACCATGGCAAAACAAGTTTTCCTGCACTACATCCCCCAATTTATCTCCAGGTCTTGCAAACCTGATAAAGATCCCCGTCTTTCCTTCTTGAGCCGAGTGGGGTTTGGCCCTGCTTTTGAGATCCAGGTGTCCAGCACAACACCACAAAGGTGATGTGGTCATCAACAGAATGGAACAGAAAAGTAAACTCCACAGTCACTAACTGGATTTTTGAGGGCTGCTTTCCATAGGTGGTAATAAGACAACTCTTTGCTCAGCATGTATCACAGGATCCCTTCCCTCTTCAGATAATCCAGATGTGCCCGATAGCTTAGATGTTCAAATCTGACCACCAGCTCAATGCTGAACAACCATAATTAAATTTTTAAAAACGCACTGGGAGCACATTTCAGCCATTTTAGGGGATTCTGGGTTAACTGGTAAATTTCTCTTGAGTTTAAGTGTGAACCAGCTCCAAAGCGTGTCAAAACCAGAAAGGCTCCTTCCTCCATCTAAATCTCAAGATAAGTTAGATCCTTGTGCCAAGTGCTGTATGAAATGAGGTAGTTAGATATTCACCTTAGAAACCCAAGGAAATGCTGCTCCAATTGTCTAGATGCAAATTCAAATATCCGATTTTCAGTAGGTGTAAAATCAGACCCACAAATATGAGAAATTTGCTAAAGGGAGGATGTACAGAAATGAGATCAAATGTGAAATAATACATAACAACCTAAAGAAAAGGTTATTTTAAACAAGAGGTATAAATCTGTAGTATTTCACCCAATTGCATGAGTTACTTTATCTCAGCTGGATAAAGTCCTGTGGAAGGTTTTTGTATGATCTCCTCCAAGGATGTGAATTTTTCCATAACAGAGGTGTTGGCCATTTCTGGAAAGCTCTTCCTATGAGTCAGGCGTGTACTACTTTTCCATTTTCTCAGAAGAACTCTTCAAGTACCCTTGAGGCAATGGAAAGCCATCTGGAGGCAGAGGTTGAAGGACTGACTTGTTCAGTGGTGCAGAGCTCTGAAGATGGGGAGTGAAAAGGACTATACAATGTAGCAGTAAGATTTTTGTAAGAATTAATCCACTAGGTCTTCACTTTTAATCTTCACTGATTTTATGTGATATATTTTATAAAAACAGGCCTCTTGGAAACTCCAGTTACACCACTATCTAACGTCTAGTGTAGATGAGGCATTTGCATAACTTCAGGTGTCAACTACATCTTCAACAACACAAATATTTGCAGTCCTGCTCAGCCTGTTAATGGCTTGTCTACTCTAAGAAATAATGTATACTCCAGCCTAATCAGACATCATCTGATTTCTCTAGTGTGTATTCTAAGTGGAAAACAGATTATTTGTTTATAAAAATGAGCTTCTTGGACCATAGCTGTGATCTCATAATTTATTTAAAAATTAGTTGCAAAAATACTGGAGAAAGCCAAGCTGAGAATTCCCTCTGTACCTTTTTCCTCTGCTCATGACCTTATGTCTTTCTCTTTACTGACATGTGACAGAGTCGATTTCCCCATAAACAGAAGGAGCACTGGATCCTGGGAACTTTACACCTCAAAATGTTTGTCTTAATTAAATATGTTAAATGAGTGCCGAAAGACTGATAATTAAGATGTTCTCTGCATGCAAATTGACATTTAGTTGGGGGTGATGGGACTGAAGCAAACACAGCAAGGAAATAAATCAAGGTCAGTGTAAGACTGAGCTCCCAGGGTAGTGGTTGAGTGTTAGAACATCTGGATCTGACAGCAGAGGAATCCAGTACCCACCAGTATTTGAAGTCCTTGCCATGGCAAGGAGTGCACTAGGATAAATGCTTCCACAGGAGTCCATAGCCCAGATTTGCTTCTTTGGCAGCCACTCATCAGGCATAATTTGCTCTCACCTTCCTACTCTGTGAGTCTTTCCTTAAGCACAAAGTTGTCCTTGCATTCACTGCCTGCAGTAGTAGGACTGTGCTGAGTTTCTTCAGTGGTCCATCTGTATCCTTCTATTATGTCTTCCCCCTGTCACAGTATTTAAAAGCCTTAAATGAGCGTCTGCATTTCCACAGGTCTTCCACTGGAACTCCCATTCTTTCTCCTCTCCCCTACATGCTGACTTCAAAACATGGTATATAGAATGACCAGGAAGGATCAGGAGTAGCCAGCCATGATTTACAAAGGGGAAATCATGCTTGACCAACCTGATTTCCTTCTACAAAGAGGTAGAAGACTAGCTTGTGGAATGAGAGGAGAGTAGTGGATGTTGTTTATATTGACTAGTAAAGCCTTTTCCACTGTCCCCCATAATATCATCAAAGTTAAGATGATGTGTTAGATAAGTGGACATTAAAATATATTAAAAACTGGCTGAACCACTAGACCCAGAGGATTGTGACCAGTGATACAGAGTCAAGTTGGAGGAAAGTTATAGGAGTGTGCCCCAGGGCTCAATTCCTGAGGCAAACACTGTCTAACGTATTCATTAACAACCTGGATGATGGGACAGAGTGCACCTTCAGCAAGTTCACAGGTGAAACAAAACTGGGAGAAGTGGCTGGTATGCCACTGGTCATGCTGACATTCAGAGGGACCTCAACAAGCTGGAGAATTGGGCAGAGAGGAATCTCTTGAAGTCTAACAAGGGGAAATGGCACATCCTGCACTTAGAGAGGAACGACCCCGTGCAGCAGCACACACTGGCTGTAAAACAGCTTTGCTGAGAAGGACCTTGAGGTTCTGGTGGACCACGAGTTGACCCTGAGCCAGCAATGTGCCCTGAAATGAAGAAGGTCAGCGGCATCTTGGGCTGCATTAGGCAAAGTCCAGCCCACAGGTCAAGAGGAGGTGACGCTTCCTCTCTACTCAGCACTGTCGAGGCCACGCCTGGAGCCCTGTGCCCAGTTCTGGGCTCCCCAGTGCAACAGTGACACAGATGTACTGGAGCAAGTCCAGCACAGGGTCACAAGGGTGATTACTGGTTTGGAGCATTTCTTCTATCAGGAGATACCGAGAGAGCTGGGACTGCTCAGCCAGGAGAGGAAGGTGAGGGAGTCAGACTCTTCACTGACTGGACAAGAGGGACTAAACACATTGAAAATGTTTATTGTGAGAAACGTCAAACACTGGACCAGGTTGCCTGGTGATGACCTGGAGATAATTCAAAACCAGACTGAAGTTATGACCACACCTCTCTAAATAACCCTGCTTGAGCAGGGCTGGGCTAGGTCTCAAGGTTGGATGAGATTTCACAAGCTGCCTCCAACTTCAATGACTCTACAATTCTGTGAGTGTGTAATAACACATGGCAGCATTAATCTCCTTTGAAGGCAAAGAATATCCAAAATATGGCATTGCTCATTAGCTTATTAATTGTTCATTAGTACAGCTCTCATTGCCATATTTATGTATGTTTCTAGACTGTGTTTTCAGTTGCAGGCAATTCAACACACTATTATACAATAATTATAACTGGAAGTGCAGCAATGGTCAGATCCCAGAAACATTTTGGCTGCAGGCTCCCAGATTTTCAGGAAGTTCCAGTGCAGATCTGCACCTCACACCTGGTTCCTGTCTGTGTAATGGGCAGAACCAGCATTTCTTATCTGAACAGCCACCTGCTATTTAAAGAAAACCCAAACCCCACAGCTTTGGAGACATTCTTGTTTAGATTCAGACTCAAGGTTTTTTAGCCAAGGTCAAGACTGCTGCTGTAAATTGCTCTACCTGCACCACTCAGTCCTGCACCTCTAAATGTATTTTAGAAATGTAGGGTTTAAAATGTTTCAAAAGAAAATATTATAGCAGAAAAGGGGACATTGAATTAGAGCAGAGCAAGACAAGAATAAAAATGTTTTTAAACAGATTTGATTTCCATGTTTTGGCAAGTTTTTCAAATAGCTTTTGGTGACGCATATTGCTAAAATGGAGCCAGAAATAAAATGTTTACAAGGATTTTTTTTTCCAGTAAGTGAAAATCCAATTATTTTGATTTGAAGGTTTGTTTCTTTTTTATTTTTTTTTAAGTTAACATTGTTTAATATTTGGCGATTTGTTCTTTAAATGAAATAAGCAATCACAGTCTGCAGAAGACTGGTCTTCCAACATGATGGCCCTTCTCCACCTGAAGAACCAGGCAGAAGAAGAGAAATTCTGAGCCTCAGATCTTCAGTGAGAATTATTACATTACAGGAAGGTCTGACTTCACAAGCTGAGAATGCAGTTGCTTGGCACCTTTTTCCACAGGCGTGAGCTCCATTATGAGTAAATGTGCATTATTATAATAATACAATTGCCCTGATAGAGTATAAATTCAGACTGTAATTGTTTCTCATTTTACTTTCTGCTGGGGTCTTCTGGTGACACTTATTTTTCCGCAGCTGCCTATATTCCCACACCACTGGAGTTCTCATAAACCCCAGCTACTGTGGATCAGCTCTGAATCAGGTCTTTTTAAAAAGATACCCCTAAAAGAGAAATTCTCACTGGAAGAGCATTAGCAGTGGACATTTTCTGCCTGGACTAGCAGTGAATATTGTCTACCTGGACTTCAGCGAGACCTTTGACACTGTCTCACATCCTCATAGACAAGCTGCTGATATATGGGCTAGATAAGCAGATGGTAAGGTGGGTGGAAAACAGGCTGAGCACTGGGACCAGGGTTGGTGACCAGTGGCATGAAGTCAAGTTGGAGGCCAGTAACAAGTGATTGATCCTCAAGGGTTGGTACTGAGTCCAGTTCTGTTTAACATCTTCATTAACAGCTGGGGTGATGGGGCAGAGTGTACCCTCAGCAAGTTTGCCAGCAACACCAAACTGGAAGGAGTGGCTGGTGTGCCAGGGGGTTGTGTATCCATCCAGAGGGACCTCAGTGGGCTGGAGAAATGGGACAATAGGAACCTCATGGAGTTCAGCTAAGAGAAGAGCCAAATCCTGCACCTGGGGAGGAACAACCACAGGCACCAGTACCTGCTGGAGAACACCCAGTTGGAAAGCAGCTTGACAGAAAAGGACCTGGGGCTGCTGGTGAACACCTAGATGAGAATGAGCCAGAAACGTGCTCTTGAGGCCAAGAAGGTCAGTGGTATCCTGGGCTGCAAGTATAGCCAGCAGGTCAAGAGGGGTGATCCCATTTATTCAGCACCGGTGAGGCCAGACCTGGAGTCTGGCTGTGTCCCCCCCTTAGTGCAGACAGTCAGACCTCCTGTACTACACATAGCAGTAGTAGTAGGATGCTGCTTGACCATGTGCTCCTTGTCTCTGACTGCCCCCCATCAGTACAATTTCATGCATTTTGTCCCATCTAGTTTAAAAGATGCCCTCCAACCCAAGCCATTCTAGGATTCTATGTGCTGAGCCTATTACCATTTCTTCTTTATGACTGTGTGAATCTAACCAAATTTTGGCACCTAGCTTTAATAAGGAGACCCCTCTTCTCTTTTCTAGGTTTTGCTAGATACTGCTGGCCGACTTTGGGAGGATCAGAGAGCAGCCTGCATGACCATGCGCCTCTTGCTGTCTTTTTCACCCCTTTTCCTTGTGTCATTTGGCTCAGGAGGATTTCACTTCAAGAGAGATTCTCAGCAGTGCTGGTGATGGAGACACCACACAGAGGTGCAGCGTCCCATTCTCATTTGCATCCCAGCCACTGTGGGCTTTGTCTCCCAGTACAGGCTCCTTATCCTCCTGCAACCCCTGGCACCGGCACAAATCATGCAGCAGGCTGCTGTGTCTGTCGTAGGGCTTGGTTTTCTTTGGTGTTGAAATTTCATGAAGCCTTAATAACTTTCCCTCACAACTTTCCAGCCAAAGCTTCGCTGCCGTTGACCCTGAAAAAATGAATGCATAAACAGAAGTCTGAGAAGTGAATGCAGCTGAGCTGAACTAGTTTAGTGATTAGGGCTATAATGGCTTAACGGGTAAAGCATGTGCCCTCTGAGTCTCTTGCTTTGGCTTATTTTGGGGTGATGGAGAAGAGATAAAGACCAGCTGAACGGAGGAAATAGGCAGACAAGATCCACTTTGTCATTGGCTATTGGTAACTTTTGTTGCTGCAAGGGCTCTGAGGAAAGAAATCCTGACATCTGACAAGATTTGTTATGAGAACAATTGCCACCATCTCCTTATTAACAGTTTTACCACATTGAAAAAGAAGCTATTGTGTAAATACTGTACCACAGAAATTAGATATGTTTGTAGAAAATATCTCCTCTATCAGAGTTTGACAAGTCCTGAAAACACTGAGCTGAGGTACATCATGCAGTAAGTAGTCAGGCATAAAACCAAATAGAAAACATCACAAGTTGGGGTCACAGCTCAACAACAACTCTATACAACCTCATCTACCAAACAGATAAGGAAAATACAATATTTAGGTAAAAGCAGAGTGCCATTGTTTTCTCTTCCTGGCACTCAAAACTTGGCTCCAGATCTACTGTGTATTTCACTGACTACTGAGAATGCATCTGACAAACTTGGCTTGAGTTTTGGGCTTTTAACTAAACAGCTGGTATCCTCTATAGAGTTACTTGTCCCCAGTCCCCCAGTTTAGCAGCCAGAGATAAGGCAGCTCTACCTTCAGCTGCTGGAGGGGTTGACGGTTGATTGCTGCTATTCCCTCTTTTGTTTCTTTCAGCTGTGGTATCCTCCTCTGGGAATTAATCCCATTAGGAATGAAGGTGGTCTTGCAAAAATAGGAGTGATGTAACTTAAGGAATAAGATGCCCAGAGAAAGTGGATGCCCCATCCCTGAAAGTGTTAAAGGCCAGGTTGGATGGGGCTCTGAGCAACCTGGTCTAGTGGGAGGTATCCCAGTCCAAGGCAGGGAGATGGAAACTAGATAATCTTTAAGGCCCCTTCCAATGCTAACCATTCCATGGTTCTATGATTCCAAGATAGGAAGTGTTTGGAGAGGGAAAGAGAGGGAAAAAAGCAGCAATGCTCTGGGGAAAAGGAGGAGACATTTTACATGCTTCAGGGATATTCAGGCTCAGCCCCTGAAGTCTAAATTTATGAATCCATTCTGATTTTCTGAAATGATTGAACACATACTTTAATAATATGGATTCTTGCATTCAAAGCCCAGCCAGCATAAATCACAAATCTGCACTGTCTGCAATATATATGTCACATTTTATTACCTTGGTTCACGGCCGATACTTAATTTAATGCTCACCCTTTCATGTAATATATTCCAAGATATGCATCACTTCACGGTTCTGCACCACAGCACTCAAATTGCCTACGGTATTGATCCATACGATGATTAAACCTCAGCATTCTTTAAGAACCTGGGCTTTCAGAGCACTAGATGGTGCTAGAGAATGCTCTTAGCCAGCTCCGGGGCTGCATCCCCATAAACTCCCTCCATGTAGGATTTATTTTTGTGCAGTCAAGCATCTATATTCCCAGCAGTGTTTCAGATGGGCTGCTGACACTGCCCATCACTCTTCCCTGTCGGGTGACGAGAAGTTGTTTTGTTGTTGCCAGAGGCAAGCTGTCAGACCCATGAGTCAGGCTCCCAGGTCATGAGGCTGCCTTCAAAACCAGGGGATATATAAATTTTTTTTTTTAAGTGTACTTTTATTTGCACTCTGGTTCCTAAGCTTTAGGACTGTTATGATGCTATTTATGTGCTCCCTAGGAAGGCAGGGAAGTGCTGGGCACTGAAAGGATCTGTGATCAGAGCCAGGCATGGGGTTGAACTACGAGGTTCAAACCACAGTTCAGACCTGCCCGGGGGGTGTTTGGAAGTTTGCCTTTGACCCATACAAAGTAAAGAAACCACCCTTGGAAACCACCAGACGAAAAAGACAATTAGGAAATGGAGTAGAGCATGGTACGGTTCTGTGTCTGCTAACAACTACAGTAATTTTTTGGCTGGAGCACACGCTAGGAGAGGAGGGTTTGAGGGAGACTAGAGCAGCCTGCACCCAGCAAGGGTTTTCCCATGTCAGCTGGTCCCAGCAGGGTTAGGCTGGGTATGTGTCCTGTGATGGCCAGAAAGGGGAATGAAATGGGCTGCACTTCACCTCAGAGGTGACCCTGGCATTAACATCAATGGGTCATTTTGTCACCAGCAGCTGCACCACATGAGGACAGTCTCTTGCAGAGGAACCCAAGTGTCACTTCTTCTCCTGCCAGGTACCCCAAGGATGTGGGGTGTCCCAGGGAACCAAAGGACACAGATTCTGGCTGAATAACAAGGATGATACAGAGCATTTCCACCCCACCCACCCCCCCAGCTCAGCTGTGAGGCTGCACACTGTGGGCTGTACAAGACTCAGGTGCTTATAGGGCAGCCATAAATATTTTGCAGACAGGTGCCAAATCAACAACACTTTCATGCCATTGGCACCATGAGAGATGCTCCCCAGCTGTGCCTGTCCAGAGTGCCGGCGACACACAGGCAGCCAACAAGCCACAGACAGCAACTGCTGCCGACAGCTGGAGCTGCCAGTGGGATACAGGGGGGCCTTGGGGTCAGCCCCAGGGGCACAGTTGGCAGCAAGCACCCCTCCTTCCTCCTCCTCCTTCCTCCTCCTCCTCCTCCTGCCTGCAGGGCAGCTGCATCAGCAGACAGCAGCTTCCCCAGCAGCTTCCCCAGGCCCCAGCACCACACGGGCTTGGTCTAATCCTGCCCATGCAGGATGGGCTGGAGCCTCCTCCAGCTGCAGCTCCCCCATCCCACCAGGCTGCAGGCTCTGCCCAGGGCCCCATCCAAACCATGACTCCCAAGAATGTGGGCAGGTCGGATCAGGTGTGATGGGGCCAAGCACGTGACAGGCACATCTCCTGTGGCTGGTTCTTCCTAGACATGGTGGTGTATCTACCACATGTTCATCCAGCAGCCAGAGTCACAGAGGGACAGGGGTGCAGCCACTGACCATGCCATGCTTCATCCCACCAGGAGCTCCAATGAAGAGCTAGTGCAGAATAAAAGTCATGGCTCGTAAAACGTGCAAATCCAGACGGGTATTTTGGGCCCTGCACTTAAGTACCTCTGATATCATGGACTGAAAGCAATCACTTCCTAGGGCTTATTTAACCTTGGTGTTGCTGCTGATGCATGTTCCCATTCTGCCCTTGCCTGACAATGGCATTGAAACCAGATGGAAAAAGTTTGAAGAATTTAGATATGACATCATGGAATTACAACATCATCACTAAAACAACCAATCAGATAACAGCTAAAGAATGGCATTTCCAGGGAACAGAACTTGTGTTTTCAGCACCATTAAGAAATTTAAAAGGCACAGTCAGACCACATTAGACCTGTAGCCTAAGACTTTTTGAAACATCAGTAGACATGTACTCATCATTTTTCTTCTAGTTGAAATCAAATCAATTGTTTATATGAATTTAAAGGCATCCCTGAAGAATTCACAGAAGGTGAAACTGCAAACCAAAGGGGAAACCCCACTGCTGGGCTGGTTCTCCCAGTCAAGTAACGTGCCTAAAATTTCTGCACTACCCAAGAAACTCGCCATGGTGTCTCATCCCTGTCTCCTGTTATATCACCCACAGCCTTCTAACATCACACAGGGAGGGAAATTTGCGTTTAATTGATTGTTAACCTACCAGCGTTCCTCTGTGTGCCTTTTATTTACATTAGAAGTCTGAAAGAGCAAAGTATTCCCCTTCACGTTTCACTCTGCTGGAGAAACGGGTTTGCTGTCATCACTCCTCACAAGCACAGCCTGGGATCCGCTTTCCTAAATCTCTCCCCTCCATCGTTTGTCTTTACTACCTCATAGCTGTCAGCTTTTCTTCTAGCTGCTACTAAGAAAGGAACACAGGGTCATTTTGGTCAAAAATCACTCAAGAATCAAGAAGTAGAGGAGGAGGGGATCAATTACTGATCTTCGAAGGGAAAACTTCACTGGGAAAAGTATCCTCGATGGAGGGTTGCAATCCTCAGCCTCCAGAATGAAAACCACCGTTAATCTTACCCAGCAGCAAGTTCAAGGGAATTATAAGTGAGCATTTATTCCAGCATCACCAAAGTGCTCAAATCCTCCTGCCACAAAGAAACCTCTTCTCTCCTAAAATTATTTGATACATGGAGAAGCTCTATGAAGTGGCTCTCAGTTCTCTTACTGCAGCAGCTGTGTTAAACAGAGATTGACAGTGCTCTCTGACTCCCTTATTCAACAAAATATTCCTTCCTTTGGCAAGTTATTTCATCCATGCTGCCTCAGTTACCCCACTTCCAAAATGGACATAGTGGGAGCTGCTGGTTTGACAGTGGAAGATGTGTCCAAGGAGGAACTGAGTTTTCCATGGGCTGGTTGATTTTCTTTCCCCACTTGAATGAGTACTCAAATACAGAGAAAATCAGCTAAGAAACATTCCCAAGAACTTGGGAGAAGTAAATAGCCCAAATTACTACAGAAAAAGCCCTCTTTGGACCACCTCATGAAAAAACAGCATGTCATATTCAGGCTCTTTCTGTTCAAATGATAGATGATTTATTAGACAGATCAATATGCTTATTTTCCCCAAGAAAAAAAAAACCTTGTGCAGAAAAATCCACTACATTTTAATGTCACTGCAACTTCCACTTGGAGCAGAAAGTCTAAAGATTTCTTTCCAGGCCTTTGGCTTCCCAGAGGGAGGTTTTGGTTTTTTTTTCTAATGGCCAGTGAAAATTCAGACAAAGGTGTCAAATATTGCAGGGATTTCAGAAGGAAAGAAGGGGTCCTCCAAGACAAGAAAGAGAAGGCATCTTCCCTTACCCTGCTCAAGCTTCTTGGCATCCTGCTGGGTAAAGCCCCCCCCCCTTCCATTTTGGGGATGCAGGAAGAATCCTAGGAAGATTAGAAGATGGAAGGGGGCTGAATTCTCACTTTTGCATGAAGTCCTTAGGCAAGAGCGGGGCTGGTTCACTGTCCAATTAGATAAAATGAATAAAACACCCACTCTGTGGCCCAAGTGGGAGCCAGCAGGAACTGGTGGCGGTCCAGACCATCACCCAGCTGGGTGCTGCTGGGTGCTGTCACCTGCCTGCAGGAGGATGCTGGCAGTGCCGTCCGGAGGCGGCTCCGTGCCCTTTTCGGGTGAGCCCCCCTGCTGCCACCCACCATTCCCAGCTGGCCAGGCAGCAACCCTAACCTGGGTCCGTACGTCAGGGCGGCCAGCGCGGAGCCAGCCTGTCCCCTCACTCCCCTCCCACCTCCCCCTCGCTGGCCGCGAGGACTTTGTGTCCTAAAAGCTCATTCTTTCCATAGCGTAAAAAATAAACCAGCATGTGCTCCGCTCTCCAACGCCGCCCGTCTCCACAACGGCCCCGGGTGGGTTGTTGTCGTTCGGCTCTGTCTCTCCTTAAATAACAGAATTACAGCGGGTCTAATCCTGCAAAGTGCTGAGTAACAGCTCGTTCCCAATAAATTAAGCAGGCACTCAGCGCCGCAGCCTGATATTTGTATCCATGTCCTCCCGGATTATCAGTCTCTCCTTCTTGCTCCCTCCCCGGCCCCTCGGGGAGCAATTATCTGTGAATGAGAACAGAATAACTCTTTTTGCAGAAGGTTTCCACACTCTCGCACAAGGAGTGCTCTGAATGGATTTATCATGCTTGCTAAAAAGGGAGGTGGTAAAAATTCCCCCCTTCTCTCTCTCTTTTTTTTTTTTTTTTTTC
This sequence comes from Empidonax traillii, assembly GCF_003031625.1. Lineage (NCBI taxonomy): Eukaryota > Metazoa > Chordata > Aves > Passeriformes > Tyrannidae > Empidonax > Empidonax traillii. Next base: position 417,113 of record NW_020955368.1, on the reverse strand, counting down.
TCCCCTATATTTTTAAGGAGTAATCCCTGAAGCAGCAGCAGTTCCCCCGTGGCTCCACGCACCAGGGAGAAAAAAAAAAAAAAAAGGAAAAAAAATAGAAAAAAATGGATATAGTAAAACTTTTTAAGGGAGGCATGAATCGGTTCTTCAGAAAAACAAGGCAGCGGTGCCAACTGGAAATGTTTGCTTTGGGGGTGAGTTAGATGGCTGGCGTCAGCCAGGGCTAAAGACATGCCAGCGGAATGCAATATTGGGGAAGCAGCAGGTCACTCAATCACTGGCAATTTGCCCAGGAGCAACTGGATGCCTTCAGATTTTTTACTTTTTTTTTTCCTTGTGTGTGCATGTTGCTTTTTTCTTCTTTTTTTTTTTTTTCCTTTTTTTTTTTTTTTCCCCTAGGCAAACGGAGCCCCAGCAGTTTTGAGGCTGGGGAGCTGCAGAATGGTATTTCTGAAAGGCACGTTCCTGCAGGAATACCCCTGTGGTCTGCTCGGCTGCACAGTGGTGACATCTGGCAGAAGCTGTTGCACTGGGATGGATGAGGCTGAATCCTGCCCGCTGCTGCCTCCACACACAAGGCAGAAGATGCAGCAGAGTGTGCTGGCTCTTCCAGAGCAGTGGGCAGCCCCAGGGAAGGGATGGGGCAGAAGGGTGGGGCAGCAGTGCCAATGCCTCCAAAAATACCCTCCAGCAAACCAGAATATTTTTTCCTCCAGTCACAAGTCACAAACCCTAAAGAAGAGACTTTTGTTTATATTTTGGGGAGGAAATAGGATTTTATTCAAGGTTAATATGCTCACAGGAGTGGAAAAATTAGGTGAAAGACAAAAAGAAAAATTTCCCCTAATAAACAGCGTCCATTAACTCCCCACAGCACAGGAGGAGGCAAAGACCCAACAGGAATTTTTGTCTGCACATCTGTAGTTCTTCACTGCTCTATCATTTGTGCAGAGTGCCAGGCTGCATACAGAGCCGAAATAACCCACAGAGGGAGGGTGTCCCAGCAGGAAAGACTCTAAACGAGCTGGTGGCCCACTCACAGCAACCACCAGAATTAGGGATTTGCCCTTTTTGCTAACATGAAGCAGAATGCAGCACAGTCACCAGCACATGATGGGCTGATGTCGACTGTGGCAGTTCTCCAGAGGTAAAAAGAAGCAATAAAATTGCCCTCTTTGTTGCCTTCTCCATCCATGTGGGTAAAACACGATGTGTGAGAGGGAGGGGAGCTATTGTGAAAGCAAACCCAAAGACAAAGCTGTACCTGAGACTCCAAACTCACAGAGTCCAGTACCGCTGCAGAGCATTCTCACAGTTAAACATCAGCACCCACCCATCTTCCACCACAACGTCCCCACTCCACAGGGAACCCAAGGGGATTGCTGCTGCAGGCAGAGAAGAGGTGATCTTCTACAAAGGTAAATCTTATCAATCCATGAAAAAAAAATGAGAAAAAGCATAGGTGTTTGGAGGCAAATCACAGCTATGGTCAGTAGGTAGGGATCTCTGAGGTGTCTCCTAAGCAGCGTCTCTACATGTGCTCTTCTGATGTCTCCTGACCTGGCAGTTGCCCTTGCAGCCTCCCTGTTGTGCCATGGTGCCCAGTGACACAGCCACCAGCCCACAAAAATCCAAAGACCATCAGGTTTTGAACTGCAGCTTCAGTTCAGGACACAATCTGCATCAGAAATGCAGCTTTTCTTCCCCCACTTCTGGCTTCCAGAGCCATCGGTCCAGCAAAGATGATTTTAGCTTGATCACTCTTATCTCTCCATCAACACCTTCCTTTTTACATTTTCATCCTGGTTTTGGATCTTGATCCAGCTACGGGGGAGAACAGACCAAAATGTCCCCAGTGTTCAAGGCCTTCATTGCTCTCGTTTTCTGCATCCCTTTTCATCTTATTAAGATTCATACTTGAAACAAGAGCTTGCCATTAGATCACTAGAAAAGGGCTTTAGTTAAAATGGATTGCATTCCCAGGTCAGTTTCTTGTGTGATCTGCCCTGCCCCAGATCCTGCTACTGTAAAATGGATATTGTAACCTTTTCTTTTCCTTGCTGTGCTTTTTTTAGCCTTAAGAAAGAGACTCTCTCACGCAAAGTGTGTGCACGGCAAAACAGTGAAAATTATTATTTATTATTTTTATTTTTGTTGTAAAGTATCTTTAACCATTATTGAATTAAATACCCAAGTTCCTGATGATGTCTTGGGGGGAAAAAAAAAATTTCACCAACTTCTTCTCTACATGATTAATCCTTGTAAAAAGTATCACACTGGAGTGCCCAGGCCATGCAACTCTTCCAGGTGCCATAGCTGTCCATTCAACCATGGCACCTAATCCCCTGCCTGCAAGTGCCTCCTTCTTTCCAGGAACACTTTCATTGTGGTCCAAGGCAGCACTGATGGGCAGAGAGGAAAGAAAGTGAGGACACAGTCAATCACCTCAAAGGATAAATGTGACGGTGATCTCCCCCACCCAGCCCTGGGCTCCAGAGCTGCAGATCAAGGCAAGGTGGCCAATGGAGATGGGCAGGACTGAGCCCTTCCCTGCTCATGCCCCAGTGCTGCTGTGTAACTCGGGGAAATCATTTTTGCCTCACATACCTCAGTTTCCCCATCTAGAACACGGAAATAATGATCCTGTCCTCTTTTTAAAGCCCTTTCAGATGAACAGCCCTTTTAAAGAGGTAAGTTGTGTTATAAGCAGCAGACTCTCACGTCTGCCAAGAACCAAAAGTGATATGAGGGTGATGAAATTCAGGCCACCTCATCAGCAAAGCATGTTGTCCTGGCCTTCAAGACAAGGTTAGGGCTCTTGGAGAGAGCCCATTCCTTTTTGGGATAGAAAGGAGTGGACACAGACCCAGCACATGCTTTCCTATTATTAGTCATTTGTATCCATGTATTGCTGCAAGAGTGTACAGCTCTAAACAACCCACCAAAGCAAGGGCATAGCCCAAAGTCACCCAACCCAGGAGCTCAACCACGCAATGGGCACTGAGGAGATGTTGGCAGGTAATTTCCACATTAAAGCTCGAGCAGGATGGATGCAACCAGTCCTCAAAAACCCTGCGAGCCCCAGGATCTCCATGAGCCTCACATTAGGACTGGAGAGGACCAAGAGCAGGCAGAGGGACCTGCCTGGGGACCAAGTGGAGAGCATGACATCTGTAGAGGACCAGGTGGGTGACTCACATTTGGCTGGGGGAAGGAAGCTGGAAGCAGGCGAGATGCAGGCACAGGCGAGGTTGCTGAGGACCTCACAAACCGGGCTGGAGACACGACCGAGAGCTGCTTCGCGCGACAGGGCCAAATCCGTCCCTGGCACAGCTCCCCTCCAGCCGCCTCCGTGTGTTTGTGTAAGGATCCAGCTCGGGCCGCGTTGGGAGGCACCGGCTGCGCGGGGCTGGCATGCCAGCCTGGAGGCCCAGACACGAGGACAGTGCCAGATGCCGGGCATATTTTGTCAGCTGCGCGGGCTGCGGGCTGTCACACGGGGCCGGGTGTGCACCTGCGCGACCCTGGACCGCCTGGCTATTAACAGCCGGCGACAGCGCTCTGATGCTGGATCAGTGACCGCCCCGTCCCTGAGCGCAGAGATAAATCAGCCTCCCCGCCGACAACCCCGCGGCTCTTCTGCAGCCGGGACTGATGCAAACGCTAACGCACCTAAATGCTCGCCCCACCGGGTCCTGCCGCCTCTCTGGTCACTGTTCATGGGATGCCCAGTGCTCCTGGTGCTCCTGGTCCGGTCCCTGATGGGGCTCCCGTGGTCTCCTGATGTACTTGCTGAACGTTTGTGGTTCCTCCAAGCAGAGATGAGACCACCACGGATTTCTGTGAGAGGAGCTAACACGGGGAGGACTCACACAAGGTGTGAAGTGGGTGGGGTGTGTTTGAGTACATATGAAGCACCTAGAGGCCAGAGCTGCAGCAGGCATCGTGTATTTTGGGGCTAAAACGTTCTGAAACATTGGGGATAGCATCTGAAGTGGTCAGGGAAGGAGGCACTGATGGAGAAAGATGCATATACCTATTTCCTCAGCTCCTCCACAACAACCTAAGCATCAGTCCTATGCAATCCTTGAACACCCAGAGGAAAAGTCCTGCCACGTCCAGGCCTTTTGGAAGAAACATGCAATGGGTGATGGCCTCCACATTCTCTTTTCTTTCACTGCTAACCCAAAGTAAGTGCAATCTGACTAATTAACAGAGCTAGTTAGCATCAGGATGAAACACCCAACGTGGACCACAGGCTCTTAGGAAATAGATTTTGTTGCCTTGGGACACAGAAAAATGATTTCCCAGGCATCATGTGCACAGCACAGCTGGCTCTGTGACTTTTCCTCTTTTTTCATCATCAGTTTTTGGTTCAGGCACAGCGATGATTTTTAATGCCAAAGCATTGTGCTTCTTCCCTCTTTATTTCAGGCCGCAGGCTCACCACATTCTGGACTGGTTGCAACCCATCTGGTTTCACTAATACTTCTAATATAATATTTATAACTAGCTAAGGGCTGATCATATGACGGGTGTAATCAATAAGTCATGTGCCAGTTGTGGTTATTCTAACACCTCAAGCTATTTTTCTGTCTCTTGGTGTCCATAGCCTGCTGGGCTATTGGTATGTTTTGTTGCTGTTGCACCTTCCCACCTTTGCAGCCTGTCCATTAAAAAAGGCTGTCTCAGTAATTGAGAGGGAAAAAAAATCACTTTGTTTCCACCCAAAAAAAGGAAATGAGGTGAGAGAATAAACCAAAGGCTCTGCTTACCATCAACTTTGGATTTTCTGAAGAACTTGTCCTTAGTAAAGTTGTTCAATCTAAACAAAATCATCTTCTCAACAAATTCCTCTTTCCCACTGCCAGAAGAATCATCCAACAGAAACCACAACCAGGTCTGACAGTTTTAGCTCACCCATGGCCAGCTGTGGCAGCCCAGCTTCATCATCAGTGGACACAGGACATTTCCTGGCAGACCATCAGGTGCCAGGGAAGAAAGATCCCCTACATTAAAAGGAGAGTTCCCATTGCATGCAGTTACTTCCTTCTTGTTCTTTCTGCCCTTCTCACCCTATGTTGCTAAGGTGGGCAAACAGGAGGAATCTCTGGATACATCAAGAGGTTTTCTCAACTCCTCTCAACAGTACTTCATAAGTGCCTTAAAGAAGTTTTGGGTGAGACCAGATTTGAGGAAAAAACAAGCAAATAAACAAACAAACCCCACTTTTACCTTAATTTTGAAGAGAGTGAATATCATTAGTGTTAAGCCACTGGCACCAGGCTGGGATTTGGCCCCGTGTGGCTGCACAGAGGCAGACAGAGACTGAATTCTCCCTTTCCACGGGTGCCTGTAGTTGGCCACAGCCTGTAAAAGCAAATGATTTAATGATTCATTCTGGCAAGCAGGGAAGGATGACTTCAGGTTTGAGCTTCCCACATCACTTCTAGCAGCTCCCCCCGGAGATCCAACACATCAGTGGCCAAGACGATTGCACGTCGCAGAGCCAAGCGGTGCTGCCTTCTCTGCCTCTGGAGCAGGAGCTCAAAGGAGGGTCCCTCTGTGGCACGTGGGAATTCAGCAGCAAAAGAGAGGCTGTGCATCAACCTCAGAAGGACAAAGTAAACCTCTCCTTTTAACGTGGAGCCTTTCAGCCACTACCTTGTGAGTCAGTTTATGCAGAACGGCTCTGTGCTAATGGGATTAAGAAGCTCTTCACTGCTTGGATCGCTTTGCAGTGGGAAGATCCAAAATCAACTGATGGAGAACAGGATAATTCCTCCTGTGGAGGGAGCGAGATTGTTTGTGGAACCAAACGATCAAACAATGACTCCGAGTACTTCAAGCGTGCCGTGAGTTGAGGCACGTACCCAAACCCTGCGGGTGCTTGCCATGCCAGCACAAGGTTAGGACCCCGTGCCCTGCCTGGGGGTGCAGTTCTGTGGGACTGTGTTTTTGAAGGTAGAAGAGGTTATGGGGGAAAGGAGCAGTTGCTCTCTCCAGCAAACCTCAGAGGCCCAGCTCCAGTGAGGAGTGCACGCAACTTGAAGGAACTTAAAATCCAGAACTGCCCCTGCGCTGCTTCTGCTGAGCAGCCACAAATAACACATCCACTGTCACGTGGAATATCCCAAAGATGGTTGCCAAGAAGATGGTGCCAGACTCTTTTTGGTGGTGACCAGCAACAGGATGAAGAGCGGTGGCCATAAATTAAAACATAAGAATTTTCACCTCAATATGAGGAAGAACTTCTTTATGTTGAGGGTGGCAGACTGTCCAAGGAGGTAACAATTTCCCTCTCTGGAGACATTCCAAACACACCTGGATGTATTCCTGTGTCATCTGCTCCGGGTGAGGATGTGCAAAACAAGTCTCTTCTTTGCAGAACTGGATTTGTCCTTCCCCACAGACACCGCATGGCCTTGCACCTTACACAAACCTTTCTTTTCAAGGAGAAAGATACTCTCAAATTCCTTCTGTATCAGCCTTGCCAAACTAATTTTCTGGTTTATCCAGCTCTCATGGTAATTGGCACAGGAAGAATTGGCTGAGCATCAGCACCAGCAGGCACCTAGAATTTGTGACAGAAGAGCAAGGCAAATTGTGGAGACCCATCAAGTCTTCACCATCAAGAACGGGAGTCACTCAGCTGGCCTTGCTTCCTGCTCTGGCTGTATCTCAGTCATTTGCCACACAGCACAAACCAACACAGAGACCTGTCTGCCCCAAAAAAATCCTGGTGTGTGGTCCCTCAGTCATCTCAGCTTGGTACACGCGGTCAGAACACCAAAATGCTACACTTTAGAAAGGCCAGCACCACACTGGTCTTGCCAGCACCAAGCACCAGAAGCAGCTGGTCACAAAAAGGGTTGTGGCTGTCACCCGAGGCAACATGGTAGGTTCCTTTCTCAGGCACATAACCTGGTATTTGGAGTTCACTTCTTAAGGAAGAAAAACACTCAAAGAGCCTTCGTGAGTACAAATGTTTTACACTAAAGGCAGTCATACATTTAACATGTGTGCATAATTTCAGCCCTGACAAGTTTTAGGATCTTGTCATAAATTATTAATAGAGGTTTCATACATGTCCCGTTTTCCTCTCCTTTCCTTCCTTTCCCACCATGGCAAGGAGTGAAACCGTGTGATAGACATGAGTCAAACCTACCTAGCCAGGACCCTACTGGGGGTTTCCAATGTCCACACAGAGCCTGACACCTCAAAGTGACATTTTTCAGGCTCTTCTCCATCTGGAAGAGTGAATGGACTATAGTTGGTCTGAAAATGGAGTTTTCTTCTTTTTTCACAAAAATTCTGACTTTTACTTAAAAAAAATAGAAACAGCTAAAAATGAACTTTCTGGTTTTAGGTGAAAAACTTCAGTGAACACCTGAAATTTCATGCTGAAAACAGACAGCTCCCCCCAAAAAAAGTTGCTTAATCCATAATGGCATTTTCTGACAGAAAACATTTTAGAGGTAAATATTTTGGAGCAGCCCTGGAAATGCTCTTTTGTCTAGCTCAGTTCAGTGCACATTACCTATTTCAAATATCAGTGTCATCTGGATCTTGAAGCAGAGAAATCGTTTTTACCCTCCCTTACAGGTAAGCTCACCAATAGATCCTCATAATGGCTCTGTGCCTTTCCTCCCATCCCATTTCCACCTTGATTGTGAACAGATTTAATGGTTATCAGGATATGTACCCGCTGATTTGAAAGCAAATGAGTATCTCAGGAATTTATCAGGGGCTCTGAGTGTCATTAGGAGCAATCAGCAGCAGTAAAACGGCTGTAAGTTAAGGGTGAATGTGAAAATTAAGGGGCCTCAATGCCTTGCTTGTCTGTGCATCATGTTTGGCTCTGCTCAAAGGTGGGTGGAAAGCACAAGAATAAAAATGTCCACATGAATACTGGAGTCGGGTCCACAGCACATATTTCAAAAGGCTCCTGTTTCAGGGCAGCTAAGGTTAGCTTTCTGGTCAGCTCAGCCCGGTATCACAAAGAGAAACATTATCGGCTCTTTCTGTTGCGCTAATATCCAATTTATTTTTCAGCAGTGCAATTTCCTGCCTGCTCTTTGAACAGCTATCAAAGGACAAGACACCAGATCGTGGCAGACATTCTTGTAGTGCTGACATCTGCTAAACTAGTCAGTCTGTTCATATACAGCCCACTCAGTGCATCCTAAAATATTTTATAAGCCACCAGTGGAACAGAGAATGGTAATGTGGGTCCTTGACCTTTATTTGAGCCACCTTGATGTTCAGTACAGATGGGGAACCACACTTCAGCAGCCAGAATTTCTGGGTCCATTCAGCTTAGGGTTTCTGTGTTACCTCCAAACCCAATAAAATTCACTTAATGCCATCTGGTACTTCATATCCTTCACTGTTTTTCATCTGAGAGCACTGGCAAATCTGCATATGAGGCTTAATCCAAAAGCCTGCGAAAACCAGTGGAAAGATAGTTTTGGATGATGCCTAAAAGTGCAAGACTTTATATAGAAAACTGCTTTCTACAGCTTTGCTGGAAGGGGTTCCTCCTTTGAACAAGCACTCAAACAGCAGTGAACATATTCCAACAAAGCATCTGGACACCTAGGAAAAGGTTGGTCTAATTACAGTCAGAGAAGCCAAGAAATATCACTAATGAGATATTACCCAAACTCTTGGTGTTAGCTCTGTTGCTATTTTTGCTTTGGGTGACGCCACTTAATACCATAAATATCAATGTGTTTCACAAACATAGTCAAGTACTGTGAGGGACTACTCACAGCCCATTTTCAGAGTTATTCATGGGACCTGCAGTCTCTGTGTCACTGTCTCTCATGTGCTCTCTGGCTACATCCCAAAATGTTTTCCATACCAGTGCTGACTTCTGCCTTAGTTTTGACTTCTGCAGCGAGGAAAAAAAAAAAAAATAGAAGAAAATTAAAAAGTGCCCAAGCACCTGAGAGTTTTCATTATTCAAGAAGTCCTTCTCATTGCGTTCTGCTCCTCACCATCCTTATGGGTTGTGGTTTTTATGTCCTGAACATGATCTCTCCTATGCTTCAGACCTGCTCCCTGATGCACATTTGCCCTATCTCATTCCTCTTCCATCTGTCCTTGTCCTGGATCCTCTCCTATGCTATCACTCTTCCTAATCTTCAACTTAATTCCAGGCTTAAGTTTTACTTTCTTCTTGAAAGAGTTCCCATACATATTTTGTCCAAATTTCTGACCCTGACCACTGTATTCTTCGAATTCGTATTCATTGACCTCATTTGTCCTAATTCACTTCTTTTGAGCCCTGCCTGACTGGCTGAAACTTATATTGAAGGCCACTCAAGAACAGCAGAAAAGACTCCAGCTGCATGCATAGTGATAAATAAATAAATACATAAATAAATAAATAAATAAGAAGTTTTTCTAGCCATGAGGTCAATCATCATAGCACAATTATGGCTCCAGATGGCTAAATGTTCCTCACCATCCTCCAAGGAAAAAAAATAAAAAAGAAAGACAGGAAAAACCCCACGTTGGCCCACTTGGAGCTCGGGGAGGGGCCCTCTGATGTGATGTGCACCTCTGATTGCAGACTGGAGGATGGCCCTGGTGCAGCAATCCCTCTGCCCTCCTGAGGAAAGCTACCATGGTGGGGAAGAAAGGCCTGGATGGTTCAGTGACACGGTCCTGCTAAAGTGCATTCACCAGGCTGATGGGACTGGGACAAATTCAACAAGTAGCCAATCCATATTCAGCCAGCTGAGAGACCATCACTCCTATGACTTGTTGAGGAAGGAGGTGCCAAGCCACAGACGTGGCAACTGATAACTGATAACCTCTTCACTTTGCCTTCATGTTACCCAGGTGGATGGATGTGCCCAGTTCTCAGCACTGAATGACTCACATCCAAGATAGCAGGATACCAAAACACAGCTCTGAGGCCAAATTCCCAGCTCTAAGGCTGCTTCATACTGACAATGGACCAACAAATTTTGGCCAAAGCTTTGTTCTCCAGCAGCATCAACACTCTGGGCTTTATAGAGATACTCTGTGTATCACAGGTTGATGGCTTTACTTCAATCCATCACTAATTTCCCTTTCCCTGTTTCTTTTTGGTACACTGTTCACTGTTCACAGGACCCTGATCAGCGTAGAAGTGGGAAGTTCACAGATCAAATTGTCAGAAAGTTGGTATGTGCTGTGAAACATGTTAGGAGGCCACAGTGGGAAAAGCATATTGCAGAACTGGCTTGGATTTTGGCAGGGGTCATATTTTATATCACATTAAACCTAGGAAGACATTTGCTGACTTGTACTAACCCAAGTCCTGCATTAAACTGATGTATTGGTTATCAGTCATATCTTTCATATATTAAGTAATTGAGTTTTTTCTCTACTTTTAGGATGCTGACAGGCAGTAACACAAAACTGAACAGTTGTTCTGTAAGAAAGTTGAAAGGAAAATTTAGGAGTCAAATGGTTTCAGGACTCATAAAGTTTATTTAAACTAAACTATTAAAAGTACCTAAATGTTAATAGAATGAACAACAGAATAAAGTCTTTTAGAAGCAAAGTATGGGGATGAAATTCAAAAAGGGAATATGGAAGAAATGTAACATAGGTAAGCTAATGTTAAAAATCAATATAAATCTATTAAAAAACATTCTGAAGAGCAATTTCCTACAGATTTGGAAGGTAATAATAAAAGCTGCCTCAAACACTTCAAAGCAAGTAGTTTGCCAGACAGCTGTTCAGACTGATAGATGATCAATAGGTGATAGATGAGCACTCAAGACACATTATCTCATGACAGCAAAGTCAAATAAATACTAAGGATGCACCCCACACTACAGCCTTTCCTTACTGGGAGCACATCTAAAGAGATGACTCAAATTGAGGTGTGAGAAGAAAAGATTTTCCAACAAATTGATAAAGGGAATAAGACCAATCTGCAAGAACAGACAGTACTCACTCAAGAGCTCTATGGAAATCCAAAGGGGAAATTGCTGAACAGTTATCTGCCGTGCAGAGCCAACCTGCTGTTTAAATCAGCCTTTGTCAAAAGAATAGATGCAGTAAAGGTGATGAAAAATGAAAAAGCAGTTTCCAGAGATGGCTCATAAAAGGAATGAATACAGACAAGTGTGATTCTGTGTAAGGCAAACTGATAATTGGTCTAAAAAAAGAACATTAGACACATCAGGGAACAAGGTGTAACAGGGAAGAGTCAAGTATTACATCTGTATGAAAAAATTATACTGTTCTTGAACAAGGGAGAAGATCCTTTTATGACTCAACAACTGGTTAAAGATAAGAGACCAAACAGGGAATAAATGACCAGGTTTCACAAAAAGGGGAGCCAGCCTGAAGGGCTGGATGAGGCTCTGTGCTTTAGGACCTCTAGTGCTCAACACACACATTTACTCTAGAAAAGGTACAAGAAGTCAAAAGCAGGGTGATTGACTTCTTCTGATGATACCAAACCACCCAAAGTACTCCAAACTAAAGCTGTGAGCAAAGAATTCAGAAGGACCAACGATGCTAAGTGGCTGCACAGTAAAATGGAAGACAACATTCAGAGTAATATAAGTAATATGAAGTGAGCAATCCTTAGGATACTTTCACTATAATGAGCGCTGACTTAGCTACTCTTGATGGGAATAAGATCCTGGAGCTACCGTGGGTGGTTTTCTGAAAAATGAGAACTTAGTGCTTCATGGGAATTAAAAAAGCAAAGAGAAAATTAAAAACTAGTAGGCAAAGACTTCAGAGCAATATAACAAATCTTTGCACATAGTTCCAATGCACCAGTATCATGTAGGATAGAGCAGAACTATAAAAGGCAAGGAAGGGTAACAAGACACCAGAGACAGGGAACAGTTTCCAGAAAGGAAGTGCCAAAATAGGCTAAACCCCTTCATCTTGGGAGAAAAAACAGCAGAGGGGATCAGAGAGAGGTCTCTCAAGTCATGAGCTGCATGGAGAAGATAAATGAAATAATTGTGCACCATTTCTCAGAACTTCAAGGTCCAGACACTAACTAATGAAATTATGAGACAGCGAGTTAAAGACAGAAAAAAAGGACATTTCTCTCACAAATGAGTTATGGGATTGTCATGAACACTAAAAATTACAAATTAGTACAAATGGGTTTAAAATAATAATGGTGGGTAGCTCCATCAGGGCTGCTTAACACTAGAATATAAACTTAACTTTTAATTCAGGTGACCCCTTAGATGCTGACTTCCAGAAACTGGGATATGATGTGCCATGGGTAGGGCTCTGCACTCAACATGCTTCTTACTTTTTTTTTTTTTTTTCCAGTTTCTTACAAACTTTCTTTTTTATAAGTCCAAGACAGCACAACCCTGGATTCCCATGACCTTATTCACTAATAAACCTCTGAAGTAATGCACCCCAATGTGAAGTTCAGCCTTAACCAGAAATAAGCTGCTACATAAAGTTTTGTGGAAAAATACCTTGCTACGATATTGATATACTCTAATAATAAATTCAGCCCATCTGATGAATGATTAATAAAAGAAAATAATGAACTTTAGCAGGTCATAAGACCTCCTTCATGAAGATGAGCCTCTTTGGAAATCCTCTACCTTCTCAAAACCTCGATTTCTCCACCATTGTGGTGACAGCCCCCTGGAGATGTTGGTACGTAAGCTCAGGTAAATGAAGCTTTCAGGGATGATAGTCTTCCCTTTTCACCATTAAAAGCTCTTTTACACCTGGAGCATCTGACTAGAGACTTTACAATAAATATGCCCCTGACTGCACTCTTTTTCCTGTGACTACTAAGTGTCATTGGGAATTCTTGGGACCTCAAAGACCACACACTCAACAGCCACCATTGAAAAATTTGGCAAACAAGTGCTTGCATTGCCCTCACCCACAAAAGTAAACTCCCACCAAAAATCCGTAGGTTTTAACTAAAAGAGAGAGTGTCCTGTACCTATGTTCTATTTAAGGTCCACCTTCCTTTTTCTAGAACAAAAGAATATTGAGTGAACGACTTTAATAACCTCTCATTTAATCTGGTTTTGGTTTTGTTTTTGTTTTTGTTTTTTTGTTAAGGGACCTGAAATTCTAAAAAGCGCATCAGCAAAGCCCCAAGGATGCTCATTGCACCTGGGGAAACTAAGTCTGAGCTAATGTTGATACTGGGTGTCTTGTTGGTGCTGTAGAGCAAAGGGACCACAGTGAGGAGGTGGGCTGTGACAAGGAAGGACCCAGTACTGCTGCTTGCCAGGATCCACTACAGGGAAAAGTCCACTAAAGGAGTTTTGGCAGAGCTGGGACTGCACCTCATGTCCATCACCACACACACAACCCCTCTCCTGACCACAGGAACAACCTCCCAGCCTCAGACAGGTCCTAAACAAACAAATAGGAGGATTTTAACTGGTTTTAATGCTGGATGAGGTCAGACTGAGCTGAAGCCAGGACAGCTGCCAGTGCAACTGCGCATAAATCAGTGGATTGGCTCACAGACGGAGAAAGAGTTGAGGCTTTTGCAGGTTCTTACCCGGCTGTTCAACCTCCCAGACATCTCACATCCAGGTAGTTTTGGAGCCAGTATCTGCTCCTTCTGAAGTCAAGGGATGAGTTGTCCTTGGCCCTGATGGCCCCAGGGTCACTGTGGCTGAGCCTCCTGACAGGTTAGTGGAGACACATCTTTCCCCTTGCCTCAGCAGGAGGGAGGCACTGAGGCTTTGGTTTGGGTAATGCAGTACTTCCACTAGGGCTAGGCTGAGAAATTCAGGCTTTTTTAAAATTTAAGCAAATTTGGGTTTTTATAAAATTGAGCCACTCAACCTGCAGCAGAGGGCATTCAAACTGATTTACAAGACTGTCAAGGGCCCAGCGTCTCCCACCAAGGAGTGTGTTGATGTATCAGAAAATCAGATACCTCTTGGGGATCCAATGATATTCGGGCCAGAGGGATCCTGTAGGATTACTTAGTCCAGCTTTCCACATCAAATAAAATCACACAATAACTCCTGCACCAAGTCCCCAGCTTAAACTGTAACATATATCTTTAAAAGGTGTCCAGCTTTTATTTGTACGATTCAAGCAGTGTAGGCTCCACTATTCCTTGAGGTAACATATTGCAAAGATCATTATGTTCAGCATAACTGCTCAGCTCTTATCACGAGCCTCATTTGTTCTGCTTCTGGATAGCACTGACTTCTTTCTGACAGACAGGAAAGCCACTGGACAGCAGCAATATCCTCCTCCTGGAGACCTGAATGGGCCATGAGCACCTCACCCTTTGCTCTTTGTTGAGATACACCGACAAAATACATTTTTCAAACCTTGGATCACTGCAGAGGGGAGGGGGGGAAGAGAGGGGAGGGAGGAGAGGGGAAGGGAGGAGAGGGAACAGATTAAATCTCATCATTCAGGCTAAGAGAATAAAATTAAGCCTCAGACTGTCATAAGTGCTTTTCCCTCTAAGTGCATATTGACTGCATCAAGTAAAAAATAAGCATTTAAAAAGAAATACAATTTTAAGTCAATGTCAGATATTACTCCAATTTACATCGTGTGTGAATAACTCTCATTTCCTACCTCACTTCACTATCCTTCCTCAGTTTCATATTATCCAAGAGGACTATTCCATAATCCTGCCCTTGCACATTTGCCAGGTCTCCAAATAGCTTTAAAAAACCCCACTGATGAGAGACCACCAACTTTACGGGTTCTTACAACTCCCACTGTACATTTTATGGGCATTTAGCAATGCTACAGGGTTTTCCTAATGCTGGAGAAATTTCACTTCTCTTCACTAATAATAGACATGTGTTTCAGCAGCTTTTTCTCACTTTTCCTCTCCTTGCCTGCCTATATTCTCAAATTGCTGCTTTTTAAGACGTATTTTTCATAGAACTATAAAAACAGAGCCATTTTTTCCAATTTTTTCCTTTCCCTTTTTTTTTTTTTTTCCCTCAGATTAAGGACTGGACAAAACTTTTTGCTTGCCAAACTTTTTTTTTTTTTTTTTTTTTTTTTTTTTTGGTTGTTGTTTAAATACTTCACAATAAAAGAATGTGCTCCCAACGGAATTTTTACTGCAAAAATGAAAAGTTCCCCCTTTCTCCTTTCTTATATCTTGCACACTTCGAAACACATACTGGAATTCTGAAGCCTCCTGAGGAAGACGGCTGCTCACATGCTGTCAGACTATTAATGATAATGTCAGAGTACATGACACGTATTTAAACATTAAAAGAAGAAGGATTAGGGCTGCATTTCAGTCTTGCTTTGATGATTCAACTTTATGTTGATATCCTCAGCATGCCACTTGCGATCAGACTTCTGGTTTTGCTCTTCAACAGCACTTTAAAATAATTCCCCTTGCACAAGGAGGATGTTGGAAAATGTACATGAGAGTAGATGTTCCTTTTTAACAAGTGCAGAGCTCTGGTTTTTCACAGGGTTTGAAGTGTGTTCTGGTTTTCAGAAGTACAGAGCTGTCACCAGCTGAATCACCTCTCAGAAACGCTCAGGATGCTTTCCTGGGGAAGATGTCCTGTCCTTCTGGCTCTGCTTGGGAGACATCTTCCTGGCACCCACCTGCAGCATGCCTTTCCCCCATCACTTGCTTATCCTGGACACTGAGGACAAACTTCTAAAACACCCCAATTGCACCTATGACTAATTCTTGCCACTTGGTATATTCTTTCAATTTCCCTTTGCTTTCTACTTAATCTTTTTCCAAAAATATATTGTCTGAAGACACACTCCAGGGTCTCACAGTCATTTCTTCCAACTGCATCAGTTTTTATCAGGGCAGAGTGCCACCCAACAAGGTGTTTCACCCACTGGCAGAAGGCAGTGGTGCCATGGTGATTTAGGGTGTGGTTTTAGGGAGAACTCAACCCTGCACTGGACAAAGTTAATCCATGACTTTGATTAGCACAGTGCCAGAGGATGCTGAGATGAGAGGTTAACCCTTCTCCAGTGATTTTTACCCAGTACTCTTATGTCCTTCACAAGGAACTGGCAAAGGGTTTGTTTCCTTATTTACAAAGTCATAGAATTGTTTAGGTTGGAAAAGACCTCTACGATCATCAAGTCCAACCATTACTAAATCCAGCACTGCCAGGGCCACCACTAAACCATGTCCCTAAGCAAGACATCTACATGTCTTTTAAATCCCTCCAGGGATGGTGACTCCACCACTTCCCTGGGCAGGCTGTTCCAGAGTTTGACAATCGTTTTGGCCTTGAAATTTCTTTTAATATCACACATAAACTTCCCCTGGTGTAACCTGAGGCCATTTCCTCTTGTCCTTTATTTACCCTTGAAGGCAGAGGTATCAGAGTTGCATGACAAGCTTCTTGGCTGGTGCTTCTACTAAAGCTATTTTCTTGGTGAGTATCAAAGCAGAGAAGCGACACCTTTCCCACCTCACCAGCGTGCAGCCACGGCCACACCACCATGTCACAAAATGCCAGGCATATTAAACAGCACTGGGCTGGGACAGCTTTGATCACCTCAAGCACAGAGAACCCCAGAGCTGGCAAAGGGAGGGTAGGGAAGTACAGCAAGAAGAAGGCAGGGCAGTGGGACAGGACAGTGACACCATCAGATTGGCTCTGCCATAGATGGAGTGTGTCTATGTCCTTCAAGTACCTGCCTTACTGTGAAAAACAGACCCATAGGACACCTCAGGACTGCTAAAATGATGGAATTCTGAGTGCAGACAAGATTGACATACTGCGTTCTGCAGAAAGGAAAGGTCAGAAGCTTTGCTAAACTCACAGCTGTGGTCCTGTTACTCTGCATTACTCCCCCACAGCCAGGTGACTCCCTCCATCTGTCTTTCACCTCATGCCATCATTTTGGGCACCACACAGCAGAATGAGCTGCTGCATCCATATGGCACAGAGCAGTCAGCACCACCTGGAGATTCTTCTGCATTAGCTCCCAAAAGCCATGTTTCTTCAGTGGCATGGCATGAGGCCATGCTGCTCCTAGCCCAAATACCAGTGCCAGCACAGCCACCCTGCTTTGATTTCCAGAGGCCAGGTGGTCTCTGTGAGCTCTGGCATGACTTGCCATCTCCACTGCATGTGGAAAGCACGCCAGTGGTTCTGGGGCTACCATGGTATGCACTGAAGAGCCAGGTTTGCTCTTCAAGAAACTCACTGTTGCTTAATTGAAAGAGTAACTCTCTTAAGTGAAAGGGTAACTCTCATCTAAATAAGTTAGGCTGATTGAAGAGGCTGCATGGACCCTTTCAGTGCAGTTTAAATCTGTCTCCCTTCAGTTTAGTCTCAGGCAAGTTTCAGTTTCCATCACCTATAAGGCAAACAGGAGCAGCCCAGTGGGGTGGTAACGAGAGTCCACACGCAGTTTGCACTGCTTTAACTATGGAAGCAAAAGCGGGTAAATGCAGTCGCTGCAGGTTTGTAGGCAGTGTCTGTCTCCTCGGTTGGCAGCTGTCTCTCTGTACCCTCCAGGAACGGGGCACAGACAGGGACGGGCTGTGAACACCACACAGTGCGTCACCCTGAGGGACAAGGACCATCGTGACTCAGCCCTGACCTGGGCCTCCCCAGCCATCCTGTGATACCCATAACCACAAGGATACTAAAAGGAGAGAAGGGGAAGGTCTGACAGGAGGTTATGTGACTAGGGACACTCAGGTTTAGGTTTCTTCTTGGAAGCACTCCTTAACGCAGTGACCGCCAAGGGAGCAGCTACTTAACCAGCGCACAGAAGACACGCATGCCTTAAGGGCAAAATGAGAAAAAAATTGTGAAAATGGCTGCAAATGTCTTTGACTTTAATGGGTTTCATCTATTTACCACCCAAATGGATTTGGAGTTAAGCTCGAAGAGCCAGGGGATTTTAGATAGGCAGAATTTAATGGCTGAGACTGTAATTTTGTCCAAGATCTTGGGTTTGATCCTCCTCTTGTGAGAAGAGCAACCAAATGTTTAACACATGCTTCCACTGAAGGACAGACCTTGCTGGAGGGGCTGGTGCTACTGCCACTCACAGGGACATTTGGGAGAAACCCAGTCAACTGAAAATCCCTTTGTTGGCTCTCAACTTTGAGACTTAGAGGAACTCAGATGAAAGATGGAGAAAATAGTCATTAAGGCATGCCCTAGCATTAGCAGCAATAATTCACAGGCTCTAGCTGAGGATATCAGGGCAGTTTGCCAGCACCACCACAAGGCAGGGGGGTGCTGCTACCCACACTGGGAAGTCAGGCACTTCTGAGCTCAACTGACTCACCTTAAATCCTTCTGCAAAAGAAAATCAAACTACAGTGACACCTGGGACATGGCATGTAACAGAGGAAGCAGCGCAGGTGTTATAGATGTGGTGCTGAACCAGGGCTCAGCATATCTTCTCCAGTAGTATCTCCAGTACCTCTGCTTTCTCCACCTGAAGAACTCCTTGCTGTGTCGGCTCTGGAGCAGCCTGGCCACAGCAGCACCAAGCAGATGACATTAGTCACCAGGCAAGAGCTCATCTTGCATCGTGGACCTCAGCTAGGTCAACAGAAGTTCCATGTGGTGCTGAGGGCTGCTAGGCTGACATGCCCTGGGAGAAGGAGAAGGGTTAGGAACCAACATGCCCACTCCCTGCTGTGAATTCAGGCATCTCACAGCTTACATCCCATTGATTTTTAGTATGACTTAATGTTGTCTAAGGGGTTAAGGTGACTTGAAAGCAGAAGTCAGACACCTAAATAACAGAGATACTTTTAAAAATGACAGAGGGTCTCCTGAGGCCCCTTCTATCCTGAATTTTCCTACAATCCCGAGAAATGCATTCTATTCCCAGCTGTGCCACAGCTCTGACTGTGAACTGCACCTCTCCATCCCTCCCTCACTCCCACCCTGCCTGCCCACCCTGCACAGACCCCTGGCCCTGCTCCCCCCTGCGTGGCTGGGGTAAGGGGAGTTAAGGGGTTTCAGGGTGCCAGCAGAAGGCAAGAACCCACGCGTGCGGGCTCCCTTGTTATCCCCGAGAAAAACAGGGCAGCCCGTTTTGCTGAGGAATAATTCTTCCAAGTGGATCCGATTCGGTAGCAGGGCAGCAACCGAAGGTTTCCAGGAGCGATGGGACGGATGTCTGC
>NW_020955368.1:380171-397896 GCF_003031625.1 Empidonax traillii | reverse complement strand
TCCCGCCGGGGCTGCGCTGCCCGCCGCGGCCGGGCGGGCTCCGATGGGCGGCAGCGGGGCGGCAGCAGCAGCGGCAGCACCGGGAGCAGCGCAGCGGCGGAGCGGCCGCGGCTGAGCCGAGCAGCGCCCCGCGCCATGCGGAGCGCGCCGCTGGCCGAGGGCGAGCCCTGGCCGCGCCTCTGCCCCGCCGAGCTCGGGGGGCTGCGGCGGCTGCGGCGCAAGCACGGCGGCTGCAAAAGTTTCCGCGTGGAGCTCAAAGTGCTGAGCGGGAGGCGGACGGCGCTCCGCGCACCCCCCGCGGCCGCCGCCGCCCCGCAGCCCGCCTGGGAGCCGCGCAGCGCCGCGCTCGGCCCCGCCGCCGCCGCCAACAGCAGCGCCTTCCCCGCCGCCCCGCCGCCGCCGCCGCCGCCCGCCGCTTCCCCGCGCCCGCGGCCGGGCGAGGCGTCCGGCGTCTCGCCGGAGATCAAAGCGCTGCAGCAGACGCGGCGGCTGCTGGCCAACGCCCGGGAGAGGACCCGCGTCCACACCATCAGCGCCGCCTTCGAGGCGCTGCGGAAGCAGGTACCTGCCGCCGCCCGCCCTTGCCAGGGGGGCTCCGCGGGCATCGCCTCGCCAGCCCCCACCCCCGCGATGCGCCGCGGGTCGGGGGGCTCGGTGGGTGCGCAGGGCACGGGGGGAGCGCCCGCGCTGCCGGGGGCCGGGGGAGGTGAAGGGCAGGAGCCGCCTGACAGGAGGGGAAGTCGGTTCAAAATGCCTGGAAGTACCAACCCTAGAACTGTGCTAACGCTCAAGGTAAATAAATAAGGGCTTTTAATTTGCTTGCAGTTAGAAAGTTTTGGACTACTTTTTTGTTTATTTTTTTTCCCCCCCCGGAGAGGGAATGATGCGGAGGTGAAAGAAATAACACAAACCCTAGAAATCCCTCCAAGTGAGAACAGAATGTGGAGAGAGGTACTTGGCCAAGCTGCGAGCTAGGGTGATGCTCGTGTACCAAGAGCACGTGTACTTGCTAGCGTCTGGCTGCCGTGAGCTGCCCCACAGGGATCACTGGGAATTCGGGCAGCACCATGTTCTTGCTGACTTCGGTGCAGGGTGCCTGACCCCTCAGGGCGCTTGGGGTTCCTGCAGCAGCCTCTGAAACTTTCCGTGCGCCCTGTCTGCCGGGGATAGCCAAGTTGAGTTGTGATCCTCTGTCAGTTAGCTTCCCATGAGTTTTACTGTAGTGTGTGTTCGAAGCATGTGCAGTGCCGGGTTTGCTTGGTGAGAGGACTTGAAAATCCTCATGGTCGTCTGTGAAGGATAACGAATGGGTTCTCACTGTCAGGGTGGAGCTTTTGAAAGGTAAATGATGTTTTGGACTAAATCCTTCTATCACCTCCCTGAGATGAGGAGAGATCCAGAGAATCCACAAGGTTCTTGCATCTTCTGCGCAAGGATAAATTAGTGCCCTGGCCCCAGTACTCAGCCCTCACTGTGTGTAGGCACTGTGTAACAGCTCACTGGTAGACAAAGATGTGCTGTCACACTCTGCAAGCCCAGCTGTTTTGGCTTTTCTGCCTTTCTGGTCAATGCTGATGGGACTATTCCAGGTGTGTGGGAAGGAGGAGATGCACAGGGCTTGGAGGGCTGTGAGCTGCAGATGAGTCCGATCATGAGAGATGCTGAGCACTGCCTCTCCCAGGACGGTCCCTCCATCCTGGTGGGAGCAGCGTGCTCCGCTCACAGCGGGGCTCATGCACCCAGGCTTTTCACTATCATCTTTCAAACATGACTAATCCAAGCCGTTCCACAAGTGTGCTCGCTTTAGGACTCAATGCTCTTTCCTGCTTAGAGGAGCTCTGCTTAGAGGAGCTCCTGCTCCTGCTTAGAGGAGCTCTGCTTGTTCCTAACTCCATCATGCTGCCTGCAGCCCTTCTCAGTGGCTGCTGTGTGCTGAGTAGCTGCACCCCAGGATTTAATCCTTCCCCGTCATCTACTTCTGTGAACAGACTTCCAGCCCTGAGGTCAGGAAGAAGCACAGGCTGAAACTGGGGCTGTATGTCAGGAGGGAATCGCTGCTGAGCATCTAAACTAAAACATTTTTGATCACTGTGCAGTAGTGGGATCTGACAGCTCCTGTTATAAATCCCAGTAACCCAGTGTGTGCTGGATGCTGTCCCCCAGTGCTGAGAGGCTGCCCCTTGTACATGCAGAGTCCAGACTTGATATATTTTATTTCTGTAAGCTGCTTCCATATTTCAGTTGTTTGGCGACTGTGTGTAACACGC
Source organism: Empidonax traillii (assembly GCF_003031625.1). Lineage (NCBI taxonomy): Eukaryota > Metazoa > Chordata > Aves > Passeriformes > Tyrannidae > Empidonax > Empidonax traillii. Next base: position 395,629 of record NW_020955368.1, on the reverse strand, counting down.
TTGGAAGTGTCAGTCTAATTCTCCACGGACAGACATCTACACCACCAAAACCACAAGGGGAAGTAGCACTGATTTCCCAAATCACTGGCAATCTTGTTCTAGGCTGAGCCTCAAGCAGGAGTCAGGCAGGCAACAAATTAAAGCCGCACTCTTTTGGGAAATGGGCAACTCTTGAAAAGCCTCAGATTCCTGGCCTTGGCCCTGTCTCCATAAATCATTTCAGCTGTGGACTCAGCTGGGAGTCCAAAGAGCCTGGAGAACAAGTTGCTGTCCTCTCTTCCCATGAAAGCCGGTCTCTAGGGTCAGCACGGGAACATACTGGCAGAGCTGTATTCACTCTGCAGGGAGAAAGAAATCATTCTCTGGGAAATGTTTGCTGCGAGGCCTTACTAGCAGTTTGCTGAGGGGTGGGCTGGCTGTGCCGACCATCATTGGATGACATTTGTATTCATTTCTTGTGGGGCTGCCAGCGGCGTGCCTGGTGCCGTGCGTGACATCAGGTGACAGTCAGCTTCATTGCGCATACGCGCGGCGCTGCCTTTGCACTCATGTCATTCACACCGGGGTTGGAGGGGAGGCTTTTGAGGAGCGGTTCGGATCAGAGGACAGCATGTTGCTCTCTGTCACACCCTGGTCAGCGGGTCGGGAAGCAGGGGCAGTGAGATGCGCTGGCAGAGGCACAGCCGTAGGGAGGCTTTCTCTTGCCTCGGGTCAGCACCGTCTTTCCACACGCCTGCAGCAATCCCTGTGCGCTGTCTGCCACAGGCCTCGGTTTGCTTCTTGTTCCTTGGTTAGTCCTCCGTCTCCTCCTTGTCATCACATATCAGGCTCTTAAGCAGCTGGGAGGCCTTTCCTGAGGCACTGAAACTGATACCTCCCCGCAGATAGGCGGACAAGGAGCAGGGGAGAGTGCCGTGCTTGCACACAGCCAGCCCCCGCCCCACTCTCCTTTGGGAAGGGCTCAGGTGCTGGATGTGGAGCTGCTGGAAGCAGGAGCTCTGTTCAGCCACTGGTACCCAACACCCACGCAGGTGTCATCCCTTTCCCTGTCACGTTTGGATGTGCAAGGGCTGGAGATACCCATCCTCACTGGCATGCGTGAGATAAAACCCCATTTACTTGTAGGATCAGACCCACCACAGCCAAGCTGCTGGGAGCCTTTCCATGCCTGGTGAGGAGGAGGAGGAGGAGGAAGGGGAAGTCATACCTCTGCGCAGGACACTCTCCCTGTCTCAGCAGCCCACCCCAGGGCAGGCGACTGGCACTCAGCATGCCGGGCAGATGGGCTGACAGCGGCGTCCCTGCGCTCCACAGCTGTGTACATATGGCACACATGTTTTGGCTTGTGTCGACTAACTCTCCAGATGGCAGGAAGGGGTGTGGGTTTTTTGTTTTTGGTTTTTTTTTTTTCTTCCAGTTCTTGGTGGAGGAAGAGCCAAACGCAGTTGTTTCACACAAGGGGAGGCTAATCCAGCCATGTCCCTGAGCACTTAGCTGTCCCCAACTCGCCTCTGAGGGCAGGGCCCCCTCAGAGGTGGGAGGTAGGCAGGCAGCTGCCAGCTCTGGGAAGCTGCCTGCTGCTGTCAGACGTGTCATTGCCATTGTGTTCACCCCTTGGTGTCACAGCCACCAGGAACAAGGTTCTCTCTCCCTCTCTATTGAGCTGCTGCCTTCACCATAGGGCCATAGCACTGAAGTGGGGCTGAAGAGCAGATGCTACTGAGATACAGCTCCTTCTCCCTGGTCTTGGCACTTGTGATCTTCAGCTACTCAGTCTGGAAAAGATTTTCCCACCCTCAGTCCCCCAAGCATCATTTGTCCAAGTGATGATCCTTGCACTAACAGAGGACTCCTGAGGCTCACAGTGTATTCCCCCTGGAAAACACTGACCTGCTCTGAAACACTTTTAGATGGTGGAGATATTTCTGCTATACTTGGCTGCCCTTCTGCTGCTGCCTTTCTGGTGTCCCTCCTGGGTGCTGCTTCTTCCCCGTGACTGGGCAGCTCCTCTCTGGAGCACTGGTCTGCCCTTGAATGCCCTGGCAGGTGCTGGTCAGTGGATTCTTGCACTGCTGCTGCAGGACCTTCCATAGGTGACATAATGGATTGTCACTTCCATCATTTTTGTCTCCCTTTCCCTGCCATTGTGCGTGGTCAATGAACCCAAACGTTTCTGATGAGACACAGTGCCGAGTTCTCAGGAACCTGAGGTCATCTCCTCCTCCATGTGAAGATTCCCACCAGTCTTTGTGCTGGTGGATGTTCAGATTTGTGAAGCAGTGCAACCATTCGGAGGAGACAAGATGTGACAACAACACTGCATATCTTCAGAGCAATTGCTCTCCACTCCAGGCAACGCTGGCTCCTTTTTTTTTTTTTTATTGTCTGCAAATTCTTATTGGCAGCAAGAGTCTCATACTCCAGCAAATCCCAAATATGAAACTGGACTATCTCAGTATTTATTACAGCATGGACTTAGCCACCAGGTTTGCTCCTGGGGGGCTTGGCCAGAGGGAAATGGTGCTTCACCATGAGGCTGCACGGGCAGCCAAGCAGACCAGCTCCCACCAGTGTGTTGCACTCACAGGAGCTGGGATCGAGCTCCTCGGCTGTGCTGACAGACCCTAAGGTGGCAGCAGACTCTCCGTCGATGGACAGAGACAACCACAGCAGCCTTCCTGATCTGGAGCCTGCCTGGGCTTGCACATCTGGTTTCTCTCTGGAGCACTGCTGTCCAGCTCCAGCTCGAGGAGGTGATGCACTGAGCCACAGCGAGCTGGAGTCTGCGCTGGGAGCAAATGTGTCCACAGACATTTATTTTCCCTTGAAGTATATTGGCATTTTTCTAAATCTTTTCACCACTGCATTACCAGGACACTCTTCTGCCTCAGCAGCTGACAGCCTCGCTCTTTGCACTCATGTGGGCTCTGGACATACTTTAGAGTTTTATAGGGCTTTTTAACTGCTGGAATGGAGGTTTTTTCTCCCCACTAGCATCCTTTCACTTTTTGCTGCCGACATGCACGTGGCCACTGTGGCTTGTTGCTAAATCAGTGCAGAAAAGCCCCTGCTTGCTCCTATTGGGAGCGTGGTGGGACATCAGGAGCGGCAGCCTCAAGGCCACACAGGAGGAGGTTACATGGCTGTGGGGTGGCATGTGGGCAAGCTGTCTGCAGGGGTTTGAAGGACAAGCCAGGCACTAAATGGAGGCAGGACCCATGACTTGAGCAGTCCTTAGCCACAAGGCAGAGGAGGCTGAGGCTGTTCTGGGGATGTGTCATTACGTGCTCACCCTCTTTGTGTGTCATCCCAAAGGCAGCCGTGGTTTGTCACCTCTGCAGGCAGGACACTGCATGTGACACTGCCAACGTCTCTGGCGTGTCCTTTCTGTGTGGTGAGGAGGCTGAGAGCTTTCCTCCGTCACCTGCTGACATCTCCCAGCCCTATTTCCAGTGATTCATCCCTCTGTGATCCCACAGGCAGGAAACCCAAAGATGCCTTAAAACCCAGTTCCTGAAGACAAACCACCCATTGAGCTCTCTGGGGGTGACAGCTGGGCGGGAAGAGATGGTTGGAGAGGTGCTGCTGGACGTCAGGAGAGCTGGAGCATCTTCCAGACATAGTGTACAACGCCACCTCTGCGTGTTGTCACTGAACAGCACAGTGTTAACTGGAGCACCTCGGTGGTTACAGCCAGTCCCGAGTGACGCTGATGGATATTTAGAGCCCAGTTGGGGCAGAGTGGGGAGGCACTGTGGTTTAACAGCTAGAGAAGATGACAAAATACTGGCCTGAAGCAACAAAAGAGGACAGAAAACAAGGGAGAAACCAGACAAAAGGACAAAAATCTTGAAAACAATGCCTGTGTGTCACCAAGAGCAGGGCTTTTCTGCTCCCTTGGCTGCTGTCTAGCTGATTTTATCTTTTGCTACAAATCCTGCTCCTGTCAGGAGGTATTTGCTCTGCCTGCTGCAGCCACCCTAAGTTAACCTTTATGTTTTCTTATGGCTCCCACTGAAATTGGAGGAAAGAGTCTGCTTTTCTCTGTCAGGCTTTGAATCCAGCCTCTGCTCCCTGCCTTAATCCACCCTCAAATTCCTCTTCAGACTATGGTGGGGAGGTGGGACACTTTACAGTACCGTGCAGCAGAGCTCCCCAGGCTCTTTGTTCCCAACCTGCATCTCTCTTGGTCCCTGCCATGTGCATTCCCAAAGTAATATATCCCATCCTCGTCCCGGTTTGCACTGTCCCCTGCACAGGAATGCAAGCAGAGGGAGGGTTATGCTCCCTGCAGCTGCTCATAGCAGCTCCTGGGTCTAAGCAGCAATAGCAAAGGAGTGGAAAAAATGCCATGGTGTCCAGCAGTGGGTGGTGACTGAAGAGTCACCAAGGCCAAGCTGAGGCTGTGGTAATGCCATTATCTCTGGTAGAACTTGGTCTCCCGTTTGCCAGGGGCGTTGGATTCACTGGACCTTAAAGATGGAGATGGCCGTTACAAAACTGTCACCCAAAAAAGTGTTTCCCCATTATGGTGCTTAAAGATAGCCCCTTTCAGAGGAGATTTTCTGTGCCTTATGGCCCTGGGATTTCTCCTGTGATACCCAGTAGTCCTCTGTGTAGTTACTATTTTGGGCAGTGGTTCAAAGAGCCTGCAGTAAGGTAAGAGCTTTGCTGCAGCCCAGCATTTTGATATTTTTCATACTGAGAGCGTGCGTTGTATTCCCTAAGGATGTGCAGGAGGCTTTGGGGTTGCAAAATGGGAATAATGCAGGAGGACTGTCCAAAACAGAGTGGAACCAGGCCTGGGGCAGCAATAACCAGACTGCCATTTGGAAGAGATTCCCAGGGTGAACTCACCCAGCACCACACCTAGGTTTTGTTTGGAGGAAGCCAATTCATTCGCTCCAAGGAGTGAACTCATGTTTTTGCAATGTGAGCGATGGGGGAGCCAGGAGCTGGGAGGGAACCGGGAGCTGGGTTATTTGGCAGTGTGCACCCACCCAAGAGGCGAAGCCACCTCATTCAGGACTAGTGCTCCTGCCTGAGTGATGCTGCTTTTGTTCTCCTCGGCATTTTTCATCTGGGTTTGGGCCCTGGCTGGGCACTTTGCTCCCTGTGGTGAGGCAGGGATGGGGCTTCCTTTCAAACTGCTGTGATTGCTTTGCTAGCACGGGGCTGCCCCTTCCCTACCGCTGCAGTCTGGTGGCAGAGAAACAAAAACCTCCCACACCCATGATATGGAATAGCTGCCCATCACTGGCTGGAATAGAGCTCTGTGGAGCATCTTGACACCGTGATACCCACGGATGGCCAAGGGAGGTGATTCTTCCCCCTCTACTCTGCCTTGGTGAGACCCCCATCTGCTGTGCTGCGTCCAGCTCAAGGGCCCTCAGCACAGGAAAGACATGGACCTGTTGGAGTGAGTCCAGAGGAGGTCACAAAGATGATCAGAGGGATGGCTGAGAAAGTTGGGGTTGTCCAGCCTGGAGAAGAGAAGGTTCTGGGAGACTTTTTCATCCCCTCCCACCTCTTGCCCTTAAAGAGGGACTATGAGAAAGATAGGGACAAACTGTAGAGTAGACCCTGTTGCCATAGAACAAGGGATAATAGAACACCAGTAGCTTGGAGGGGCCGTTGGTGGAATCTGGTTGCTGCTGTGCTGTGGGCAGGTTTGGGAACCAGGTCTGAAGGGGTCTGGTAGGACCAGGTTCCTTGCTGGTGAATCTGAACACATGAACCAGACCATCAAACAACGAGTCCTGTGAGAAGCAGGAGGGCCCATGTGAGTTCACTTTCCCACAAAATTGGGTGGAAGGAAAAAGGGTGGCTCCAGACCCTTCCCAAACACGCTCCACAATGTAACACATCTTGAAAAGAGGCGATGATCTTCTGGGCAAGGCCTTCAGCTTCTTAAAGCTCTTACTCATAGAAGTAGAATGGTTTGGGTTGAAAGGGACCTTAAAGATCATCTTGTTCCAGCCCCCTGCCATGGGCAGGAACACCTTCCACTAGGCCAGGTTACTCAAAGTCCCATCCAACCTGGCCTTGGACACTTGCAGGGAGGAGGCACCCACACATCCCCAGTAGCTCTGCAGACACCAGCCCTGGAGATACTTCAGGATCATGAAAAAGAGGCTTCCCCCATGCTCAGGACCGACAAGCAAGGAACACTGGCAGTCCTGCTGCCTGAACCTGCCATCGTTCCCCCAAGGTGTTTTAACCTCAGGAAACATCTGACTCACCCCGGGGTGGAAAGAGGGGCGTACAAAAGCCAGAACTATTAAGTACTGGGCATTTGTATGAACCTTCTGGAAATATTTTTGGCAGGAGGCGCAGCACAAACAATGAGACAGCGCCGCTGGGCTGCCTGTTCGGATGCAGGGGAGAGGCAGCCAAATGCTCTCCTGGGGGAGGGGAGGGAGGGGGGCCTGATGTGTTTTAACTCCCAGCATAAAAATAAACCAGATGAGTTAGCAGACAGGTAGATTCAGCAGCTTCTTATGGCATGATGAGGAGAGGAACTAGCTGTCAGGGCAGCTTGGCCATCGCAAGCATGGGTGTTTCTCTGCCCTGGAGCCACCCTGTCTTCCCTGCTGTGCCCAGGGGCCCAGTTCTGCCCTGCATGACCTTCGTGTGGAGGGGATCTGTGCATGTCTGTGCTGCTAAGTCACTATTCAAGCACAATACCAGAGAGGTCTGGACCCCCAGCACTCTTTATTCCAGTGTTTTTATGCAGTGTAAAAGCAGACTGGGTTTTACAGATGTTATCTGTACAGGTCCAGAGGATGCTTACAGAAATCACATTGCATTGATAAGGACAGAGCTGCCTGGCAGAAGGCTCAGTGATGTGAACTTGATTAATGCTCCTAAAGTCCATGGGATGCTTCTGGCTGTTCTCCATGGACCCATCCCGGTGAACATACCCTGCCGCCTCATGTTGCAGGGGCATCCTCTCACCCATCTGTTTCTCCGGTTGTTCCCCAGCCTCATCCCACAGTCCTGTGCCCTGGGTCAGAATCAGCTCCCAGCCCATGTCCTCAGTGGATGACAGTGACCCTTTGGGGAGCTGCAGCAGAATCCTGCCTCCCTGGAGAGGGCTGGCTGCAGGCCGAGCGCTGCTCCAGTCAAGTGCACGGCAGACTTCCCACGGACTTCAAAGGGAGCATCCTTGGTTTTCCAAGGGCACTGCCTCTCAATCTCAGACGTCAAAGATAGAAAAGACCTGTTAGGTCACATCCCGTTCTACCTTCCTGCCAAAGAAGGGCTCTTCTGCACAGGAATATGTCTCCGGAGTGTTCCTCTTGCCTTGCTTCAACTCCTGCCGGCCTGTGGGTCACAGATAAGACCCAGGAGACTCTGTTTGAGTCTGTCTGAGTCCTTTGCAGATACAACTTACAAACATCCTCTGCCTGAAGCTCTGGTTCCTGCTGGTCCCATCCCACTCGGTGCTGATCTCCCAAAGCCAAGGATGGTGCCAGTATCCTTTCTAGCCTTTCTAGAAGACAGCTGCATTCCTTCGAATCAGTATGAAATTTCAGTTGCAGTTCCTTCCTAATTCCTTTTAATCACTGCAAATATTGCAGGCTGGAGGGTGAGCTGTGCTGCTGCTCGGGGGAGATCAGTGAGGTCAGATAAGGGAAATATTTTCATAAACTGCACAGGAACTTGAGCTCTCCCCTGTTTCCCCCTGACTCTGAACGGACCTGCTCAGCTCCCATCTTTGCAGCTGTCCCAACAAAGCTCCAAAATCTGTTCAGTTCAGGCACAAGGAACAAGAAGGTGACGGAAGGAAAGGGGTTGGTGCTTGGCAGCAGTGTGACAGATACCTGGTTGTGTTACCACCTGCCCAAGATCTGTGTAGTGGAGGCTCCATGGAACCTGGGAGGGTTACAGCTGCAAGGCCACACCAGCGTCAGGCATTTTCCCATTTCTAAGACACTCTCTCTGTTTCAAGTTGGATTTTGAAGATTTCTTGGCATCCAGGTGTGTCATCGACAACCTTTTCTCCAGTCTGCACAAAGCTGTGCCCTCCTTCCTGCTGACTTTATGTTAAAGAAGAGATAATGCCAAAGTCACACACACACACACACACTTGGGGAAGCCTTGACTCTGGATCTGAACTAAGTGGCTCATTCCTCTCTTAATTTCCCATGTTTAATTCAAAAGGAAACATTAAAATGGCAGGAGCTGAGCCAAGACAGGGAGGGTTCCTGTGAAATAGTTTTTTTAACACCGTTACCATGGCAAAAAAACCTCTTATCTTTTAATGTTGGTGCCCCGCACCCATCACAGCAGTATCTGGGCTGCTCAAGGTGAACCTCTTCCCATGGACATATGGGGCAGCTCCAGCTTGGACTTTGCTGCAGTGGTGTGGGAAAAATGTTGTGTAATCCCAGTTGAGGGTTTTGTCAGCTGTGTTAGCACTGAGATCTTCCTTGCCATTTGTAGCAAACATATCCTACAAAAAAAACCAGATTGGTTTTTATTTTGTTTCTTTAAAAAAAAAAAACAAAACCAAAAAACAAACACCAAACACAAAAGAAAGAGCAAAACAGATGAGGAAAAAAGACATTAGTCTGCCTTCTTGTGTTGTAACTGGACAGCGTCTGTGCATCAGCCTCAAGGATTTCGTGGTTCTATTTTACTTCCACTCGATTTAACTTCCTTCTTGCTCTAATTCTGAAATTACTCCCATATTGCACTGAATCCTTCCATTTTAGTTTCCATCTTGCTTTGTTCTTTCCTGATGCTGTTTGATCTGGGCTCTCCGCTGTTCTTGTTACATTGGCGTCGAAAGACTTGGGTGTTTCTGCTGCTCAAAGCTCTTGCTTTCGAAATAACTCAGCTCATTGCATCTGGGGACCAGGTACTATGGTCTGAAGGCAAGTAACGCTGGTGGGTGAATAATGCTGGCAAAAAAGTGAGGGCACAGATTTAGAGAGAGGTTTTGTTGAACAAAAAGGGGATCTTTGTGCCACCAGACTCCAGCCGTTTCCAGCTACCCCTCTGATTCCCTCTGGAGCAATGGGAACACCACTTAGCCTTGCCTTTTCCTTGACTGGCAGTTTTGCAGAGGGGCTTACAGGAGGTACCTCGAATCCCATGGCACACACAGTGCTGATTCCAGCAGAAGAGGCATGGAAGTGGCTCTCCATCCCTTTTGGATTGGTGTTACCCAGCAGAGGAGTCTCTGCTCTGTGCAGCTGAGGTCAATGCAGTAGTGACACAGGGTATTCCCAGAGGATAAACAGATTCTCTGCAATGTCCCTGCTCATTGCAGGGGGGAGTTTGGACTAGGTGACCTTGAAAGGTCCCTCCCAACCCAAGCTATTCTATGATTCCAGGGTATATGTAATAGATGGTGTGTATGAAAACAAAAGGCCCTTCGAAGCTTGTTGGCTCATTTCTGGATAGGCTGAGTGCTAATGGGCACCTGTATCACAACTCGTGTGCTGTGTTCAATTTTGGGCACCGCACTACAAGACATGGAGGTGCTGGAGCGTGTCCAGAGAAGGGCGAGAGATCTGGGGAAGGGTCTGGAGCACAAGTCTGATAAGAAGCAGCTGAGGGAGCGGGGAGTGTTTAGCCTTGACAAAAGGAGGCTCAGAGGAGACCTCTACAACAACCTGAAAGAAGGTTGTAGCCAGGTGGAGGTGATTCTCTTCTACCCAGTAACAAGTGATAGGACAAGAGGAAATGGCCTCATATTGTTCCAGGGGAAGTTTAGATTGGATATTTGAAAAATTTCTTTGCTAAAAGGGTATTCAAGCATTGGAACAGGCTGCCCAGGGAAGGGGTGGAGTCACCATCCCTGGAAGTGTTCAGAAAACACGTAAATGTCCTGAGGGACACAGTTTAGTGGTGGGCTTGGCCATGCTGGGTTAATGATTGGACTCGATGTTCTTAGAGGTCTTTTCCAACCTAAATGATACTATGTATCATGCAAGGCAAATGGCCCACAGGGTCAATGGCACTAAAATTCATGTGCTCATGGATAAGGATGATCTGACCAGTTGGTTTGGATTTCTGTAAGTACTGGGGCAGAGGTGTTCCCTAGGAACATTTGAAGAAGCTGAGCAGCTTGGATAGGAGTGTGGATTAGTGATCAGTGTACAGGTAGGGAGTGGTGGGCTGGGAAAAAGGGCCAGTTCCTGCAGGGAGGGATGTCACGAGTAGACAAACCAGGACCTGACTCTGTGTTTAACTCTGCTTCAAACAGGGGGGTTGGGCTGGAGACCTGAAAGGTCCCACCACCTGAAATTGTGACTGAGAGAGCTCTGCTGAACCTTATGACTCTGATTGGATAATAACATGGTACATGAAATAAATACAATGCAGATAAAGTGAAGTGATGCATACAGGAAAAACCATACCAGAGTCCACATGTGAAATGATAGACCCTGACCTGACCATTATCTCAGAGAAGGGAGACCTCAGGGTTTCTGTAGATGGTTCAGTGGAAGTCTCAAGTCAGTGTCTGGTAGCACTCACAAATCAAGTCAGGAGTCGGTAGAAACCGAATATTTAATAGAACATTTAAAGGAATATTTTAACATAAGCATCTGTTAAATAGATGCACCCACAACATGAATACTTTGTGTTGCTCTGATCCTCTCAGCTCCAAAGGGACTAAGAAAAGTTCAGGGAAGAGCAGCAAGGATCATCAAAGATATAGGATGGCTTCCATACAACTGTCTGCTAAGAAGGATTGATCTTTTCTTTCTGGAAAAGAGGATGAAGAGATGATGGAGGACTGAAAACATGTGTCACAGAGGACATGAATAAAAATCTGTTGTCCTCCCTTCTAATACAGGAACTAGGGAACCTCAAGGGAAGGCAAGTAGGAGCCAAGTTCAAAACAAGTAAAAGGAGGAAAAATTTATATAGACTGGGGAGAAAACTTTGCAAAAGGATGTTGTTTGTAAGTGCTCAAAATTGACAGGAGTTCAGCTTATCAGGCCAAATTAATGGACAGAAAAGATCTATCATGGGCTACTAAATACAGGGATGGCACATCTAGTTGAGGTTGTGGAGGTGACAGTAGTTGGAGCCTGAACTGTCCTGCTCCTCCTTTGGAATCTGCATATGGTCACTGTGGGGTCTGTGGAAGGGGTGAACCCATCCTACTTTGTGTAAAGTCAGGGACATCACTCCAGGGATGATCCTGTCCTTGTGTTCCTGTGGTGAAAAGACAGGCTGAGGCATGAGCATGGCAGCAATCATTAAAAAAATCTCCAACCCTGGGTGTGACACTCCAGAGGGATGAGGAGGATGGAGACTGGTACGGAGGCAGGTGGTTGGTGGACATTGAGGCATTCCCATGATTGATGTAGTATGAAAACCTAGACTCATGGGTGGTCGGACAACCTGAGGGGCCAGGATGGATTTCAGATAAATGCCCCGCTCCAGTTTCCCGTAGGCAATAGACTCCTGTGCATAAAGGCCTGAATGACTTTTAGCAATTTTGCAAACTAGAAAATGGGGTCTATCACACTCAGAAGATCGAACCTAAATGATTTAAGCTGGGCACGTTAAAAGTTGCGTGCCCAAAACTGAGTGTAGATGTAGTGTTTTGCTGGATCGCGGTGGAAAAGCAATCCACCCTTCTGCAACAGGAACTGTACACTGATTGGATTTTTAGACACATACTGTTTAGTTTGAATTGTTTGAATGTTTCACATTACACTAGAAATCTTTAAGGGTGAAGGAAAAAATTGCATGAGATACATCCAGGGCCCTGAAGCAGGCTCTGGTTTGGTCTCTTTTGTGGGGTGAGGTACCATGATGGGGTGTTTAGGCAAGTAGGAATTACTGCCTCCAGGTCTTGCTCCTCAACATCATGTTTTTGCATGGGCTGAAAGTCACAATCAATGCTATTTGAGCACAGAGAACACCAGGGTGTAATTGTTGCTCATGCTTCCTTATTGCCTTATTCTGCAAGACCTGTGATGACATGGGAGCTACTTGTGGGCAGTGAGTTACTCAAGGCGAGTTACTGGGTGGCATGGGGGCTGCAGGTTTCTGAGAGAAACAGGGCCCCCAAGAACTGAACAGCAGGCAGACATCCCAGGCTGTATCCTGCCATCACATTTTAAGCAGAACTGCCCCGCTGAAATCAAGAGGCTTCGTGCTGCTTTCATCCCCATGGAGATCAGCGGGGGAGTTCTTCTTAAAAACCTGTTGGGACCATATGGCATTTTTATCACCAGAGTTTCTATTTATGTTAAAAACTGCTAAGAAAATAACTTACAGTTGTTTTGCCATGCTTCAAGCAAGATATTTTGTTTATGTGGCCTAATTTTTAATTATTTCTTTTTCCCTGTTACCCTTTCTAGGTTCCCTGCTATTCTTATGGTCAAAAGTTGTCCAAACTGGCCATCTTGAGAATAGCCTGTAACTATATCCTTTCCCTGGCCAGACTAGCAGACCTGGATTACAGCGCTGACCACAGTAACATGAGCTTCTCTGAATGCGTGGAGCAGTGCACTAGGACCTTACAAGCAGAAGGAAGATCTAAAAAAAGGAAGGTATGTTACAGCCTCCCCCCCTCGCCCCCTAAATAACGGTAAAAGTTACAAAAAGGTAAAAAAAAAGGCCAAAAAATCAAAAAATCCGAAGTGGTTTCCTTCCTTTCCCAACCTTGTGAAATTTTCCTGATTTTTTTTTTTTTTTTTTTTTATCCCTTGCCTTTCTCTCTTGCTTTTTCTCCTCCATCTGTCTGATCTTGTAATAACCACATTCCTTCCTAATCAAAAGCTTTTCTCTCCTCCCCGTCCTCCGCGCCGGGCTCTTCCCCTCGTTAGTCGCCCATCGTGTGTTTCAACACGAGCGTGATCCTATTAAGAGTCATCTTGGGACTGTTACTTGTTAAACCAAACCAACCTTGAGTCGCCTTTTGGAGCCCATAAAACACGGTCGCCCGCCTGTGTTTTCTGTTTTGTTTAATCTAACACTTATCTCTGAGAAAAATCGCCCGACAACAAAAAAAAGGTAGCTAATGGAGACATTGTATGTATAAACACATTAGTAAGATGTATGACCTGAAGGACATGTGGGTATCTTGAGGAAACAACGTTAAATCTAATTACGCCTTGCATTCCTTTAGGTTACTTAACACTGAACCAATTAGGTGAAATCATCGTCAAGCGGCGGGAGGAGGAAGCGGAGCGTTCTGCCAGTTTTCCTCTCAGAGAGTGACATGGGTGAATTAAAGGAGTGATTGATGTCTTTGTTCAGGCTTTTATGACAAAAAGAGTTTTGTAAACTTGAATTGAACTTCCCCCTGCTTTCTGGGCTTGCTTGTCAGGCGGGATAATAAATCAGCGGGATTTTAATGGATGAATGGGCAGCTAAGCTAGGGAGCAGGCTCCTTCCCCGGTGTCGTTAAGATCTGCCTGTGATTCGGGCAGGTTTCCTCACTTTTCCTCCTCTTTACCCCAACAAATCATCCTGCAGCAATTCAGTTTATAAATAAACACAATAGCACACTCCCTTGTCGCTTCCTCTCGCTGTCACGGGCTGTATTTATGCCCCCGGAGCAGCAGTGCCAGGCAGAGACACGGCACCAATCACCCACAGCCACAGCCCTGCCTGGAGCTGGGAGATGTGGGGGGAGCTCCTGGGCACAGCCCGAGGTCGGGGTTTTATTGCGGGGTCTGTAGTGCCACAAGCAGTGGTGTCCCAGGAACACTGATGAGGTGCCATCAATCCCAGGGCAAGGTGCGAGTTGGTTCTTGGGTCTCCAGCCAAGTTGAGATTGGGGAGAACAAAAGGATCATTTCTAAGGCTTGGGCAAATTCCTAGCTGGGGCTTGGGTCCCCTCTCCAAGTCAAGATGGGAGAGAAAAAGGGGATGATCATCCTTTTTGAGGCTTTAGCAGGTTGCTAGTTAGGTTTTGGGTCTCGTCCCAAAGTCAAGATGGGGGGAAAGAAGAGGATGAGCATCCTTCATGATGAGCTTCAGCACATTTCTGGGCTGGTATTCAGGCTTTGGGTGCCCGATGGGCTGAGACACATTGTCTTGGCTTATGTAAACCAATGCAAGCTTAGAGACAGAAAACACAGAGCCAGATTTTAAATGGCTCCAAGTCCCAGGGTGTTCACATCTGAGGCTTAGGGCTGGGCCCATCCTTAATTAAAAAAATAAATTAGGAATTAAAGGTCTTCTATTTATGGTGTTTGGTCTCCAAAGTTCTCTCCAGAGCGGATGCATGGAGAAAAGCCCTGAGCCCATCGAGAGCGCGTGAACAATGAAACTCTCACACGGCATCGGCACATCCCACCTCCCAACAAACCACTGCCAACCCACTGAAACAGTGTCAGCAGGAGAAAATCTGCCTTTTCTCCACGTTCTTGAAGGCCACACACCCTAACCCTTCTCCAAAAGGCCTCTCTGAAAAGAAAGCCAGGCTTTGTACCTGAGGTAGGGTCTTAATCCCAGCTCTGCCTTGCTTTTCTTGATGGAAATTCTAGCAAATGTGTTTCTGCCGTTTTGGAAAGTCCAAGTTGAGGGGCAGCCCCAGAGGGTGTAAGTTCTCTTGGGATGATTTGGCTAATTTTATTTCCAGCAATTCAGGTGAAGGCAAGAGCACATTCAGGTGATGATGAAGCAAAAACCAGGAGGTACCACTAAGTAACTCTGGTAATTCCCAATAGATAGGAGTGGGAATGCAAAGCCTGAGTTGGGAGGACTCATCTTGCTGTCTCCCTTTCTCTTTGAGCCAAGCAAATCGATGGCATCATGAGCACAAAGGAGGAAGGGACTGTTGTCAGAGGGAAATTACAGATCCGGGATGGCTGTGCAGGGACGATCCAAGGTCTGGATGTCAGGTGGTGTGAAGGGATGTCTCTCCTGGGGGGTCTCACGCAGGCGGCTGGATGAGGATACAATGGCTTGGCCCAAAAACACCACGCCCTCATTAATGTTGAAATCGGCACGTTTTTGTAAGCTCTGTGTGTTTTTAATCAGGTCTCTGAAACCACTGCTCACTGAGCAGTTCCTCTGAATTATCGACTTTGGGGCGGTTGTTATTTTGTTGTTGTTACTGGGGTTTTTTTAAGTTTCCTTTTATACTCTCTCTTTTAAAAAATTATTGCAAGCCTGAGCACAGACCTCTGCTCCTTGAGCTCCGCCGCTGGGTCCACAAGACCCTTATCTCCTGTCATCTCCATTTTATTGTGTCTCTGCCTCTCTCACTTGCTCTCTCAGCTCTCTGGTTGCGATGTGCTGTGGCACCGTGAGCTTTTCACACAAAAAAAGTAGCTGGTTGGAGTTTGTTTTGGCAGGCAGGGACTCCAGATGTTGCGTTTGCTGGATTGTATGTTGCCTCTTGCTTTGTTTCTGAGGGCGAATTAGCCGGTGTCCCTAACGTTAGGTTGTTGTTCAGACTTTGCTGTTGCAATAGGAAATTTACTGAGTAATTTTCTCCCCCCCCCTCTTTCTATTCCATTTTTTTAATT
>NW_020955368.1:378538-379540 GCF_003031625.1 Empidonax traillii | reverse complement strand
AAGAAATCTCCTTTTCAGTCCTAACTACAGTTATAAGGTGATTTTAGTTGTTGCAATTTAGACTTGACTGAGGGTGTTTGGTGATGGGAGATCTCATTTATAAGCAACAAAGGAGGCTTCAAATGCCTTTTTCTTAAAAAAAAAAAAAAAAGAAAAAAAAAAGAAAAAAATAAGCTGCCTGGGGTTGGGGATGAATTCTGATGATAGTTTTCATTTTTTAAAGCTGCCTCTTGCTCATTTTAAAATGATCTGGAGTAAGTCTTGCCCTTCATCATGCACCCAAGTCAAACCACATTGGAGGTTTTGGTTGCAACACCCTCAGCAGAGCCCAAAGTCGTGCTGAGGCCACACTGGTGGCCCGGGAAAAGAGGGGGATCTGCCTTCAGCTCCATCCAGGAGCATCCTCCAGCAGCACTGTGGATGCAGCAGCAAAATGGGTTGGATCAGAAAGGGGAGTCCAAGTTTCCTTATCCCCAACATACGTGGTTTGTGCACAGACCCCGAGGTCGTCTGAAATCCCCACGTGGATTCTGTGGTGTTCGGGGCCCTGCTTGCTGCTTGTACAGTCTCTTCCCCCCTGCAGGAAGGTGGTGGTGCAGCTCAGGGTCGGGTTAGGGCTGTAGGGTATATGGCCAGGGGCTCTCCCTGGAGACTGGGGTTTGTGGGGGTGCAGAGCTGTGCACTGCAGTCCCCCAGACCCCCAGGATCCGGCCCCAAGGCTATGGGGCAGACCTTACTCCCCCAGCAGGCAGCACAGACACAGCCCTTCCCTCTACCCATGGCAGGATCCGACCGCCAAATAAATACCCTGTTCAGCACACCCAGCACTGAGACCCCCATCACAAGGTTCATTTTCTCCCCCCTTCCCCTCCCCTCTTTGCTCTTGATTAGCCCCCGTGCTAGGCAGCAACATCGCCGCGGCCATGGGAGCTCAGCCGGAGCAGGGAGGGATGGGTGAGGGATTTTTTTTTTTTCTTTTTTTTTTTTCTCTTCATCCTCCCC
>NW_020955368.1:336353-377311 GCF_003031625.1 Empidonax traillii | reverse complement strand
CAGGAGTGAACAAGTAAAGGGTTTATGTGATAAAAGAGAAATGGTAGTGTCAGGCTTGATTTGTATGGCACCGAAACCATTTTCTTGGAGCATATTTTTTCGATAACGCTGTATCATGACTCATGATTTATTTAGACAGAGCCCCGAGATAAAGCCACAGCTCCCACCCCCTGGATGATCCTGGCTGCCGGGGCTCGCTGTTATTGATCATCTGATATTGATTATCAGGACCATTCAGAGCCAGCACAGTAAAACCTTGATGATCTGCGTGGCATTTCTTCCTCGCGGCTCCCCGTCCTGTGTGCGGAGCGGGGGATGTGGCGGGGGGGGGGGGTCTCCTAATGAGGATCGACCTCCCTTTCCCTGCAGTTTGACTTAGCAGAGGTTCCTCTTTAAAAATAGCTTCATTTCCCTGCTAGGACTTGCCGGCGAGAGCGGGCAGCCAGCCAGTCTGCTTCCCCGCGGCCGCCAGCTCCGCGGGCTCCGGGGAGGAGCTGGACCACAGGAGAGCAGCCACCCGCCCCGAGCCGAGCCGTCTGTCCATCTGCCGCGGGACAGCGGGATGGCAGCATCCCTGGGGGCACGGGGAGGTCCTGGATCTGCCCGGTCGTGAGTTACCCCTGCCCCGTGCTGGCTGGGGGATTACACACCCAGGCACCTCCTTAAAAAAACAAGGGGGTAGTGAGATTCATTTGCTTGTTGGTTGGATTTTATATGTCCCTGCAACCCAAAATATCCATGGCAGGTGGGGCACGGGTGTTGAGGCTCATGGTAAGTTCACCCAAGGATGGACAGGGAGGCGGCAGCAGCTGTGTGCATCCCCAAAGGCACTGCACACCCTTGGGGGGGTTGAGCATCAGTACCCTAAGAGCAGGGCTGAAAGCTTTTCCTTGCTAAAGGATGTGATGTGGGACTTTGCTGTTGCATGACAGCACCCCAAAAGCCCCTTTGCTCTAAGAGATATTGGAGCAGCCGTGTCACAGCACACAAAGGCTGGGACCAGGGATTTGCTCCCGTGGTGGGAGCAGAGTCCCAGCATAGGGTCCCTTCCCTTTATAGCAAGGGTGTTACCAAGAATAGGGTAAGGTCCACCCCACAGATATTGGGTAACTACAGCAAAAGGAAAATGTGAGTGGAGGAGGCAGGAGAAACTCTGGAACAAAGGCTGACTCAATTCCAGGACTGCTTTGATTTATAGAGATTGAAATGCTCTGGGATGCTGCAAACTCACCAAGGTCATTGGGCCAGTTGTCAAATTCAAGAGCCATGGGAGTTCTGATATTATTAGTTTAAAGCAGACCCAGGCTAATAAATCTGTCTTCAGAGCTCCTGGCTGGAGTGGGAAAGGGTGGAGGGGGAAAGAACGGAGCCTGTTCCCACCAAACATAACCCATGGCCAGCACGGGGCAGTGCCTGGGGACAAGCGAGTGAGGTGTGCTGAGCATCTCCATCACGTTGCAGAGGGATCTCTCTGTTCCCCTTCCCATTTCCTTTGCCTCAAAGGTAAAACAGGACAGCCCTTACCTGCCCTTAGCTGGTTTGGGCATATTCCCTTTCCCCCCCCAGAAACCTCACAGAGGAGAGCTGCCACTGAGACTTCTCTTCCTAAAACCATCCTGCTTCCCAAAACCCATCAGTGCTTTTGATCAGCACCCTGAGCAGGAGGATAGGGTCTCTCCAAACAAATGCAGGAGGTTTTAACTGCAATCCCAGGTCCTGTTTGTTCAGCTTTAAAGGGCACCAGAGGCCTGTGACTCTGGTGGCTTTGGCTTGGGACAAGAGGCTGCTACTGCTGGGTAGTTTGTTCCTGCAGTGGAAAAGGTTTTGCTTGCTAAGACTGCTGTTCTAGGCAGGAACAGGGGGGATTAATCTCTCTACTGTCTTTTAATATTATTGAGAGTGGTCATTGCTTCTCTCCTTTTTCTTCTTTTACATTTTGTTTCCATGTGGGATAAATTAAACAACTGACTTTTCCATGACACATTATTAATATATATTATTTATTGTTCAAAATAATTTTAGGAGGTTCCCAGCAGAAACATTTGCAATACACAAGGCTGTTTGTCATCCTCCCACCTAAACCTCATTTATTCAAAATCCCAAACACCAATTAAGGCCTTGAATAAGGGCAATAGTTAGTATGTCTTCTGCCCTGAGCAGCACTAGGTAGGGTCATCCAGTCTGCAGAGGCACCTCCTTGCTGATCATAATTGGAATCGTGAGCCCTATTTTCAGATTTGGCACGTGCCAGATGTGAAGAGCTCATGACTGCTTTTTTAGGAGAGCAACTGCTGTGGGCTGGGACTGATGGAGTGACTTTATCCAAGGACTCTGTTATTGCTGGGATGTGCTGGGATGCAGCTCCATCCAGTCCTCCAGCAGAGCCTCCTCCACCCTATCCAGGTGTGCTGACCCCAACTCCAGGAGGTCTGAGGTCCAGCAGAATGATAATCTGCCCTAATGATAGTCCTAAAATAAATCAAATAGCAGTATGCTATTAATATTTTGTACCTTAATGTTACAATATCTAGTGATGGAAAAGGAGAGGCAGTACAGAAGCAAAACAGATTGAGGAAAAAAATGTTTTCCAGGCCAAGCTTTAAGGAGTTTAACCTTTTAAGACTGCCAGAAAGATGGCTGATCTGCCCAGGGAACTGGTGATCATGCCCAAAGGAAGGGCTCTCAAATGCATTGGCAAAAAGCAAGAAACAGTGGTTGCACTTGATAAATGGGGTCTCATTTCCAAGTTTGTAATTCCTAAATTACTTAAAGGAGGATTTGGGAGCCCACACGGTGAAGGCAGTTTGGACAACAGAGATGTGATCTCATGAAATCCTCAGGCCCTGAGGATTTTCCTGTGTTTTGAACTATGCTAACAATTGTTTGTGGGATATTCACGGTGCTTATTTTAATGTGAAAGGGGGGTTAGATGAGGTTTTCCTTGTCTGAAACTGCTGTGGTTTAAAGTTGAGCATTTTCCAATGGACCTGGCCATAATATCCTGCAGCCCAGTGCAATTGCCCAAGTACATCTGTCATGGCTGTGACTCGCAGGGGATACACAGGCTCGTTGAGACAGGTTGCAGTCCCACAGGCAGAGCAGCCTTGTACACTGAAAAGTATATGCAACAGCTAAAATACAGAAATAAAGCCCATTTCCTGCACAAACCCAGCTTGTTGCTTTCTGAGATCAGCTTCTGAAACTCAAAATAGACCGAAAGGCTGCAGGCCTTTTCAAAAGCAAATATTTGCCTGACTTCTAATTTATTTTTTTTAGTTGGGAGCCAACAGCTGATTACCATGTTGTTTTCCTCCCCAAACCTTCCACATCCCCTCTGTCTGCCTCTCCTTTATGCAGTCTCTGGCCACCATTGTGGCACCTACAGATGGTTCCTCTGGGAGCCCAGCTCTTAAAAATCCCAGATCCATGGCCAGCAGTCCCCAAGGATGCCATGGTCTGCGTCAGCGACAATTGTCAGTGCAAGGAGCCGACAGGATACCGTGTGTTCCCTGTTCTGATGGTGCATCTTTCTCTTTCCAGGAGTAATAACCAGGAAGAGAGGATTCAGAAGAGCTTCCAGCCAGAGTTACATCTGGTCTTGGCAGAGGTTGCACGATCCAGATGAAGACTGCAAGCAGCTTTTTTGCAGAAACCCCTTTTCGAGATGACGATTGGCCAAGGAACTCTCTTAATCTCTGGAACAGAAAGGAAAAAAGGAAAAGAAAAGAAAAAACAAAGGACAGGGATACTTCTTATTGTTCTTAAGCCAGCCACCTTTTAGTACGTGCAATTTATTTAGCACTTTTCCCTTTGCTTAACTGGGAAATGTTACCCTCTCAGCTCATGTGTACAGTAATTTTTTGTTGTTGTTGTTGTTGTTGTTGTTGCTGTTGTGCCAAAGATTTGATGGAGCTTCTGCACTGTGTCTGATTTTTGCCTTAATGTTAAATCTTTGAGCCAAAGAAAAGTCAGAGGTGCCATTCAGATCGTGGCGAGCAGGCCAGCCAGCTGTCGGTGACAAAGCCCAATTTCTGCACCCTTCTATGAGTTGCCTCTTGTTTCTTCTGCCTGCACTTCCCCTGCCTGCAGCCCTGGAGCCAGCATTTTGGCGTGGGCAAGAGCTGGGACAGCACCAAACCGTGCTTCGGCGTTCAGGTTTGCTTCTTCCTTTGAGCTACTCTGTAGTTCTGCCTTTTGGGCAATTTCCTGACGTTCCTGCCTGTGCGACACATCCACAGGGTAGAAATACTGACACGAAGTGAGAGCTGAAACAGGAGCTATGAATATTTTTTTTTTTTTTAATAAAGGAATAAGACAAGCAAAAGTGCCATGTAAAGCAAAGGAAAAAAAAAATCATAAAGTTCAGCTAGGCAGAACGAAATGATTCAGACAGCGTTTCAGGTTTGTGAAGTCGTTTTTTTTCTGTGGGGGTTTTTCAAGTGATCAGAAACCCGTGTAATGCAAAAGCATTTGAATCCTATACTGTACCTTTCACTTCAAATTGAAGTAAAAAGAAAAAAAGAAAAGATGGAGAAACATTTGCTTGGAGTAAGCAGACTTTTATAGGTAATGCAGTTCATATGCAAGACATCTGCTAATGATGGGGGGACGGAGCTCCGTGTTCAAGGGAAAAAAATAGGGGTTTCCAAACCAAGAAGATTATTGTGTTTTGTTTCCCACTGAAGGGGAAATGTTATTTTGTGAGGCCAGATTCACATCCTGGCTACATCAGCGTGAATCAGGTTCCTGGGTGTCTGACTTACTCCAGTGTGGATCTGGCCGGGCATCATCCGGCACTGGGGCGGGCAAGGGGCTGGGGTGGGCGAGAATCATTGGGCAGGGGAGGGAACAGTCTGTGTTTGACTGACATGAATATACAAAACTTGAACTCCTCAGTGCTTGCCTGTTTTGTTTCCCAAGCTGAGCAACTGGCAGGTGAGCACCGAGCTGGGGAGCTGCTATGCAAAACCTGAGCTCACCAGAGCAGGATCTGGGTTCTGGTGTGCCAGGCTGCTCACTGCCAAGTCCCCTGGCTCCTGGTGAGCTCAAGATATCTTCTACCTGATTTCTGGGACACATGGAACAGCTGTATTCAAGCCTCCTCCCAGGAGCTTATTATACTGCTTACCCCTCCACTCTCACTGCTGGTCATTATTAGCAGCCCAATAAAAGACATTTTTAGATTGTCATTTGTATTTCTTTATT
Source organism: Empidonax traillii (assembly GCF_003031625.1). Taxonomy (NCBI): domain Eukaryota; kingdom Metazoa; phylum Chordata; class Aves; order Passeriformes; family Tyrannidae; genus Empidonax; species Empidonax traillii. The sequence goes on along the minus strand of NW_020955368.1, from coordinate 372,106 downwards.
AAAGCACTGTTTTTAACCATGTCTTTCATTATATACATTAAAGCCAGCTTTTTAGCTTATAATGGGGAGAGAGATTGAGCTCATGGACCACAGGAAACACTCCAGGGCTGTTTCACCCATGTCAAAGTGCTGGGTTTAAAGTGCAAGTGTTTTCAAGAACCAGCAAGAAACTGGACCTAATGCATGTGGCCCAGACAGAGCAAACAGAGGAAGAGGACTGGAAGGCAGTAGAAGAAGAAGAAAAAACCTCACAAGATGGCCTAAAAAAAGGAACTGCAGGTTTTCTGTGGGCTATGTTGCATTCTCCCATCTTTCTCCCATCTGGGTTTTGAGCAAGATCAGTGGGAACAACCTCAACTTGTCCTGGTATGCACAGGCTAAGGAAACCCCGTGGGCATTTCTTTCTTTGAGCAAAGTGAAACATTCACCAAGCATTTTTAATTTGAGAAACACCGTCATATTTTAGTTGGGAGTGCTGCAGTGGCTCTCAGTTTGAGAGAGTTAATAATTATCAGTAAGGCAAGGTCTGCAAGGAGAGTCAGCGATACAGTACTGCTGATATGCCCTTTTTTTCCCTTTCTATGCCTGTTATAGATAAGGAGTTTGCTGCAAATACGTAATCACAAACTGGGCAGCATCATCAGGTTGCAATTGGGGCTTTAGGTCATGCAGTATTCTTTGTCCCCCCCCGATTAGGAAACATTAACCCTTGGTATCAAGTTGCTCATTCACAAATTCCCAGATTCACTTTCCTTAGAAATTCCCTGCTATTCCCACCCTCCAGTAAATGCTGGCAGAAATACAGTCCCTAAAAGTTAAAAAAATAAATGAGTTTGCCTGATTTAAGTGAACAGTACTCTGAAAGAGGCTGCGTGGATGTTTTTGTATCTCAGCAAGAGGTCAGGCAAGGCAAGAGGAGCAGAAATGCCACCCCCAACTGCCCTGTGCATCCCAGCCCAGCTCCAGCAACCAACACTGGCAACAACAAGGAGGATAAATGTTTACCAAAGGGTAGCAGTCATGAGTTTGAATATCGTCATGGAGGTGACACTTTGCTTTTCTGGCCGGGCACAGACCCGCGTCAGCCGAGGTACGGAGCTGACCTCGCCTCACTCCTGCCCAGCAAACACGCCGAGCGATCACTCTCCTCTGCAGATAACAAGGGAATGATGTTTGTTATCATGCTGGAAAAGCAAAACAGCCCTCATGCTGTCACCTCCCCAGGGTCAGCAGAGCCAAAACCTTTGCTCCCAGTTGGCACTGACCCCCAGCCCTTGGATGGGAGGGCATGGGAGCCCCTGGTAACACAGCACAAAGGATGGCAGTCCCCCTCAGCTGACCGTGACCCACCGTGGAACAGAGAGGAGGTGATGCTCGTGATGTAAAGGGGGTGCTGAGGGGCCTGTGGGATTTATTTGGTTTTCTCCCAGGTGCTGAATGCCATATTAAACCAGAATGCCATATTTACCCAGAAACCACACACCAAAACAGGAGGATTGCCTGGATGTAAAGCACTGCCCCATTACTCATATGGCATCCACTGCACAGATGCCAGCTGTGCTGGGTGAAGGGCATCAGTGTTTCCCCTTAATTCTGATCTAACAATTGTTGAAGGAATTTAGCAGCCAAGGATACCAAAGTCAAAGACCACAGTGAGGATCATCTTATAAATGTGACAACACTGTTAGATTTGTTCAAAGTGCGGCACAGGATTCGCAGCAGCAGTCACTATCTACCTGCTTGTTAAATAAATGTCCTTGCAGCTGCACAGTCCTTCTTTCAGGAGGAGTTCTGTCCTGCACAGACGCCTCTAAATGCAAACTTTTCCAGTGTTGGGAGTATCCATTAGGACCCGAGAGATCAGCATGAAGCTGTGCCAGGGAACATTTAGGTTGGACATTAGGAAGATGTTCTTCACCCAGAGGGTGGTTGGGCACTGGAAAAGGCTCCCAGGGGAAGTGGTCATGGCACCAAGCCTGACAGAGTTTAAGGAGCATTTGGACAATGCTTGCAGACACACTGTGTGATTTTTGGGGCTGTCCTGCTGACAGGACTTTTATGATCCTTGTGGGCCCCCCCTCAACTCAGAATATTCTATGGTTATATGATTTGTAGACCTCTGTAGACCAACACAACCACATTTGCGCAACAACCCTTGCCAGGCTCAGCTGAGCACCTCCTCCTCCTCCCTCTGTTCTGCATCAACAGAAATACTCCCACTCAGGCTGACCCATCAGTATTTGCATGGCTGGGTAAAATCACTTTGGCAGGCTGGTTCTGGCTCCCTTGGTTCCTGCTCATCATCTCTGCTCTAACTGGGATATTTCCACACCAAAATAGGATGGCACAGGCAAAGCAGAAACTTCTGCTCAAACCAAGTTGGCCAACTGGAAACTGGGTCCTGTTGAAAACTCCCAACCTTGTGCCCCTGAGGATATGCCTCAGGACAGACCCCAGCCTTTGTGTTTCCCTCCTCCTCATCTCACTTTGAGGTGCTCTGGAGATGCTCTGAACAAAACGAGGGTGGCTGACTCTCATCCTGCTGCTGTGGAAAAAGGGGGCTCAAGGTTGTAAATCCAGGTTAGTGTCGGCAAAAGGGCTGGTGGGCTCCTGCAGACAGAGCCCAGAAAGCAGGTTAACCTGTCAGCAAAGGAACCAAATTGCAGCCTGAACCATGCTGTAGATGTAAATATGTAGATGCTGAAAGAGAAGTCTCAGCCTGAACTTTTTGATATAGTGGTACAGGAAAAAGAAATCTCCATTGCTTCTGCCCTCCATGCCAAGGACTGAGATGATGCGCCTTTTAGTGCCAGGATGGCAGTGCTTAATCAACCCATTATTCAGTGTGCATCAACCCAAATCACTCATACAGCTGCATGCAAAGGTCAGGACCGGCCTTGAACCCCTTCTGTGTCCTTAACCCACCCTTAGGGCTGTCTGACAGATGACAGCACTAACACTTTCTCCCTACAAGCTACCTACCTTTGGCAGGGATCAGCAGTCACCTTCCAGGGAAGGCTTACAGTGCCTCAAAGCACTTTTAGTACAAGTCTTGGGCTGAGCCCAGTTCTTCCAAGCTGGTGACCCGCTGCCCCAACTCTGACTGCTGTTGAATTTATAGGTTCCCTTCTCTCCCTCTACAGCTCTAGGGTCTGGAGAACCATCTCCCTCTCCCATAACTGTGGTGGTTTGGACCAGGAGATCCATCAGTAAACAACAAAATGTAGATCCCTCTTCCTGAGTAGTTGCAGTGATGAGTACAATTGTCATACATAAACAATGCAGAGAGGATTTTCCACCTCGGTTTCTGGACGTGATATTTCATGGACTCAACCATATTTCAGTGGAAGTTTCCTTACTCCTGCCCCTGCTCTGCTTCGTGCAGCAGTGGCACTGGTTACACTGCAGCTGTAAGATGTGTATTGTCATTATTAGCAGTTGTATTCACTCAGTCCATATAAAAGTATCAGCACAGTAACATGAATGATTTGTGTAATGATATATTTGCTGTTACTAGGACCTAATATGTTATGCCTGTAATTACATACTATGCTCCATATAATAAGCCTGGAATTGCTGTGTAAATTTTGGGTAATTACAGAAAACTATGCTACAAACAGGTCCCCCTAGACCAAGTTCAGCATTCACTACCAGGAAATTACCATTATTAGAGGCTCTGCAATACACAAACCGATAGACTAAAAGCCAGAAGCTTTCTGAGTATGTAGCAATAATGAAGGGGGACAAATAACCACTTCAGGAGAGCAAGAGAAGTACCAGTCCAGGTAGTGTTATCCCTGGAGAGTATTTCTTCTGAATGATTTCAGGAATACCCCAGCAAAAACCCAAGGAACCGTCAGTGGGTGCGATGTAAGCTGCAAGTAGCACAAACTCATTCAGATGCCACTGTTTCAAAGGATTTAGAAGCTGTGCTCAAAATTAAGGAAGAAAGTTAAAATGCTCTCATCTAAATTAAAAGTCTGCCAGACGTCATTACATCTTAATGCATAGTCAGGCTTTTCTAAATCAGCTGGAAACACTGACATTGATTAAAATTTATCCTCTCCTTCCCAGATCCAAGAGCTTTTCCAGATTTCAATACCGTTTTGTTTTGTTTGTTTTTTTTTTTGGTGAAGCTCATTCTTCCCCTCCTCACTGCAGTATCTGCACATCTTCCATCTAAAATCAATAGCAATAATGAGGTCCCCTGTGGGCTTCTTGCAGTTGTGAGCGTTCCTCCCAAAGATGGGACGTGATGAGAAGAAATGAGATCAGCCATTTTTATGGCCCAGTGAACAGTTACGGGCTTTGAGGGCTTTCTCATGGTCATGAACCTCAGAACAACTTCTGATTGTTTTAATTTCACCGCAGCCTTCCAGCTTCGTCATCTATGCTGCCAACTTCTATTAAGGTTCCATTAAAAGGCAATGAAACACAGGGCTTTTTACAATACCCTTGACAGAACAATTTCCCTTTCTGGATGCAGTAAAAATTTTCAGCCAGAAATACAACGTTTTTAGTTAAAAAAGAAAAAAAAAAGAAAAAAAAAAAGAGAGGGAAAGAGAGACAATTTCAAGCAGATCAAAATATTTTATAAAATGTTGTCGGATTGTCTGAGCCAGAAAAAACAATCCTGAAAAGGCTAATTTTCAAAGCAAAACATTGATTTTTTTTTTCTCTCTGCCTATCATAATTACATTTGTTTCCACTTGCTTATGAAAAGCCCTAGCTATCAGACAATATTTCACTTTGTGTAGAACTAAGTGTTTTGTTCAGATCAAAATGTTTTCCACAACACCTTGTCATTGATAGCTGCTCTGTAATTGAATTTTACTGTTATTAATTTTACCTTTTCCTTTAAGGATCCTACATCTCTTCACTTTAAGTGTAACTACACTCAGCAACAGAGAGAGGGACAAATGGTGCCCTCAGAGATAACCGGGTGAATTCAAGCAAATCCTGATTGAAACAAAATGTGTTATAAAAGGAGTATAAAATTTAACCCTAAGTTACACATAGAATCAGCCTGCCCAAGCCACTGTTTTAGAAGTTTTAACCCATAACACACCAATAACTTATAAAATCTGTGTCCTTTCATATCAATATTTAAGCGACAAGTGTGATTTGGGAGCATCCATGCATGTGCTTGATCTTCCAGAAGATCCTTCAAAGATCCCTGAAACCCTTAATGGGATTTCTCACAACATTAAGCACAAGAAACCAGTCTGGTGTCCCAATGGCACAGTGTCAGGGATGGATTTTGTGCAAAAAAAGATAATGTAGCTCCAAATATTTGTTGACATTAAAATTGAGTTCCTGTTCCCATGAGCACGTTCCCTCTCATTTGACACACTGAAAATCACAGAAAATCATAGAATCATAAAATCATTGAGGTTGGAAAAGACCTGCAAGATCACCAAGTCCGATTTTTGGCCAAATACCAACATAAGCCATATCGCAAAGTGCCACATCTACTCGTTTTTTGAGCACTTCCAGGGATGGTGACTCCACCGCTGTCCTGGGGAGCCTGTTCCACTGCTTAACCACTCTTCCAGTGAAGAATTTTTCCCTAATATCCTGGCCCCCATTCCACATTTGTAAGAGAGTGTAAACCATGGGCTGAAGTACAGGGGCCTTTGCAACACAGCAGAAGATCCCATTGCTCCATCCCTTCCCATGATACGCATTGCAATAGTTTATAACTCATGAATTACACCATAAATCACTCCTGGCGTTGCTATACAGAGGAAAGCAAGGGAGTTGTTTTGGAAGAAGCCTGACAAGGCTGAAAGTGAGACAAGTTGGCAAGACCCATGGACAGCCTTGAGCCAGCAGAAAAGAGAGAGACTGTGGGGTGAGCAGGGCCCTGAGTGGCCAAGGCTGACACAGGGAGAGCTGTGGAGATCTGTCACCTGTAGCACAATTGTTGGAGCAACAATCTGACACAAAATACTGAGTGGGTGCTCCTTCAGAGAGCAGTGCCTCTTTGGTGAGCGGAACAGAGAGGATCCCGCACAAAAATACCGTATAATGGTCCTGAGTCCTTCATAAAACACAGCTTTCTAAAAGCTAAGCGGAGATTGGAGACAGAAATGGTCATTCTGGAATCTCCTAAATTCTCCATGATGGAGTTAATAGCCTCAGGGTGGTTTACAGATATATTCAACCTCTGCACTCCAACACTGACCTGAGTTTTACAGACTGCACATTTGCAGCTCTACAGTTCAAACCTAATTGCTGTGACCTCACATAAAATAGTAATAATCAACTATCAATAATACTTTGGGAACTGGGGGAAAAACAAAGGGGAAAATGTTCATTCTTAATAAAAACTGGTGCTGACGGTCAGGAAATTGAACCTTCTGCTAGCATTAGTTACAGGAGCCAAAAACATTGCTGCTGAGTGTTTCTGGGGAGCATATGCTTTATATACTTGAAAGATACTCTTCTATATCAAGTCTTTAATTAAAGAGACATGGAAAATAAAGGCAGAAATCATAAAGGTTTCCTTTTCCTCTGGTAGCTAATCAGTCCAGGGTGCATTTACTTACAAGCAGAGAGCTGTCTTCATCCCAGTCTCTCTCCTCCCTGCGTCCCCAGGATTCAGTCCGATGTGCAGTTAGCTGGTGTTTCCCTGATGAATCAAACCATTTGCTCCAGAAATACAAGATGCAGGGCCAATATTTTCAAAAGCTGCCTTTAAAATTCTGGCAGCAATTTAGTGTGGTCATGTTTCTGAGTGTGAAGTTCTTCATGTATGAATGGTTGCACTCAGGATTTATTTGCTTGGACTGCATTCACATCCGTGCGGGCAGTGTGACCATGAACCTAAAGTTTTCCATGTGCTATCTACTAGATGAGGGAAAATGGGTTTAAAGGATTAGAAACCAGGTAAGGACTGGAAATCTGGTGAGGCTTTGCTGTTCCGGGGTGGTGTTTAGGGCTATAGGGCAGTCAGTGAGTTAGAGGAAAGGAGAAAAAAAAAATTACATGAAGCAAGCCCAGCAGTTTTGCTACATTCCCTACTATCTTTCTTTCCCTGCACTTCACTAAGTACAGGAGAAGTGTCTTTATGTGAACATCTGGGAGCACAGCAGCCCAAAGCACAGTGCACAGATCCCAGAGGTAGCCTCAGACCTGGAAGTGGTCTGGAAACATCAGCATCATCCAGAATCAAGACTAATTAGTCCTTGTGGGAGCACATCAGCTCCAGTTCTGCGATGTTAACAAGACATTAGACTGCAATCAGGACCTGAGTGGGACCTGCTGTTTGGGGGTGCTAACCCTTGCTGACTTTGCTTGGGGACCCCTTGCTCACCCCCGCCTCACACCTCATCTGTAATCCACTGTGCTTAGAAAGAAAGGGCCACAGCTGAAGCTGAGAAAGATGTTTGCAACGTGTATTTTTGAATGTTTAGTGATGTGCACTCTCTCAGATGCAGGGGGCAGGACCACACCATATTGCGCAAACCAGGAAGATGTCACTTGCCCCAGACCACACGCAAATATGCCCCAGTTCTCTATCACCCCCATTTTTAGCTCCTCCTAAAGAAGAGCTAAATTTAATACAGAAATAAAACCAGTAAGAGTCCTGCAGCTTTCACGGAGAATAGTGTGCTTGCTCAGGAAGCGTGAAATTAAAAGCTCTCGAGCGTGCATTTGCCCAGCTCCACATCACATGTACCTCGTCAGCTCCTCAACAGGCCGGGAGCTCACTCTCTAATTCACTCCATGGCCTCATCCTGCAAACATGCACCCCTGCAAGTGAGGCTTACTCATGGAAACACTATGCCTGCATTCCTGATAGCGAGCGGCTCGGGAGGAACCTGCTCCTTGGGCTGCCCTGGGGACGTGGCTGGCACTGTCCAAGCCGTCAGCCTGGCACCATCGGGAGGGCTCCAGCAGCACAGCAAGCCACCAAGCCTGGCTAAGAAATCCCTTATGCTCTGAAGGACACCCTCTGGCCACGGTCAGGACTCACTTGGATGTTTTCTGACAACACACGACACCAAAATCTCTTCCCGAAATAAAGCGCCTTCAAGAAGGCTCCAAAGACATGCCCAGGGGTTTTACTAAAAGCAGCTTGTCTGCCTGTCCATCCCTGTGTTACCAGAGTTTGCTTTGTCATGTGCTTCGCTTTCCCTTTGGAAAATTCGGGTGTTGGAACAGCCCCCTTTGACAGCCTTCCATGTCCTCAGAACTGGGAATGAGACACACAAAAGGGTTCGGACAGTTGACTCCTAAATTATTACAGCACCTCACGTGTTTTCAAGGCTGAGTGAAGACCAGTCTCCTGCTCCTCGACTTCACGGGTCAGACAGAGCAGGATAGGAAGTCTCCAGTCCACAGAACTCATTTTCTGGGGCAAGACAGGACCACACCAGGTTTGGAAGCTACGTCACCTCTGAGGGTTCCCAGCTCAGACAGTCCCCATGGAGTTGCAACTGTGTGCTGGGACACACAACCCTCTGTCCCTGCCTGCACACCCTCCCATCCCCTGCTGGGAGAATCCACGCATGTGGCCCTTCTTTGAGAGATGAGGTAGCAAAACCTTGCTTGCTTGCTTTCAAACCTAAGAGGGTTTGATTCTCCCCAGGAGGCACAAATCTTTCAAATCTAAGAGGGTTTGAAAGATTTGTGCCTCCTGGGGAGAATCCCCCCTTGGGTTTGAGGTTTGTCCTCCTCATGACAGAGACTGAGGTGCTCCCAAAGACCTTGAACATTCCCTGTAGACCACAGTGTCTTCGCTGGGTTTTGGGGAGCGCCCGCTGGGACCCCCTCCCTCTCGGCTGGTAATGGTGCACCAAACACACACGTAACACATTCCAGTCTCCCTTGGTTTGACTGATGCATATTTTGACAGCTCAGAGAAAACATTTTGCAAGATGCACAGTCAAAGGCTTTTTCAAGCTGAGATGTTGTGGAAAGCTGTGTGAGCTCTCCAAGGCACTATCTCTCTCTCTCTCTCTCTCTCTCTCTCTCTGCCAGCCGCTCTAATGAAAGCTCCCTGTGCAGGCCAGAAGATGCAGCAGGGAATAATACATTCCTTTAAATAGCATCCTCGCTGGCTTGAGGAGGCCGTGAACGTTTTAACTCACTTGTAATTTTCCTGTGGTTCAGCTCTCTCTCCCGCAGCAGTTTGCTCTGGGCACCGTGGCCAAGCGAAGACATGGGAAGCCTTGAAAATGGCATTAGCTAACAACCCGTGACCATTCTGGGAGCACTTGTGCTCATGTCCTTTCCCAAGCAATACCCACCCTGTCTGTGCAGCTCAGACCTTTATTACCTGGAGGTGATTGGCATGTGAAGACACAGCGCTCAGATCAGCAGAGGAGACCTTGCTCTGCCCGTGACTGATCTCAAAGGGTTGATCGCTTCCGTAACACGAGGCTCTGGCCAGAAAATGCTCCCCTAACATCTTCCATGTGGCGTTTTTCCAGAGGCAAAGCCAGCTGAAGAGGTCCCTGAGTGTTCTCCTCCCTCAGACCTGTGCAACAATCTGTAAACAAGGTCAGTGAAAGAAAACTTCTGGTGCCAAAGCAGGGAAATAAATTAATTGAGATTTAAAATGTGCACAGACCCCATTTGCAGCACAACCCACAAGCAGTTGTTTTGGCACAGCAGTGGGACAGCAAACTGCCAAACAACAGAAGGAAAATGTTTGGGGCTAAGGAGCATTGGGAGTCCCCTTAAAGTAGCTTTGCTCAAGGACAATCTTGAACTGTCTCCTGAATGAGGAGAAGCGTGAGAGGTTTAGAATTTCTATACAGAAAACTATTTAGAATAATTCCCAGTCTCACGTCCTGCAGGAAATTTTGAATAGAATCTTGACATTCAGTGGCAACACCAGCCTAAATAAAAATAAAAAGAAGCAAAACTTGTTTTGGGAAAGAAATATCAAAAGGATCATTTGCTCCGCTGAAAGCTGAAATTCTTCCACAAAAGAGTCATTTTGCCACTCCCCAGAAAAAAGCCCCAGCGTTTTTCCATGGGTGATTTTTAATGGTTGCCTCATTGTCTTCGACTTCAGTGTTCCTTCTGCAGAGCCTCCCAGCCCTGCCCTGGCCTCCCTGTGCCCATCAGCTGCCTGCAGCCCCTCCAGGGTGGGACAGGTTTTCATCTTATGCAGCTCACAGCACACTCAGTGTCAGAGTTTTAATCAGATTTTGATGCTGATGGCAGTACCCTGACACAGCTGTAGCTTTGTGATGTTGAATGTCTGTGCTGCCAGAGCACGTCAGCAGTGCTGGGCTTTCTCTCTGGTTTAATTTCTTTGCACCTCCATGTGCTTCTTGCCTTGCTCTGCCACAGCCCCAAAATACTTTTTCTACTTTTTATCCCAAAGGTTTGATGTTGTGGAGATAATTGGTGGCACTGAAATAGTTTTTGACATTGTGAAGCAAATGGTGTCAAACAGCCTTAAGACAAGTGTCCCAGGTTCCACAGGGGCATTTTAGGGACTATGCCTAATTTTTATCAGGTGTTTTCCTTTGTTGTGGAGGTCCACAAAGGATATTTTGAATCACCCGTGCTGTCATGGGTTTCTTTCCAGATCTAAACAATTTGTGTTGCTTAGGTCTACCAGCAACCCGTTTAAGTTTTTCATGGAATATTAGAAAAAAAAGTTAGTGGAAATGTCAGAAGAACCAGATCTTCTTTTCACTGGGAAGATCTGGTTTCTCTATAAGCCTTTACCCTGAGAAAGAAAGTTCTTTATATTTGTTTTACAATGAGAAACTTGGCCTCTTTCTCACTTATTTTGTGTTTGGGAACAGATTAATTTGCACTGAACCGAACCATGGTCAGGGTTCCTCAAACTTGAAACACAACTCTGTTCGCTACAAATTCGCCTCCATGCAGCATTTCCAGCACAAGCAGAGGGCATCAAAACAGTTTTTCATGGGAGCTGAACTGCTTTCACACCTCCAGCTGCAGCTGTGTGGGAAAGAGCCATTCTGAAATATCGTGGCTCTTCCGGTGACGATGAGTACAGGTGGCTTTTCCCCACTTCCCAAGCTACAGTTGCAGCAGCTGCAGCTTTTCAGGTTGTAAAACAGCCCTTTGGCAAGTTTGGTGTGCACCATGCCCTGTCACCAGCCCCCCTCCTTGTGGGGACAAGGGCACACTGACAGCACACGGACACTGGAAGTGGACTTGTGTCCTGCCAACACTGCCACCAAATCAGTGCCAGCACCAGCCACGGACCTGCTGCTGCGGGACTCGACCTTGGTTGCACATGTTTGCAACCTGACGTGGGAAAGCTCACAGAAGAACAGATTTGGTGCCTGGTTTGATCTCACCTGCTTCAAAACCTCAGTGTTCGTAGTACTGAAACACAGAGTTACTCTGCACCCGGCTGTTGCTGTGGCCATGCCACAGAATCCCATCATGGTTTGGGTTGGAAGGGATGTTAAAAACCATTTTAGTTTCCCACTGCCCCTGTCATGGGCAGGGACACCTTCCTCTAGACCAGGTTGCTCAAAGCCCCATCCAATCAGGCCTTGAACTTCCAGGAATGGGGCATCCACAACTTCTCTGTGCAACCTTTTCTGTGCCTCATCCCCCTCACAGTAAAAATTCCATCCTAGTATCTAATCTAAATCTGCCCTCTGTCAGTTTGAAGCCATTCCCCCTTGTCCTGTCACTACATGCCCATGTCAAAAGTCCATCTCCAGCTCTCTTGACACCCTTTTAGGTCTCTCCAGAGCCTTCTCTTCTCCACACTGAGCATCCACAACTCTCTCAGCCTGTCTCCAATAGCAGAGGTGCTCCAGCCCTCCAATCAACTTTATGGCCTGCCCCGGACTCAATCCAACAGGTCCACATCCTTCTGATGTTGAGGGCAGCAGAGCTGGACACAGTACTCCAGGTGGAGTCTCACAGCAGCAGAGTGGAGGGGCAGCATCCCCTCCCTTGACCTGCTGGTCACTCTTCTTGTGATGCAGCCCAGGACATGATTGGCTTCTTGGGCTGCAAGCGCACATTGTCGAGCTTCTTCAAGGGCCGTGTCGATCTTCTGATCCACCAACACTCCCAGATCTTCCCCAGGGCTGCTCTCAATCCACTCTCCACCCAGCCTATATTTGTGCTTTGGACTGCCCCAAGGCTGAGACCTGCAGAGGTCTCAGCCAGGGACCCCACTGGTGTTTTCCGACCCCCCCAGCAGGGAAGAAGTAGCCTGCAAGCATATCCACGGCTCAGCTGTGGGAGCCTGCAGACCAGAGAATTAAGTATTCAGCAACCACTAAACTCAAAAATAGACAGTAGGCGCCAAAATCCTCAGCTGTGGCTCCTTGGACTACACTGGATTTACGCTGATTTAAGCCAGCTGAGGATCCGCGCCACCGGGCCAAGTCCTGCTGTCCTACCTCAAGCTGATGGCTAGTTGACGTGACTGATGACTAAGATTTCCATTTAGCCTAACTCGAAGCATGAGCAGGGCCTATGTAGTGCTACCATTGTTGACTCCAGCCTTTTGTCTGGGGCTGTAACCGATAGGCCTAATAACCGAAATCATACTGCATGCATTCATTCACCCTCTTCGCAAACAGCATGTTATTGAGCTCAGTGGTGAAAAGGCATGCACAAACACAATGGGGCTGGGATTAAGCCCAGCTGCATTACCAAAGTAAATACTTTTGCTGCTGACAGTTTGTCTGTGGGGATTTGGAGAAAAGTTTTGTGCATCTACTTAGGCAACATATGGTTTTATTTTTCCTGTTAACAAAAACAGTAGTGGTCAAAAGTCAACACCCTCTGATGACTGTTCGGTGGCCGATGTGGAATGGGCTTGGTGGTCTAAGTCCAGCTCCTTACATGTCCACATAAAAATCATCCTCTTCCTGCATTCCTCTCTCACTTGGCACTGTGGTTTACAGTCTATGCAAGGAAGCCAGGGGGAGGTGGGGGGGTGGGTTTCAAGGTTAATGTCATCTGTCCTCCTTTCTGATTGAAAGCAATGGGTGACGTGGTTTGGGTTAAGATCCTCTGCTAGCTTCTTTCATTCCCCTTGCGATGAAAACCCCTCCGCAATCTGTTTCCTTGAAGCCTGAAAAGAGTCAGAATTAATCCGCATTAGCCGGCGGCCGGGGCATGTCAGCCAGTCAGACTTCTAAAGCAAACACACGGCCGACGAGGATGAACAGCATGCCAAGAGCACAAATGGTCTGAATTTAGCCCTTCATCTCCAAGCTGAGCGCACACTGTTCTCCAAAGATCTCTGCAGCACTCAATCAACAGCTGGTCACCTTCACATCTGAAACCAAGAAGAAAATCCGCAAGGGCCTGCCTTTATATTTGGCGGTGACTTTAGTGGGGTGGTGAAGGGCAAAAAAGCTGGCTGAGCTTCCACAAGTGCCCGTATCACGTGGCTCCAATGAAGTAACTGGCAGATACTGGCACTCAGCATCGTTGGGAAGGAAAAACACCGCCAGCATCATCAAACCCTCCATAGGGATTCCCCTAGAAGATTTTAAAGCTTTTCAAGGTGCAAACAGGTCCTGTCTACGCTGAGGTAATGAGAATTACAGCAACTAGAGTAAAACTGCTAACACTTAGCATCTGCAGGGGCAGAGGCAGCCCGAGAGCTGGAAGGGGTGTTAACTAGATCCGCCACATGAAGTAATTGTTTTTAAGGGACAGTATCCAAGCTGGAACACAGCATTGCAGAACATGCACACTAGGACAGGTGTAATCCCAGGCACGGTGGGTGGTAAGCAAGGCTGAAAAATCACAATTAGGAAGCCAAGATGTGTTGCCTAATTCAGGCTTCCCTGCCAGGATAAAGGTTTATGGGGGTTTTTTGGGGGGGCCAGATCCTGCATAATGCCCAGCTAGTCCTGTAATGTGTTTTCCATCCTCAGATACTCCTGACATCTCTGGAAGCTGAAGGTCCAAAGTATTTTGCAGAGGATGCTCAAACCTGCCCACGAACAGCCAGCATGGGCAGGCAGCCAGGGCTGGAGGAGCTAAGCCAGACAGAAAATGCTGCAGCTCAGGCTGACAGTCAAAGGTAGCTCACAAATGGGCCATCACAGTCCCATGGTCACACACACATCCATCCACAGAGGAAGAGGGGAAAAGGCAGAAATTGTTTTCTGTTCCTGTGAAAGACAATCACAGTGAAAACAAAAGCTTATCTTAACATTTTTCTGCAAAAGTTCGTGGGGGGTTTCATTCAAGAAGCAAAAACTAAAAAATGTTTGGTTTCTGGCAATCAAAACCTGGAAACATTTTGGCCAGAAACCAGAACAATTTGGGGTTTCTGGGTTTTGGTTTTGGTTTGGGTTTTTGCCAAACTCCTTAGTTTTCTTTTGCCAAAAAATGCACATTTTTCAAGCTTTTTCTTCCTCAATGAAAACCTTTAAATTGTTGTTGAAATTGGACATTTCCCACAGGTTTTTTTTTTTTGCTTTTTTTTTAAAAGGTATTTTCAGCAAAAAAAAAAAAAAAAAAGAATGTTTTGAATGAACAATTTCATCCAGCAGCTCTCTGAACAGATCCCTTGGAGGAGAGTATCACACCCTCACTTCTATCTCCTCTTCCCAGCTCACTTTTCTCGCCCATGGGACTCAGGGCTGTGACCATGGTCTGGTTTTTAACACCACATGGCCAAGCTTTACAGGGACAACCCTCCCAGGAACAGACAGCTCTGAGGTGGGAATGGCTTGAGCTTTTACTATGAGACACCAACTACCTCTCTGGAAATTAGGCATTATGGGAAAGGAAAATAAGTATCTGGAGCCTCGGCTCAGACGTATCGAGGCTTGTACTCATACTTGTACAAGTACTTTTACTTGGTATACATTTGGGTGTGTGGTTCTGAGAGATGAAGGTGCTGGTACCTGTCCTCCAAAGTGCCCAAATGTCGTTTACCCACAGGTTTGTTAGAGCTGCTGGCCCTGGGTCTACCACAAGCTCCACAAAGCACATGGCTGATACAATCTGCATTAATATTCAAAGCTTGGCACAGGAAAAGTGGACATGAAAGATGGACAGGAAAAATTAGATGTTACAAACTCCTGACACAAATACAGTGCTAATGACTAAAAAGAAATTTAAAAACACTTACAGTTCCCTGCCCCAGGCACTGAACTCAGAGGTGGAGCTGAAGAGTGAACCCAGCTCAAAACTAGGTGTTGGCACCCTGTCTCCAGGGATAACTTTGATCTGACCCAACACTTAAACCAGAAACTGCACAGAAGTGAGAGAAATTTGGGCTGAGTCTGAGTGCCAGGGTTTAAGGCTGCTCTTTTGTGAAGCAGATCCAAACTACAATAAAAAAATCTCAGCTTCCCAAAGTTCTGTGAATGGGAATTTGGACCAGGCTTTGAATTTCACTCTTTCAACCAATCTCCCATTAAATGGCCATTGAAAGCCCCATTCTTTGCTCAGTTAAAACAAAGAGATCTTGGAGTCTTTGTAATTAAGTAGAGCCATCTTATGGCTGCTTTTCCCCTGCAAATACCCTCCTCTTCTTGCTTTCAAGGTCTATTTGGATGCATTACCTGGTTGGAGCACTGAACTGGTTATTTGATGACCCTGCCAGAGCATGGAAGACCTATGAGGAAGACCAACACAGGGAAGGCAACCACACATGTCAGTGGAAAGTGGAAAAGTGTGCCAGGAGGAAGAGGGGAGGTGAAGAGTCGCAAATTTAGCCAAAAATGGGACTGCCACACAGCAAAAATGCCAACCTGGAGGACTTCAGCAGGATGTTTGGAGGGATCAGCCAAGACAAGAACTGATGACAGGAAGAGATGGATTTGGGGTAGGCTAGAGAAGGGAAGGGATAAGGAAAGTGTGGGTGAGGAGGAGACAGGTCTGAACTGGTTAGGAGGATGAAGGTACTGTTAGGATTTGGAGACAGATCAGGAATAAGGTTGAAAGGCTGGTAGGTTCTCGTAAGCCAGGTGACAGGAAAGGAGTAATGAAGGATTATAAGGGGGCTGGGTAGTCATCGAGGAAGAGGAGCAGATGAGGTTTTTCTTTTCTTTTTCCACATTTGGATAATAATGGCCCTCACGCTATTGTAACTCTGATTTTCAGCAAAGTTTATTTAAGCTTTGACATAGTGCAATGCTGTCAGCTGAGCCCTGGTTAACAGTGCTGTCCCCCAAGCCCAAGGCAAGCAAGACAAGGGGAATAAATCAGTTTAAATCTCTGCAAAAGGTTTCCCAGTTGCAACAGGGTGAAAGCACAGGCACAGTAAATTACTGCGATTCGGCACAGTAATGTTCATGTTAATTCAGCATCTGAATCCTCCAAACACAGAAGAGACACTCTGCCATTGATACAAACCTGGAAACAAGCTAAAATAGCAGCACAGGCTGGTTTTAGAGGCACTCCCATGGAGCAGTTAGCCTGGGCACCGAGCTGGGGCTGCGTGTGGTGAAAGCCTCACAAATGGAGAGGTGGGTGAAATGCCAGACAGCCCAGGGAGAGAAGGAAATATTTATATTTGATTTATCCTGACATTTGAACTGTAATGTCCTTATAATAAACCCTGGCCCAGGAGTGGGTGTTACTTGGATTGTCCTGACACCAGAGAGCGAGAAAGCCAAGAAGGGGAAACTGAGGCAGGGCAAAGATTTGACGTCCCTTCATGGTGCTTTATCGGGGCTGTTTTCACCCATCATGTACTCACATAGTTAAGAGAATCTAGGAAGCTGCAATTCCTTTGCTTTCCAAAGCCGTTACTCAGGAAAAGACTAATTAAGTGGCTGTGTTATTACAGCAGGTCCTGGAGTCTCCGAACACAACGAGCGGCGATTAGGCAGGCGTCAGCTACTGGGCGGGATTTCCCACTGCCCAGCTGTGTAATTATCACGGCAGCTAAAGCCAAAATCCTTTGACAAAGAAAACCAGCTGCAAGCCTGCGGGGCCGGGAGACAGCACATGTCCAGCGGAGAGAGAAAGAATAATCTCCTCTCCTCTGTATTTTTCCAAAGGGAAGATCAAGGAAGACAAGCACGCCACGTTCCTGCAGAGGAGCAGACAGCAATATCGATTTCTGGGGAGCACCTGGAATAAGGATCAGGGGTACAGGACAGTTCACTGAAGGGTTTTGTTTGTTTTGTTTTTTTTTTTTTGAGAACTGAATATTCACTGTCTCCCTCACTTAGGGACAAGGAGGCAGCAGGTGAAGGCTGCTAAGGAGGGAGGATCTGTTGCATTGCTTTGAAATATGGACCCCATGCTGCGGCATCATCCCAGCAGGGAGGGGCTGAGGGCTGTCTTTAGTACCCCCAGTAAAGCACTGAAGTGGACTTTGAGCCATGGAGAAGCTTTGGGTTTGTTTCTAGAAAAGATTTCTGTTGCCTCTGACCTTGAGTAACCTCCTGCCTCAGTTTCCCACTCTCTAAAGTGATGGTATCTTCATTAGGTACCTCATGGGCTGTCTCAGCCACACTCCAGACAAACTGGGCAGAACCCACCCCACCACTCAGGAGCTTTCTTCTGCCTGCCAGTGCCCCCAGATGCACCTTCAAGAGATGTCTTCCCTGTCTGTGGTCACAAGGCTTTTGCTGGCACGTGAAATGGCCATTAGCATTTCCAAAGCTGCCCTTCCCTCCCAGAAGCCAGCTGCCTGCCAGCAGGGATGGCTGATGCACAGGAGGGAGCGGAGAGCCAAACACAGGAGAGACAAACTGGGCCGCCAGCATTTGTGAGAGGAACTGGAGTTATTTGGAGGAGTGCATGCGGTTCCTTGCCATGGATCAGCAACGTGTCTGGTGCTGTAGCAGGACAAAAAACAGGTTAGGAGAACGGGGAGAGGTTGTAACTGGGGAACATATCACCACCACCACTACCAGCTCGGGGTCATCCCCTCCCCACAGGCTACCTGCCAGGTCCAGCTGACCTTTGTAGGAAGAGAGTCTGCCCCTGGTTGTTTCTGGTCTGTAGGTGTCCCGGCACATCATGCATGGTGTAGATCTGGCTGTGAGGAGCTTGGCATGAGCTGCACACCCAGCATGTAGCAATGGACACAGGACACATCTGAACCTCCTGGAATGAAGGATGGTGTGAGAGACAAGAGGGAAAAGAAGGACAAGGACAGAAGCCAACATTTTCCAGAGCATCAGCACAAAGATATTTATTTCCATTTATATGTAGTAGCTCCCAGCCCAATTCCAATTTTATATCATCATTGAAAGCTCTCTTTTTGCTCCCATCTGAACTTTATTTGGAGTGATCCTCTCCCTTCCTTCAAACAGCCTGATGGGACCTTTTCAATAGGGCCCTCATGAGCACTGTTTGCTTGGTGGAGCCTGCAGGCAGGGACAGATCTCACCTGATCTGCTGCACGAAGAACTCATTGCTTTCTTGGAGGTCCCAGCCTCAGCCTCTAACTACATCCTCAGTGACTCTGCAAAGCTGCCAACCATTAGCAAATCCCTTCTCAGAGGGCTCTTCAACCCACAAATCCATTTGCACATAAATTGCCTGACACACAGCCTGGATGAGTAACAAAGAGTGTGACCTTCCAGCGATCAAACATTGCTAATATCTCAACTATTTCAAACGTTTAATAACTGAATTTAATGCAGTGAGAACAGTTTGATTGAATGCACGATATCTGTAGCAGCTAATTAACCACAGTAGCCCAGAGAGGTCTTGGACTTCATACAACCTTTCAATATAATTACAAATTTTTAACAGCAAAATGAATTTAAATCCAGCCTGACACAGCAATCCATCTTCATCTCCAGATAAAAGGTAGCACACGTGGTATTAACATTTAAACAAGAGCCATGGGCAGTGGAGAGAGACCAGGAGCATTAGCAGATGTGCTGAATTAATTAGTAACAGCTCTGTGGGAGGGGTGGATGAGAACATTGCATTGTGCAGGTCACACCACACTGACACTCATTTTGCTGGATTTCCCTGTAATCCATGAGTTTAGACTTCGTATCAAAGGCAGGACTCTTTGGGTCTACCTGAGTCTTCTCTGGAGGACCAAGTGTGTGGGTCCTGACTGATCCTCCTCCTGCATGTGCAGTGGGGCTCACACCAGCAAGCACAGCTCATCACATCCCTGATTTTATTAGAGCTTTTTCCCAGCAAAGTGGGTCTGAACACACCAGGCCCTCATGGGAATCCTGTGAGCAGTACTTGGAGCTTCTCCTTGAGATTTCCTCATATCCTCTCTTCCCAGACAAGGGCTGTGTGCTGTGACTTGCAGGAACGTGAGGATCTGGGTACAGAGCTTGCAGGGTCAAAGTTTGATCACACTTGTGATAGATGTGATGGGGATTACACTGGACTTCAGGACGCTAGGTGGAATTCACTTGGAATAACACAGCATTCCATAGTCCAGGGGAGTTGGGGGTGTCTGTTCCTCTCCACTGTTTGTAAAACGTGTCAGACACGATTCAGGAAAGGAAAAAGGTTGGGTCCACCCTGCAAGCAGAGCATCTCAGCACAAAAACTGTTGTGGGTGTTAATACATACAAAAAGTGTGGTGTGGGGTCACTTCCTTGCAGAGCCCTGACATTCAGTAATATCTGACCTGAAAACTCAACAACCACGAGGCACCTTCCCAGCCACCTCCCAGATAATAATAATATGGGGGGGAAAAACACATTTGGAGTTAATTTTGCTTTCTTAGTTTGAGACTTCTGCATTTGGAGAGCCTCTCCTAAAAGCCAGGAAGGCAAGAAGGAGATTTTAATGAAAGGTGAGATTTCTACTTCAACAAGCAACCACCTACCCTCAGCTACTTGGACAAGGCATTTTAAGCCTTTGTGAAGCCTGTACCACTGTAAAGCCAGCACAGGTAATTTCTGGGAAAGTGCTCCCCATTTATAACAGCAGCATTTAGACTGACAGTAAAACAGGCAAAAACCAATCAGAATAAAACACAGACATCCTATGATCATGGTATTGAGCAGCATTAGTTACTATAAAAATTTCAGAATAAATAGATAAAGACATGAAGGAACTATTTGTTCTTGCTTTTAGGAACCTTTCAGATTCCTGCCTAGCTTGTATCTGTCAAAGACATTTTTCCCCCAAGAGCTCGTGAAGCATTACCATAAATCTGTCCCATGGAGAGTTTTAATTGCTGAGTTCAGAACTAGGCTGACTCTGCCAAATGTGATAGCATCAGCTGGTGGCATCATTTGTCATTGTTACAGGCAAATAAACCAGTGAGTTAATCAAAGGGGATGAAAAATGAGGTGGTTTCGGTTTTTGGAGTCCTGAATCCAATTCCTTCTCCTTTTTTCTCACCAGTCTACACCAAAATGCCAACAGCACCAGCTGCCCAAAGGGAACTCATTCAAAAATCCCTTGTAGACGACGCATAGGCGTATTCTCATCTGGTAAAGTCAAGGACAAACAGAGGAGATATTATTAAATAGAAGACAAAGAGAAAAAAATCATTCTCTGGAGAGTGCAGCTGAAGGAGATGAGCAGATTGGCAGCCACTGCTGCTCAGACAGCACCTCAGTCCAAGGCCCCTCTGTATCAAGGTCTCTGTGGAAGGACAGAGTGGTGAAACATATTCTTTCAAGGACTCCTTGGACTGCTGCATAGAACAAGTAGAGATCAAAATCTGAGGCAGTCTGAGTGTTTGTGAATCGTGTTTGTCAACAATATGTTGTCTGGAAGCTCAGATCTGGACTTTTGCTAATCCTGTTCAGATCCCAGCCACGAGGTGTTGTTTCAACCCACCATCACTGCCCTTGGCTTGTAGACAGAAACAGTTGCTTGCAAATCTTTGCTCTCAGTGTGCCTCTGTTGATCTTCAGGAGAGCAAAAGTAGATGAGAAGATAATGTGTTTGGTCAAAAGGTGTCCTGCTTATCTCCTTCTCCGATCCCTTTGGTGGAAAGACAGGAGCTATTTACCAGATGAAGACCTAGTGTATGTCATGTGGTACCTCAAACTGATAGAGCAGGCTCCCTAATGCTCAGGGGACTCAGTCAAAGGGTCCTCTTACCTCATACAGAGTTCTGGATTCCCTGAACCACTGTGAAGAAATGATGCAGCCAGCATCCCCAAGTCTATGGAGGTGTACAGGCACTCACAAATGAATCTCCACAGTGATCATAAAATATCCTGAAATGGAAGGAACCCACAAGGATCATCAAAGTCCAACTCCTGTCCCTGTAAATGTAAAGTAAATGTATGAGCTGCAACCTTAGCATGATGTCTTATGGTTGACCACAGAACAGAACCCAAGTCCTTGGCCAACACCAGCAAGAGCACCTCTCCTCATTCTGAATATTTTGAAGAGGCCTTCTCAAGCTTTCTTTTCCCCTTCAGGCCATCCCCCACTACCTCTCCTAGGAAACTTTACTTTTAATTCAGCCTCAAGTCCTGAGCTTGAATGTATTTATAGAGAAGTGGAAGACTAAGAGCAAAACAGGGTGTCCTGCACAGCTCTGTCCTCATTGTCCACCCAGCTGCCCTTACCCCAGCCACAAAAGCCCAAAGAGCTTGCACATAGAATAGTTCTTATTCTTCCTGACTTTTTAATTTTCCCTCTCTTTAACATGAAAATCAAGCTTTACTTTCACCATCCCTTGACATGAAGTTTGATTAGGCAGGATCAGAACAGATAAAGGGGAAGGACCAGGTACTTCTCCACAGCCAGCTATGACTTCTTCAAGCTTCATATGTTTTTTTGTAACTTCACTTCCATAGATGAACAGGTCTGGCCTTGCCTTGTTGCTGCTCCCCTTACTGGGGGGTCAGATGGGCCAAGGTGAGCTTGGAGCTTTGCACTTCGAGGTGCTGGAAATAAAAAGCTGTTTTCTTTCTCAACAGATGTGGAATAGGTGGAGAGAACAGTGACATTCCCTTTGCTCAGAGCTTACACAGTTTTAGGACTTCTAAGCTTTCCCTAGAAAAGTAAGGGGAGATTTACTCCAGTACCCAACAGCATCTGTGGGGAAAAAAAAAATCACAAACAAAAACAAAATGGTAATTTAAAGAACAACAAAGTCACCTCTTCCAGGACTTGATCTTATGTTCTCTGAATTTGACCTCCTGTCCATTACTGTGTATGAAAATACCCTCCACAATGAAACATTTCTTCGTAGGCCATTATCTTGATTTTTATTACACAGGAATTCCTTTTCCTGTCAGACAGGGTTTGGGTGAGCTGAGCGCTGCACATGGCATCTCTGGTTCCTCCCGACAGATATCACAGTGATGATCTCACAGAGTGTGCATTTCCCCTCCTCAAAATTTCAAAATGGGACCACATCCCTGCAGATTTCCTATAGCCTAGCAGGGGGCTGCACCCAGTTTGTCCCTCCAACTCAATGACAGCAGTGGTTGGACATGCTAAAAGCTTCTAAGAAGCAAAGGCTGAGACAGAAGAGAGAAATTCCACTGTAATAAACAGGTGGAAAGCAAATATATACTGTAAAGAAAAAATAAACTGCAAAAATAAACTGCAAGAAAGAAGCAGCATGAAGGAAAGTTGGTATCAAAGCTGGCAAGTTTCTGCAGATAGAAGGCGAGACCAGTATGTTTTCTGTTTGCCTAAAGTGCACCAATCAGCAGTGTCTTAGTGCATAAAATAGCAGTTGGCCTCACAGACCAAATTATCCTACAAGGCTCAGGATCGTCTCCTTCACCACAAGTGACATACCACTGAATATCTTGAGCTGGTGTCTGCTAAGGACAGTCTTTGTATCCCCATGCCTGGCATCTCAGAGCATCGGTCATGGTCTCAGAGCCCAGTGCCCCGTGCCAATGGCTCACTGCATCGGCATGTTCCCATTCTGAAAGCAGAAACCAAACCAAAAAAAAAAAAAAGAAGGAAAAAAAAGTGTCATCTTGCCAAAACTCACAACTCCACCCCAAATCTCACGACCTTTGAAATCTCAGATCCTAGCAGCCAGTCTTTTACCTCCACCTGGAAAGAATTCCTTGGTGAAGAGCACCCTGTCCCATACATCCACCCAAAAAGAAAAATAGCTGATGTTTTCGTACCAACAAGCTCTCGGCCCCACTGAAGAGAGCCATTGTGGAGTGACTGCATTATAAAAGTTGTTAAGACCTCTTCCAGACCATAAAATATGCAACAAAACAGAGTGCCAAATACCAGTCCTCTCCATGGCCCAAGACAAAGAGCCGCCCTGCAAAGCATTAATCCCCGCAGCTGCCTTGAACTATTCGTGTCTCTTGGCCTTACGTAAGGAGCCGTTCCATTCCAGCTACCGCTCTCCCCAAACCAGAGATTTGCAGAGTCTTTAGCACAATTAAAGGTCATTCTGTGAACAGAGAACCCAAAGATTTGAATGGGAGGCTGTGACTTAGCAGAGGAGGCCGGGCTATTTATTTTCAGTGGGGAGTAAGTTTACCCAAAGATGCAGTTATGATTGTTTCTCCCTTGCACACATCAACACCCCTTTCTTTTATCTAACAGCTTCATGGTTGCTACATTCTCTTGGGCTGTGAGTGACCTCTCTTCAATTTCCTCCTTTTCCTGGGGTGATCTGAACATCTCCCATCTTCCTGCCCCAAACCACCAGACCACAGGACAGGGCTACACAATTAAGCATTACCAAAGCCCCCGTGGGTTGTGGTATTGAGGTCAGCTCTGCAGGAGCAGCGAGCTGTCCCCTGGGCCAGCCAGCACCTCCTGCTGCTGGGGATGACAGGACTCAGCTTCAGTTTCTCCCAGGAGAAGATGATCTGTAGGAGACACAAAACCAGCTGCAGAAATGTGGGAGGCATCCTGGTTTGCTGAACTCTGAGTAAAATATGCTCCTGGTCTGCAATGTGCCATCTGGGACACCCTATCGCAGACCTCTGGTGGGAGTTTTCATTTTCTCTTACTGGCACTATTAAATGTTTCATACATCAACGGGAATATGCCATGGACAGAGTGTTTCTTGCCATGGCATCCCTGTCCATGGCAGGGGATTTGAAATAAGATGATCTTGAAGGCCCCTTCCAACCCAGACCAATCAACGATTCTGTGGTTCTGTGAATATCAGGAAACTTAATATACAGGCTGGTGAGAAAGTCATGGATCCTCCTTCTGTGGCAGAAAGGATTTTTAGGGTTTCACCGTATAGATCTCTAAGAAGTAGATTTGAAGAACATCCTCTGATGAATAAAACAAAGCTTTGTATTGTAGCCATAGAGGCTGGGGTTTGAAGCTGGACCTTCCACCATTAGTGGAGGAAATAACATCCAAATTTCCTTTACCGTGGGTAAACACCCAAAGAGATGGTCCTTTGGATATAAGGAGCTGCCACTTTTACATGGCTATTTGGTTCCTTGCTTTTTGTACACAGGCCTGAAAATAAAATGTTTTTGCTTTAAACCAAAAGAACATTTTGGTTCTCCCCACAAAAATGCTTTTTA
Source organism: Empidonax traillii (assembly GCF_003031625.1). Classification (NCBI taxonomy): domain Eukaryota; kingdom Metazoa; phylum Chordata; class Aves; order Passeriformes; family Tyrannidae; genus Empidonax; species Empidonax traillii. The sequence goes on along the minus strand of NW_020955368.1, from coordinate 347,774 downwards.
ATTTCTTGGGTTGTTGAAATAAAGCTACAAATGTTAAGCTTGGCTGGAGCAAAACTTTCATTTTTTTACAAATGTTTGCTTCTGTAGCTAAGGGACACAAACAAACAAACAGAAATCTGCCTCTCACAGCTCAGCTTCTCATCCCAAGAGGAGTTCTTTCTCCAAACTACTAGTTTTCAGTGGGTATGAGATGCTACCTTTGGTGGTTTGCTTGTTTGAGGTCAGGGGACTTCTGCGTAAAAGCAACAAGGAGAAATTCCCTCCTACTGACAAGAAGCCCACGTTTCTGGCACAAAAAGCTGTTTTGCCCCTTCAGGTGGCAGCTTATGACGAAATCTGTAGTAGTGAAACTCATTGCACCAGCAGCCAGACCTTATATCACTTATTTTAAATCAAAAGGAGGAAAAATGGGAGTCTGTGGTGCTGTACTTCAACTGGAGTAGGTAACTTGAAGGGGCTTAATAGGAAAAAAAACTCTCTAGAAGAGAAGTGCCCAGCTTCCACCCAGCATGGTCCCTCTAATTGGCCCAAACCACTCACCAGGATGCCCAGCTAGCACCTTTGGATGAGCACTGAAACCTCCAAGAACCAAAAAAATAAAACCCACTAAACCCCACTAAGACCTGGCAAGATCAATCTAATTTGTCCTTCCCTGTGAGTCATCCAAGTATTTTTAAAATGAACTTTGAAAAACAGAGCCCTCCTCTTGTTCTGTCCACGTGGTAAATGAGAGCTTCTGGCCCCAGAAAACATCTTATGGGCATCACTCTGAACAGGAAGGAAAACCAAAGTCATTCCATTAGCAAAAGGAATTGTTTTCCCCACCACCCTGGTCTGGGCTATCCCAAAGCCCCTAAAGGCTCTGGTGCAGTTGCTGGCAAATGCTCTGATGAAATGCTACCAAATCCTGGCTCCCAAGCCCATCCCACATCAGTTTTATGTGACGGCAAACCCTCAGTTTGGAGGCTCCCAGCAGTTTAATGTGCAGTGTCTAAAATAACCTGCCTGTTTGGTGACCCAAAATGGCTCAGACAATTACATACCCACTGGGATTCTCAGAGCTGTGAGGTGCATGGAAACCAGTCTGTATTGAGCCATCAGCTGTGAAAGCATTTTCACTCCTAAAATATGAGAAAGGACTAGGAAAAAAAAAAAAACAGGTCAGTGTTTTTCCAATTATTATTTGCAATTAAATTTTTGGGTGTGTTACTGACAGCAAGCTGGACACAACACTAAAAGTTCAGGCATATTGGTGCAGGCTCATCTTTCCTCTGTACCAGCCTTGGTGGGGTTAGAGAAGATGTCACTTCAAAGACCCAAAATAGGGGTTATTAAATGCAGGCTCCTTTATAGTGCCACGTGTCAGCATACCCAACTGTAGAGGTGTATTAGGTAACCTGGTCTTACAGAGGAGCCACATCTAAGGTTATACATCAGCAATTGAGAAAATCTCCTTTTGGAATCCTTCTCCAACATGGCCAAAGGACTGCTGAAAAGAGGATGTAAGAAAAGCAAAACAACCCCCCAAACTTTAAAATGCACTGGAACAGTGGATTTTAAACTTGTACAGATTAAAAAAAAAAAAAAAAAAAATGGAGTGGCAGACCCAATGAAACCTATTTTCTTGAAGACTTTTGCCCTACAATTTTTCTTCTTTTTCCCAGACCAGGAAAGACATTGTCAGTGGTACAATATGGACTGCCCAACAGTGAAGGGTCTGTGGCCTCATTCCAAGGGCATAATCCAGGTCCCTCCTCGCCCACACCAGTTTGCACAAATCCATTCTAAACCAAACTGTCTGTGAGGCCACCTTGCCTTTGTCAAATTAGGTTGGTAAGTGGTTCAGGTGAAGGTAATGACTGGAAAGGCAGAGAGTCTGCTGAGGAAAGGAAAAGGACCAAAGATGGAAGAAAACGTACTCAAAATACTTGGAAAGATCCTTGGGCTTTGATCTGGCTACCAGTTAAAAACCACAGGCAATGTGACTTGTGCAACAGGCTATTTACAAGAGCACATATTATTGAAATCCAAGGGCAGGGACACATTTCATTAATATTTCACTGATGTGCACCAAACCTCTAGCCTGTTCTACCCAAACTTACAGGGATGCAGGACTGAACCGTGCTTGGCTACAAGCCCAGACACAAATCCTGTTAGAAAAGGCACTGGAAATCAGGACCAGATTTTGAAATTCTGGGTAGCACAGACTTCAGTTAGGCAACTTCAAGCAGAGGTGCAAACCTCCTATGGTGGGAGGAAATGCTGCTCATCTGCTCCCTTCTCTTGGGTAATTCTCTGGATGGCCCAGAAATGCATCAGCCAAAGGCACTTTTTAAGCCCCTGTGGCAGAGAGTGAATCTCCCGTCTCCACAGCCCAGCTCCCCTTCCCCAGGCTTTTGGGGTTTTCTGCTGAACACCTGTAAACAAAACCCCTCTCTACAACTAGGGGGAAAGCAGTACTTGAGCTACCCCCTGAAATACAAATGCGCATTCCTGCAGGAAGAGAGCAAGGCTGTAATCCTCAAGAATTTTCCACTTGATCATGAAACCAATTCCAAGGCAAAGTTCACCTACAAAATCTCAGTGGGAAAAGTTTCAGCCGATCGGATCTCTTGGGCTCCTGATCTGTCTTTGCCTTTCCTTGGCTTTACCTTCTCGCTGCTCTCCTTGTTCTTGCTACCTCTCCTTGTTCTCCCCTTCTCCAGTCCACTCTCTTTCCCAACTGTCATGTTTGCATGGAAAGGAAAGACTGGGAAGTGCGACCAGCAGGACGAGGGTGAGGATTCTGCCCCTCGACTTTGCTGTTGTGAGACCCCACCTGCAGTGATGTGTCCAGCTCTGGGGCCTCTGACATAAGAAAGACATAGATCTGTTGGAGCAAGTCCAGAGGAGGCCGCAAAGATGCTCAGGGGGCTGGAGCACCTCTCCTACAAAGACAGGTTGAGAGAGCTGGAGTTTTTAAGCCTGGATAAGCCTCCGGAGAGGCCTTCCAGAATGTCCCAGTGCCTAAAGGAGCTACAGGAGCGCTGGACTTTTGACAGGGACATGGGGTCACAGGACAGGGGGGAATGGCTTCAAACTGAAAGAAGGCAGGTTTAGATTGAATATTATGAAGAAATCCTTTACTGTGAGGGGGGTGAGGCCCTGGAACGTTGCACAGAGAAGTTGTGGATGCCCCATCCCTGGAAGTGTTCAAGGCCAGGTTGGATGGGACTTAAAGTGGCCTGGCCTAGTGGGTGGCATCCTTTCTCATGGCAGGGAGTTTAGAACTAGATGATTTTTAACATCCCTTCCAACCCAAATCATTCTATGATTCCGTGATGTTTATCTCTCAGCTTGGTCCTTTTCACAGCCTGTTTTGACCTGGAAGGGAAACAAAAGGTTTTACACCCAGTCTCTGGGCTCATTCCTGCATGGCAAACAGCAGCAGTTCCCACAAAATGGGCTGCTCTCCTCTCCAAAATCACAACTCAGCCTCCTCCTCCTTGAAGGACAGACGTCCCAGCTCACAGCATTCAGCCCAGACAGATGCTGCAGGGTTGATGTGAGCATCGCTGGCAAACTCCTGACCTGGTGTCACTTAGTTATTAACATGTGCCTCATGCTCAGCCAGCAAAGCCCTGGGTTCTGCTTTGGGTGTAATGATCATTGCTGCTGCTGCTGCTGTTGAGCACTGTGCAAATATCTCATGACACAGCTCCTCTCCTGCAGGCACCGTGATATAATTAGGCATAAGCGTGATGGAAGGAAAGATAAAGAGAAAACATGGGTAGATCTGGCACGGAGCCCGCTGCGCTCTTCCTTTGTTTCTAATGTGCACGAGGGAAGAAAAGCAGAGGAGGACGAAGGATTTTGTGTGTTTGTGGTCCATGCAGGTCTCACAGCATTATTAAAGGTTAATTTGATGATCTGCAGTTTTGCACTCTGTTCTCTCCAAGATTTGTGAAAAAGCACAAGGGATAGGCAAAAAAAACACGTTGTGAGGGGACCCTAAATCTTTCTCCAAAGACAATCAACTGTTATGATCATTCGCTAATAATGAGTTCGTGTTTGCAAACCGGCCCAACCGCAGGATATGCTGAGCACGTTATCGTCAGCTCCGAGCTCCCTGAAACCTGATCAGGCTTCAAAACACGCCGGGCTCCTCGCTGCGAGGAGCGCTGCCTGCTTTTTTATCTTCTGCCTCCAAATTTCAGTATTATTTTGAAACTATAATTGAATTTCAATCCTCTGTGTGTGTGTGTGTGTGAAGAAAGGAAACACTTCTCCCAAGATTTACTGCATGTCTGTTACTGTGTGGGCTGTTTTGACTCTGCAGCGCAGCACAGACCATGCAAACCGCGCACTATTGGAATCGGTTCAAACTTTTACAGTCCTTCAAATTGGGGCTGGAGCCGGAGAGGAAATACTAAAATCCTGTATATACAACTTCTGTCTGTGAGGGGGAGAGAAATTCCATGAAAATTAAGAACTCAATGATGTATAAATTTATATTCTGTTTAAAGGCTGGGTTGGGTTTTCTTTTTCTTTTTTTTTTTTTTCTTTTCTTTTTGGGGGCTTTTTTTTTTTTTTCTGTTGAAAAACAATTGAACTGTTATACAAGGAAACCCAGGGTCTTTAAATAACACTGGGTCCTGCGAGCTGGTGGTGGAATAGGGGCTCAATCTTTTTAAGCCAAGCCATCTAATTAGCATGTGAGCCAAGTTTTATGAAGGTGAGTCAGTTCAGATGTGTTGCTCCTGAGAAAGCCGAGCCAATTTCTCTTAATGGCATGTGCTGTAAGTAATTAAACCGGATTCTGCAATCAGCATATTGTCCTTCCTGGCTGCAGACACCCGCCAGCAGGCTACAGTCAACAGGCACATCCACAGCAGCTCCTGCCCAGCAGGGACTGGCAAGCCCCAAGGCCAAGATGTAAGGAAGAGAGGGTTCAGGATGCTTTCAGCATCCTCTGATGGTTGCACAGCCCTGCCCCAAAGAGCATTTCGCTACAAAACTGCAATCAAATGTAATAAGCTCATCTTGGGGTTTTCAATCCCATCAGCGTTGATGCCCAGTGCTCGGTACCCAAATGGCTTCACTCCACCAGTACGCTCCTAGCACAGCACTGGTTTTGGGAACACGGACACTGACCCACCCTTGGTGCATTTCCAGCAGGACCTCACAGCCTCCCCAGCTACTGCACCCGGCTCCCATCCACGAGGAAGCTGCTCTAAGCAGGACTACTCCCATATTGTTTCCATTATATTTTTATGACTGTCATTTGGACAGGGGAAAAGGGGAGGCGGAGGGGAGACAAATAGGAGAAAAAGAGAAGCAGGACATCAAGTTCTGCCTTTGAGGGGGGAGCTGACAAAAATGCAATGGTCAACTCCCTCTAGCACATATTTGCAGACACTGAAAATCTGAGTGAGCACAGGCAGCCCCACGACAGGAGAGACCCAGCACTTCCCTCAAAAGCTGTTTTACAGCTCCCCTTGCAAACAGAAAGGCTGTAACCTCCATCTCCCTTCATTTTTTTTATTTTTTGTTTTGGCCTGGGCAATTTGCTCTTGATCGCACGCAGGTCAGGAGAAAGTAAGCACAGCAGTTTGATAAATTGCTTTCTGCCTGGAAAGCCTCACACGGCTCCAACAGGACGTGGCTCCCAGCCCTTCCCCAGCAGATGCCTCATGCTTTTGCCCCACCAGTGACACCACACAACCCTGTGGGTCACAGCACCACAACGGGCACTCACAGCAGTCCCCAGCACTGTGGGTGTTTGCAGCTCTTACATGTCCCCAGACCTTCACAGGCCAAACCATCTTTGTCTTCCACCCCTGTCACAAACATCTGACCCTGCTGAGCCCCATCTGGAAAATGGGATCATTTTATTTCGCTCTGAGCCTTTCAGCTGGCTCCCACTGGTGCTAATGGGTTAAGTGCTGCAGCTTGTCCCCACATCGATGGCACCGCTCTGGAGAAGGAGAGCTTGTCTCTCCTACCCCCCATGGGTGTCTGTGCCACCGGGCTTTGGCTCTGCTGCACCGATCTCCAACGATCCCTGCCCTCCATCCACACTCTAAAATGTTTCCAAAGTTCATCCTTCTGCCAAAGGGGAGAAAAACAGGAATCTCAGAAATTGTCAGCGGGCATAAGTTTCCTAACCTGGTCGGGGCATGAAAGGCAGAACTTCTCATTTGGTTGAAAATCGGGCAGTGTCGTCAGACTGGCTGTCAAAGGAAAAGGCAAGAGAAACACATGAAAAGGGGAAATCATCTTCTCCAAGTACTACTCCTAGTAAAAACTCTGCACTGGGTGCAGGTTATTTCTTTGCTATTTCTTAGGGCTCACCTCACCTTCAGTCTCCAGCATCTCCTGAAATAAAGCATGTACAGCTACTGCCTTTGTGTTAGGGTGCAGGCAAAGCTCAAAGCAGCTCCTCACATGCAGTGTGGGTGCATCCAATACTCCTACAACATGGCAGTGAACACTGGGTGCACATAACTAGGGTGGGTTATCTTGTCCATGTATGGTCACATTTCCATGGGTGTTTTAACCTTCCCTCAAAAAAAAAGGTAATTTTATAATGGAAATTTTTTTTTGACCGCAGGAAAACCATCAGACCTAAAGTGCTTCAGTTTTCTCCTGGGGTTTCGTTTTTCTGCGGAGGCAGGAGTTGCAGTCAACCTGCACTGCAAGAAGGGTTTGCAACCAAAAGAGAGACATCAGGATGGGCAACCAGGTGGCTGAAACAGACCAGATCAGGAAAGGCAAATTACTGCTGTCACTCTCAGCTGCAGCATATTCAGTTCCGTTTTGACAGACCTGAGAAGACTTCTGTTTTCATCAGAAGTGTCTGCAGAAGAAAAATCGCTTTCAGGCCAGGACTCATTGCTTCCTTCCTTTTTGCTGAGTGATGACAGACCTTGGAGAAGCCCTAAGCATAGGTGAAGTAGGAGAACCAACATAAATAAAAGCTAAAATGCAGCTCTGCTTCCTTCCCGTGGAAGTAATGTCAGCCCTTGTAAATTCTGCAATGTGAGCAGCTGGTCCAGAGGCGGAAGGGAACAATAAACAACGCAGGAAGCAATTGCTGGCATCGCCAGAAAAGGTCCTGGAAGCCCCAAAAGCAAGGCCCCTGCGGTGCTGTGGGCTGTGTCCTGAGTGTATGGGGTCCTCAGGGGGGCTGCAGGTCAAAGAAAAGATGAGAAAGCAAAGAGGGGTAGAATTGCTGCCACAGGGTCACCTAATGCATCCATGGCAAAGCTGTGCTCTCCATCCCTTCCCACTCTGTGTGTAGACACCAGAATAAGTCAAAGATGGGCAGCTACCTCTCTCTCCCACAGTTTGTACATCTTTTTTCCATCCACATAGTCCATAAAGGTTGGAGAGAGTAGGACAGGCTTTTTGGTACATATTTTTTAAGCCATCCCGAGGTAGAGGGTGCACTACCTCTCCAGCCGAGTGACGTGGTAGGAAGAGGCATCTCTGAGTGGAAATGTCACGGTTTGGTCTCATGCTTGCACCCCTTCTTAAAGTTCTTAGGGGAGAAGTAAAACAATTGACTTTGAGTCTCTCACCAGTGGGTCATGCATGGCTCCTGAAGCATCAGCACAGCTCTTTCCTCAGTTGTTAGCAACTTTTTGGCGTAGTGCAAAGGCAGCCTGACTCCACCACACAGTGTCACACAGTCTCGATCTCTTGGGTGTCATCACGCCTGTCAGTTGCTGCCTAAGACGTGCCAGCAGGGACATCAGCTGCCCAGGTTGCCCTGTGGCTCTTTGCTGGAACTGCACAGCCCACCCTGCCCTGACACATGGGTGCCAGCCACTGTCTGGCCCTCTGAGACGTGTCTGCACATCTCTGCTCCCTAGGTAGTCATCTGCTAAAAAAGCTTGTTTAGGCCACAGAATGAAAGCTGAGAGGAGACACGGTTGCTGTCTATAAATACACTGGGGCAAGCATCAGGGAGGCAGTTGAGCTATTGAAGCTGAAAGACAATGTTGGCACAGGAACAAACGGGTGTGAAGAGGCCAGGAATAAATTAAGCAAAAAATTGGAGAGAGAAGACAACCCTCTGAGAAGCTCTTGTCTGGAGCAGACTTCCAATGAGGAGTACATGACACAAAGTGGATTTCAGTCAGATGGATCTGACTAAAGTAATGAAGATGTGGAGGGGGCTGCATGTCATTGCTGCCTGAAACACAGAGGGTCACAGCGTGCATCCAGGTGATCCCTCCTAGTTCCACATCTCACATTCCTATGAATGTGTGAGTACCACTGTGCTGGACAGGCAAATACAGAGACATAAATGCTAGATTTGACCCGAGCTGTCCCAGTGTCATCACTGAATAACAGAATTGTAGAATGGTTTGGGTTGAGAGGGGTACCTTGAAGATCGCCTAGTTCTAATCCCCTGCTGTGGGCAGGGACACCTTGCACTAGACCAGGTTGCTCAGAACTCCATCCAACCTGTCCTTAAACACTGCCAGGGATGGGGCATCCACAGCTTCCCTGGAGAACCTGTGCCAGGGCCTCACCACCCTCACAGTAAAGAATTTCTTCCCAATATCTAATCTAAAACTCCTCTCTTTCAATTTAAACCCATTCTCCCTTGTCCAGTCACTACACACCCTTGTAAATAGCCTTGCCCCATCTTTCCTGAAAGTTCCTTCCAGATGCTGGAAGGCCATAATTAGGTCACTCTGAATTCTTTTCCAGGCTGAATAATCCCAATTCTCTCAGCCTTTCCTCACAGCAGAGGTGCTCCATCCCTCTAATCTACTTGGTGGCCTCCTCTGGACTTGCTCCAACAGGTCAGTGTCCTTCCTATTCTGAAGACTCCAGAGCTGGAGGCAGCACCGCAGGTGGGGTTTCAGGAGAGCAGATAGAGGAGCAGAATTCCCCACACACAACCCCCCCCTGCTGCCCACAGTGCTTTTGATGCAGCCCAGGACTCAACTGGCTTTCTGGGCTGCAAGTGCCAATTCCCAGGTCATGTCCAATCTCTCATCCACCAGCACCCCCAAGCCCTTCTCCCCAGGGCTGCTCTTGGTCTGTTCATCCACCAGCATGGATTGATTCCAGGGGTTTCCCCAACCCAGATGCAGCACCTTGCACTAGGTCTTGTTAAGCCACATGAGATTCCCATGGGTCACTTCTTGAGCCTGTCTAAGTCCCTCTGGTTGGCATCTCATCCTTCAGGTGTTTGTCAACAGCACCACCTTGATGCCCCATCAAAGTGTCTGTGTTTGGAAATATAGCCAAGAGTAAAAAGCCCACTATAACTTCTGCCACTAATTTGACCATTTTTGTAACCTCTTTTGTGCTGGTGCCCACCAGACTCTACTGCCAAAGGTTTGCAGAGGTAGGTTTGTGCTTGACCTGTGTATGATGCATAAACACATATGAAATACAGGTTCCCTGACACCCCTGAGATACCTGAATTATACTCAGGTCCTGTAACTCAGACTCCTTCTGTAACCACTCCTAGGCTATATTATCTTTGACATCTATTTTACTCGAGATGTATTATCCCAGTCATCCCAAATGAGAGCCAATAATCCCTTCCCACCACACCCCATATCGTAGGTTCCCTGTATACTTCCTAGTTAACAGACTAAGTTCACTAGGGATGTTTTTATTTTACTGTTTTAATAAAAAAAAATACATCTAGAAAGCAAATTCAGGGCATATGGGCAGGTGAAAGGTCTAATTACTAAACTTACAGTTCATATATAGCTTTCAATTCCTCCATCCATTTAGGTTGAATCTTAGGAATGCTGTTACCAAACATAGCATGCATTACATACACTTTTTCAGTGAAAATCAATTACTGTTCTCACAGGCATAGAATCATTTTACATAAAACCCCACAAGATCCTCTATCCCATGATCTTCAAGTCTTTTTAGGATCTTTCTGGCCATTGGAATTTCTGAAATGTGAGAAATTATGTCAGATTTGAGGGACATTGGAGGAGGCACTGTCAGAGAGAAGCTGTTCTATGTGACTCTCCTGATTCCAAGAGAACCACAAAAGGCTCCACCACATCTTCATCTAGAGGAAAACAGCAGAATTTAATTCACTTCAACAACAGAGAGAAATGCACTCTTGCAGCTGTGCAATAATCCACCATGCAACAGCCTATGTATGACAAGCTTGATATTTATTCCAAATCACCTCAGATGCACTCGGTTCAGACTTCAGGAACGTGCTCACCCTCTTCCCAAAGAAGATGCAGGCAGGGAACATTTGAAAGTCCTCTCCATTCTCCATTGCCCAAAGACACTTTACTCCTCACTGCATGCCCTGAAGGAGCATAGTGTGAGCCCGGGAGCTAACCCCACACTTGTGAATTGAGACCATCTTCCCATTCCAGCCCACGGCTCTTGCACATTATTGTTTCAAAATGAAACGCGTTAAGGAGGCCCTTGGGAAATGAAACAAAAATGGCGTTTTATTTCTTTCTTTTTTTTTCTTTTCTTTTTTTTTTTTTCCCCTATCCATCACTTCTTCTCAAGACCTCAAGTCCCGGGACATCCTGCCTGACACAATCCAGAGCTGGCCCCTTCAGGACCCAGATGAAGTCACAGCTTCAGGGTTGCCAGGCAGAAAGTTCACTGGAAGGGCCATGGGAGGAGTGTTGTCCTTCCCAAGGAGGATAAGAAGTTGCAGGAGAAACCTGGATGCTGGCTGCAAAGGTGGGACCTAAACTAAACTCTTTGAGAAGCAGGACAAACCCATGAATAATTGTACTTCTTGTGCCCATACTGATGATGTTTTAACAAAGTATAATTTAATGTGAGAGTGTTCACAGCAGCTCACAATAATGACAAGAATAAATGAGCCATAACATTTCACTCCAAGAGCAGTAGGTGGGGAATTCATAGACGGGATGTTGTGAAAGCTATGAGTTCCTTACAGCCCCCTCCTCTCTCCATATCCATCTGAAACATTCATTTTTGAGTTCCCTCTTCTAACACAGGAACAACCTCCCCTTACTCTCCAGGGAGTCACAAGAACATGAGATCCTTAAATCTGCCTGCATGGGAACATCTCTTGTGTACCCAAAGAACATCCCTTCCCACAGAGGGGAGAAAGAGCCCCAAATCCTCCTCAGTAAATGTCTCAAGAAGGAGGAAAGGAGGTGATCCCTCCATGCTTTTCATACCCCATAAGCAAAGCAGCACAGGAGGAGCACACACTGCAGCTAAATGTGCTTCTATTTCTGGAGATATTTCTCCTCTTTGTGGTCACATGTCACTTTGCTGTCACCCTGCAGGCACCTCAATAGTCATTTCTACCGTGTCTTCAAGCATAACTCTGTGAAGCCATAGGAAGACTCACGAGTTCCTCAGTTTCAAACTTGATTTATCTGCTTTGCTTATCTTTGAGATGCAGGGAGAAAGGGGGATCCACCTTGAAACCCAGTGACAGCA
>NW_020955368.1:322141-336013 GCF_003031625.1 Empidonax traillii | reverse complement strand
TCACTTTGCTGTCACCCTGCAGGCACCTCAATAGTCATTTCTACCGTGTCTTCAAGCATAACTCTGTGAAGCCATAGGAAGACTCACGAGTTCCTCAGTTTCAAACTTGATTTATCTGCTTTGCTTATCTTTGAGATGCAGGGAGAAAGGGGGATCCACCTTGAAACCCAGTGACAGCAAACTGGCCCGTTTTGCCCGCACTCCAGGCAGGCAGGAACATGAAATCTGGAAATCATCGTCACCTTATAAAAGCGGTCACTTATTTTGAGGACCCAGTAAGTCAGGGTTTTCTTCAGACGTGGAGCTTGGCACAGCTCTCCTCCCAACTTTCCTATATGAAATTTTAGGCTTAACACCTTTTTTTCTGCATAATTTGCTTTTGAGTGTGGAACTGTTTTCCTGCTAAAGTTTGCCTCATGCTGAGATTTGAAAAGCAGAGATTTTTGGCTAAAAATGAATCACTGAGGTCAGAGAGTTTCTACAGACCTCATAAACTCCATAGTCCTAAGTGATTTAAGGCTACAACCCTAGGGTTGCTTTTGGACTGAACCAGGAATTTAGTTGACCACTGTTCAGTTCCCTGTGGAGACTGTCACTTTGGGACATATTTTACAATTTGAGATGCATTTCAAGATTGGTGGCTCTGACAGAAGCACCTATTGTGTTGCATGGGCTGTTGAGACAAAGGTGGCTGCAACAACGGAGCTCTGGCTGCCATCCACACAATGAAGCAGTGAAAGAAGGGAGGAGGGACTCCCTTTCTTCCATTTCTGGTCCTCAGCATTGTAAGCCACTGACTTCCCATACCATATTCACATCACTCCATTCCAGAGCATTGCAAGCTCATTTTTACAAATATTTCACCCTCTGCCTCTAAATCCCCCTCCTCTGCCAAGCAAAAGGTGAATTCCTTGCCTCCCCCATGAGGATGCACAGGGGCACCCACCCCAGAGCAGCCACCTGGGAGCCAGGCAGCCACTCAGGGTGCCAGGGCTGTGGTTTCCAGCACAACAAAAATAACATCAAGGCTATCAAACCTATTTCAGGACCATTCCCTCATGCAGGGCTGCCCGGCCAAACTATTCCAGGCTGCTACTGTACTGGCTGATGGACACTGCGTGTGCCCAGCATACTGTACATTCCCTTGTAAGGGCTTGCCCCATTCCCTGCTGTGCTCTGAGGTGTCATCTGGCCTTTTGCCCCACACCTGCTGATGGAAAGGTCCCCACAACACCCACTCTTGAAAACCTGCTCCCAAGGATTTCCTGTGGCTCCCTGGCAGGATACAATGGCTTTGAACCAAAGGAGGTGCTGCCAGGCCAGAGCTGAGGTGCTGCATCGTGGTCCTGTGGTGCAGGGACATGGTTCCCTGGGCATGCAGCATCCCATGCAGCAGACATTCTGCCCTTCAGAAAACTGTTTTAAACCCCACTCCTGTTTGCTGGATCCTCTGCAGTGAGCTAGGGCCTGGGACGAGGGTGTGGGAGGAGGGAGGGTGACGTGGGATCCCAGCTTAGGTCTACATTGGAGATCCTGAAGCTGGAGCTTCACTCAGGGTTTATCATCACTGATGTCAAAAATTCATAGCAGAAACACCAAACTTTTACAAGGTTCACAGGGACACTGATCCTTGCTGAGGAACAGGGTGGCAATAGGCTGTGTTGGTGTAACACCTTGTGAAATGGGATTCTGAGCCACACCAAGGTCTGCAGGGATGAGGATTGTTATTGATGCAGTCTTGGAGGAGAAATATGTAAAAGCTGGTGGATGGTTGGCTTTACAAGAATCAAAATATTTTGGATATCAGCCAAGAGTAGTAAGGACTGGATTCATCCTATCCCACTTTGTATTTGTAGTAAGATGTCTCACTGCTCTGTGTTTTCTTTACAGCCTGTGAAGCCAATTCAAACCTTAGGCCCAGGGCAACTCATCTCTATTGATTTCAGAGGGAACTTAGACCAGATGCTACTTCAAAGTTAAGGACCTGAGTTAGTGGGTGAACCTAAGCTGAAACCTTCAGTTTATCACCAAAGTGAATAGAGAAGAGATCAGTCCCTGCCCCTCCTCTTCCCATCAGGAGGAAGTTGTAGACTGCAGCAAGGCCTCCCCTCAGTCTCCTCTTTTCCTGTCTGAACAAACCAAGAGACCTCAGCTGCTCCTTATATGGCTTCCTCTCTAAGCCCTTCACTGTCTCTGTGGCCCTCCTATTAGTTTTATATCCTAAAACCATCCAGATCTGGAAACCATCCAGAGATGAGCAGGTCCCTGATGGAGGTCAGCTTACAAACCCAGAGACTGGCTCTGAAATGTCTTCAGGAAGTATATCAGCCTGCTCTGAAGTCACACCCTTCAACTCAATAATACAAGTGTGGCTTTATTTTCCCACCTGCCTTTTTGCCCCACTGAAAACACAGAAGACATGGTGATCAAATAGTATTTCATCTGTCCTCCTGTTCCTCACTATGCCCTGGATACAAGCTCCTCTCTCCCTCTTGAGCTTTTCAAAAGAACATCTCCTGCACTCTACATCCACCAAAGACACTGGGCACCTCAGAGACACAGAGTAGGAACTCTCAGTGCTTAGTTCAAAATTCACATCCCTAAAATTTGTACAGCTGCTGTTTACTCCTGGAAATACTTGACATTTGTAGGGACCATGGCTCCCACCAGCAAGGTGTCTATTAGTGGGCAGTGCCTTTTCTCTGTGGCACTGTTTTCTTAATCCTGTTTTAATGCTTTTCCTTACAATAAAATGTTTAAATATCCGATTTACAAATGAGCCTGATTATTACCCTGCAAGGCACATCAAGCTAAAGAGCAGCATGAGCAGAGAGAGGAGCACCCTAGAAATGCCCAGTTTGCCTATCCAAAACCACAGTCCTTGCAAAAAGACTCAAGACACGTTTTGGCATTGCTCATTTCTCACACTGCACACATAGACAGTCGTGGTGCTGGCAAGTGCTTGGTTTTTGCCCTGGAAATGGGTCTCTCAACCATGGCACAGCAGCTGTGACAACTCGTGTCAGCCTGGCCTTGGACACTTCCAGGGATGGGGCATCCACAGCATCTAGGGGCAACCTGCTCCAGTGCTTCACCAGCCCCATCCATTGGGGGGTAAGTCAATCAGTATAGTTAAACTTTCAAAACCAGCAGAAACTCTGCAGCTTTTAAGCAGCGGTGTGTCTCTGCTGCCTCTGCAGTGTTGCTTCCAGGCACACACAACCTTCAGTCAAAACCACTGCTTGACAGTGAGCACCTTCAAAGGCTCCCAGCAGCAATCCCGAGCCACCTCACTGCCCCACTGCCTCACACTGAGAGCAACCACTTTGCAAAATCTGGAAGCCGTTCCCTTGACCCATCAGATAAGGCTGCCGCAGGATCCAATTTCTCAGCAACACTCCTGGCCAGCAGCTGAAGCAATTCCTGCAGTAGCCCAGCCTGATAAAACTTCTGCTAGATTCCTCCCTTTTTGGCTGAAGATTTAATTTGAGATCTGGTATCCCACTGTGCACTCCCCCAGACTTCCAAAATGTTCTTCTCTAAACAGCCTTCCCGTCTCGCGCTGCCAGGCTTTGCACATCTGGAGTCCAGACCTCATTGTCACTGACCCAGGACTCACCACAGTTCTCCTCCTCCAGCTCAAAATTAAACACATACAGTCATCCTGATCTGAGCACAGCCCTTCTGCCAGGTGGTGTCAGCATCCCACGGCGCCAGGTCCAACGGCTCACGTTTGCTTTTAAAACAAAACAGCCCCGGCTCAGGGTGCCCACGCCGAGTTTCTAGGAACCCCACAAAATGTCAGCTGTGTCCTTAGTAATCAATACAGTCTCCCCACCCACATCAGTCTGAGGATGAAATCAGGGAAAATCTGTTATTTGGCTTCTTATTTCTCCTTGAGATGGAAAGCCTTCTTGAAGCTGTAGTCCATTACAATGGCACAGGACCACAGGAGGACAAAAAAGATCCACGTTATACAGCTGGTTTGCTATAATGTAAAAGTCTTTCCCTGTTCCACATTCTACTCTGCAACCAGTTCTGAGTTTGTCTGCAGCTTCTGGTGACCTTCAGGCCGTCACTGGAAACATTTAGGGCAGTAAACTTCTGGCAAATGAAATTCTTCCTTTTGCCTCACCAAGATGAATTCCTTCGCTTATGGAGCTTGGCCCCCTCCAGACATTTGGCTTATTCCAGCAAAGAAATTCCAGGTGCAGTCTGTCCTGGTCTTGTTTGAGGAGAACACCCTCATCTTCTCCATCTTCTGCTCTGAATCATCAGGTGTCAATCAGCAGTAATGTTTCCCACCAGAAGGAATCTGGAGGAAACACAGGCTGGACAGATGTTCTCCTTTCAGAGGACAGCCAGTGATATATATGCAAGAGCAGTGGGTGCTGTGAGAGGAGTGAGACTGCTATTAGCAAAAGAGGAAAGGGTCAGGAACAGCCATTGTCAGCTTGATGCTATCAAGCAAAAAAGAGAAATGGGAAGATCTGAATGCCTCCTTCAATAACTCCTTCTTCCAGTATCACCTAACCCGACCCTTGCTGTATTGAAAATATTATCATTTTTGCTCAGTACTTGAATTCCAAGGTCCCATCCATTGCTGAACACTGTGATGGGTGCCAGGACCGTGTCCTGCACATGTGTCTCTCCTCTCTAGCAAACACCCAGAGTATCTCAGTGCATCTGGTGCTGACAAGATGGGCTTTAACTTCGGAGAGCTCTTGGGTGCCAGAATGACAGCGCTGAAGAATGAGATCTTCTACTGCTGGAACAGGCGCGTGTTCAACACTGACTCAGGACAGGAAAATGCCTCTTACTAAACCTCCAATACTTGTTTCTCAACCAGCCAAAGCTCTTGGAGGTCTCTCATCTAGATGCTAACCAGGCCTGGAGCTGCATGTCTTTCGAGACCTCACAAGAGCAGGCTCAGTAATAAGGAGGACGCTGTGCTATTCGGGGCAAACTGGGAGACAGTCAGTTTGTAGAAAGACCCTCCTGGATTTTTAACAGGTTAATACTGAAAGTTTCATTTGGGCTCTCCTGCTTCAAATTTCATTGATCAGTGGGACTGTGCATAAAACACACAGGTTTGTTTTCGTGTGTTGGCGTTTGAGTGCAACACTTTGAGCCACAGGGTCCGTGACCACGGAATCTGAAGGCAGGATGAGGTGACTAGTCAAAGAAGAAAAGATATTATTATATTTAAGCATATTTTTGGGTGGCAGTTTTCTCCCGGCATCACCTCCCAAGGTCTCAGCATTCAGTCTGCTCTCAGTGTACTTGCTCAGGCAAAAATCTGTGGTCAGAAAAGGGATTCCAGCTGTGTGCTTTCCCCCGACCCACACTGAAGCGCTCATTCAAAATAAATTATGCCAAAAAGAGAAATCCTCCCCAAGAATTATTCAAGGATTAGCACTGTGCAGGGACCTCTTTCACACAACCCCCCAGCCTTACCAAAGACCCACACACACCGAGGTCAGGTTTTATTTTATAACCCCATCAGCGAGGGAAACGGGAGATGGAGCCCTGACCCTGCCAGCTCCTGTGCAGCCTGGCTTCCTCCAGCTAAACAGTTCGGGGCTTGTGCTGCAGCTTGCCTGGCCCGGGATCACGACTAAAGGGCCCTGGAGAAGAGCAGAACAGCGCCTGGCGTAGGTTGTGCACCCTTTCATCCCTCCATCCATCCATCCGTCCGTCCGTCTGTCTGTCTGCCACTGCCCCCTGCCGGGGAGCGCGGCGGCCCCGGGACCCCGCGTGGTCACACAAACCCGGGACACGAGTGGCGTGAGTGTCAGGCTGCGATGCTGAGGAGGGAGAGAGGGGCTGCTCCAGCTTTCAGGCCGGTTTTGGCTCCCGCCTGCGCCGCACAGAGAGGATGAAACCCAAACCAGCGGGAGACGCTGCGGTGCTGATGCACCTACACGCGAGAGTCCGCTCAGATCATGCAGATACCTCTGACACCGATAAATTATAAACACGCTGACCAGTGTAAAATTAATAATAACTTCCCTTGAACCACAGTATAAGTTTACTTAAACAGCATAACGAGCAAGAGCTTTCTAGCACTGGTGGCACAGCCAGACACAGTTTCACACACATATGTCAGCTCTGTGACCAGCAAAAAGGCACACAGAGATGGTGTAGGTGCACTTAGGAGGCATCCTGATAAACAAAAGTTGCCAGAGGGAGGCCAAGATAAACATAAGGGACTGCAAAAAGGCAGAGCATCCCCCCCCCCAGCACACAAGGAGGATGGCTAGCAAGACAATGAAAATTAGGGGAGTGGTATCAGGAGCAGAGGAACACATGATTGTCATCACCTTTCCCCTATTTGGGACTGGGAATTAACAAAAAAAAAATTCAAGAATAAATGAGGGGAAATGGAGAAACAAACAAACAAACAAACAAACAAACAAGCTCTGACTTGCTCTCTCAAGCCTGGTCACCTTGACCTGAGTGAGTGGGAGCCACTGAGCCTGCAGCCCCCAGCACTCACTGTCAGCACTTGCTAGCTGTGTGTTTTTTACAGCTGATGCATATGGGATTGCTGGATTGACACTGTGGAAGAACTGACCATCAGCAAGAAGCCTGTGGCGAATTTAGCAAAGTTTAGTTCTGCAGTTCAAAACTTCCTTTGCAGCCATCCCTAATTCTGCCATGGATGGATGGACAGACTGATCCATATGCAACACAGGGTTCTGCTGGAGAAGGACTACAGGCTCAGCAGTATTTCAATTCCATATCTGATTGTTTGACCACCAAACAATACCTCCCCTCTCCCCTGGGCAAAGCAACCATCCCAGGATTCAGGCAGAGGAATGGCAGATGGCAGCTGTACCCTCATCCACTGCCTGTGTTGTCTGCATACTCCTCCTGTGCCCTTCAGTGGCTTTATTTGTACCAGAGACTGTGAGGAGCACAGCTAATGACAGGGGGGCCAAAATTACGTGGTGGCCATCAGAGGTAGTTATCATTCACCTGCCCTGAGGAGCAGGGAAACCCAACCCCTGTGCAGGCACCTTATTCTGCTCTTGTTCACGACAGGTTTGGACTCTCATACTCGCCCTTTCTTAGCCCTGTAGCACAGATTAGGGAGAAGAGAGCGAGAATTGCCTCCCTAAAGAAAAGATACCCCATGTAATCCCAGCATCCAGCCTGTGCTGGCTTCTGCTTCAGTCTGAGAGCTGGGACAAGCACGACCTTTTCCAGGAGCATCTTTCTTCTGATCCTTCAGTTCATGTCCACACCCTGGAAGTGGATAGCCACAGCAAAGGAAATGTGGGTCAGAGCCATACTCTCCAGCACACAGTGACGGGAAGGAATAAGAGGACATCAAGGAGGCAGATGTTTGGGATTCTCTCGAACATGAGGGTCTCCTCCTAAGCTCTAAGCAGGAGAGAACAGCTAAGGCCTGAAAGCACTATTAAAATCTGCTCCAAAACACGTTAGCAGAATCCCTTATGGGCCTGGAGTAGGGTTGTGATCCATACAAATATTCAACCTCCCTTTGAATTTTGCTAAGTGCCTGGATTCAGCAATATTCCCCAGCAACACGTTCCAGAAAATGATTGCACTTTCCATGAGAAAACTGTGTGCAGGCACCCCTTGAATGAGGTGTTTGACATTTAAAAAAAAACAATACAATCACATAAAACAGTGGGAGACCCTTACTTTGGAGAGCATAGCAACAGTTAGCTCATCTCAGAAAGGAAATCCTTGATGCTGAGGCCAGGTGCTCAGCCTGGATTTTTCCTAAGCTCTGCACTTCTCTAACCCCACAGCCCAAGAACCACTGTAATTGATAAGGAAGTGAAACTACTCTTTAGCTCCTCACCCCTCCTTTTCATCTGGAAGGAGGATATTTCAGCACTGAGCTCCAGGATATAAAGGCCACAGAGCTGGGTAGCAATCAATGGAAAGTCTGTCTGAGGGTGTGAAGGAAAAGAAATGCATTCACACAGGGGAAATCTGGCAGCAAATGAAGCAGAGAAAAAGGTTTCCTCTCTCTTGGGGGGAAAGCACAAGAACTATCCCAGCAATTTTTATGGACTACAGTCTTGTAGCCAAACCTGGAATCTTTTGGCTGCTTTGAAGGACTTTGTGAGATTCCCCCAATACCTGCACTGAAGGAGCCCATTTCCTACACTACACCTTCCCTTTTGATTTATGTCCACAAGCTTTGTCTGCTGGAATTAAAACAGAGACAATGGCAAGCAAGGTACTCCAAGGAATGTGTGTGACTGTCCACAGGACTGCCCTTTTGGAAGGGCTTTGGAGGAGCAGCAGCACAAGCTGGATAATCACAGCAGCAAGAGCATTAGAGATCATCCATTCACTTCTGCTGGTCCTTCCACTCCCTTCCAGATCAACCTAGTGATGAGGCTTGGTTGTGTTTCCTGACTCTAATGCTATTCCCTGCTCATTGTTACCAAGGACGCCATCAAATCCACGGGTTTCATCCACTGAGGATGACACTCCTGCCTGCAAAGACTCCCTGTTGAAATTTCAAGCATCAGCTTTGCAGGCAAAATGAAAAAAACCCCATAGATCGTGCTTCTGCAACCCTAAACTCACTCCTAAAATTGCACCTGCAAAAGCCAAAGTCAGTGAGTGTCTTGAGAGCAGCAGGATTAATCAAGCCTGGATTTCCACCAGGTATTGCAGCCAGAGCTGGCTGGCTGAAACAGGGTGGGAAACTACTTACATTATTCCTCCCCTACCCTGGCATAGATTTTTAGATTGTTTATGAACTTGTAATACCTTTAACAACTCTCCCCACATGTAAATTTTATTTAAAATAGGCCATGAGCTACTTGGGGTACCAGCAGGCAGAGGTCACACTGTGTAATTTTTATTTCCTCTGTAAACATAATGAAAAAAAAGCAATACTTGCCATTCAACAAATGAACAATGACTTGTTCAAGACCAAAGTGAAAGCCAGATGCAGGCTACAGCAAAGGCAGCTGCATCCCCTCTTACCTGCCCTGCCTGCTGTGAGCATCCCTGCCTGCAGGCACATCAGCAAAATCCAAATTGCTCTCGTACTGGAATTGGGACCCAACCCAAGGATCCCAACACAACCCAGGCTCACAGAGATCACACAAACCCCAAATTTTACCTGCTAGAAAGATTCACCAGTTTAAAACTTCCCTGATGGCTCTCCAAAAGTAGTTGGAGGTATTCCATGGTTCTCCCATGGGAACCCACTGCTGGAACTGCAGACCCTCCTGGAGTGGTCTGGACGTGTAAACTGCGTGAGGGGCCTCAACACTCAGCTGCCTCCTTGTTTCTGTACAAGAACCCACTTTTATGTCCTCCCTCTTCCCAGGGAGTTGGTAGCACAAGGGTTTGGTGTTTGGTAGACTGCAGGTTTGGTGTTTCAGCTGCTGGGGTAACCACATGCCACGGGCAGCATGTTTACACCTCCCTGTTGTGTTCCTCTCCCTTTCTTCCACACTGCCCTTTCATGAGATGATAAATTGAGCATTGTTCAGTGAGCATTCTTAACAGCCAGGGCAGATGGGAAGAAAAGTCAGAGCCAGAATCAAACCTCTCCAGGTGTGTTTGCTTCATTCCTGCATTTTGCAGCAGTGTTCCTAGCACCACTGGTTGAGAAATTATACGTTTTTGGCTTACATTTTTCATGGCAGCTTTACACTGGAAAACATCTCTGTCAAAGGACTGAAAGCTGCACAGGAATGTATTTCATTTGGAGCTCTGTGTGTTGATGATTGCCAGTTGCTGGGTCAAACATCAGGATCTCTTCAGAGATACATCAGGAAGTTGTTGTACTACCAGGTGTGATCATTTTATGGCAACTCTGTCTTTTGTGGACTGCAGAGAGAAATGACAGCAGGGCTCTGATCTGGGAAGCGCTGTTTGGAAGGAGAGCAGTGGTGTTCTCCCTGTCTGGCCCACACGTGCTCAGGATTCAGCTTAGGGTTAAAAAGGATGAGACCTCCAAGCAGTGTCAGCTGGAGCAAGGGCATGAAAGATGTCATTGCCTTGCCATAACCCAGTGCAGCCATCACCAGCAGCCAGCACACCAGTCCAGAATGGGGGGAGGAGACTTCACTGTCACATGTGCTGGATCAGTGACAGGCTGCATCCCCTAATAAGAGTCAGAACAGGCTCACGAGACCAGCTAAGGGCAAGCACACATGCCAAGAACAAGTAATAAAGGGTCACACTTCCAATTGTATCCCAAAACAGGAACAGGAGTGGTATGCATGCAATCCCTTTATAGTCAAGGATTGGGCTGAGGGTCAGAGATAAGCAGAGCTTGGGAAAAAAATCCCTGAGTTTTCCAGGCCAGTGATTTAACCAGTGATGTTTTACTTCTGTTTCTCTCTCCACTCATACAGTGATCAGAAAAACTTGGAGTAGAGACAAAGCAGAAGTCCTTCAAACACAAGGAGGAGATTCTCCAGGGACATCAGACTTGGCAGAAGCAGCTGCAGTGGATATCAATGGGTGAGCTCACACCCTGCTGGGCATCAGTCAGAGCAGCTCCCAGCTGTGCATCTGTGTCTGCAGAGAACCCACCCCTCACCTCACTCCGTGGTGTATAACATGGTACAACATACACCATGCATAAGGTGTATGTTGTACACGGACTGAGGCACATCTGCCCTGTGTCTCCCCACCTCACCTGTGCTGCGGGTTTCACAGGGTGGCTCCTCCCGCTGCCACCAGCACTGCAGGTGCAAGGAGCAGCTGAAGCAAAATGCCAGCTGGGAGGGCAACGAGCCGCGGAGCAAATCCTCCCTGGATAGGCTGCAGGCAGGATTTCACAGGGAAGTGTTTTACAGTGTCAGGGTCCATTACATCCTTTGGCTCCAGCTGGCTTCTCCAGGTTTCACACGTTATTTTCACAGGAGGAGAGAGAAACTAAATGGAAGTGCAGAGAGCGGGTTTCCTGCAATTTCTGAGCCTTCCCTTTGTTTCTGCACAATAGGGAACCTCTTTTGTTCCCAGACCTCCTCTCCTAAGCTGAAATGCCCAATCACCACAATAAGAGGCAAGTTCTAGCCCCAGTGCTCAAACATACAACCTCTGCAACCTGATAAGGTGCTGTTTCCAGGACTGTACATTTTAAATTGGTCTAGGAGATGCTCTAATTTTGGCCATGGTGGGGGTCAACTCACAACTCCTTCCAAATCAAGAACTTTCAATTCCCCCCCCTCTCTTCTCTCAGCATCAACTTTAGCTACAGGGAAGAGTCTGTGCCCAGTTTCATGACTTTTTCACAGCATGTCCTATAAGGAGAACTAAAAATGCTTCAGGAGTAACCACAACCCCATCATCAGTGTCTAATATCATCCATCAAGTCAAAAGGGCAAGAAGAGAGAGTCTGGAAAGAACACTCCCTTCCTCCCTCTGGGGCAGCTAAATCCATCCCCTGCTCACGGTGGGATCAGCTGCAGCTGAAACAGTCCCGGCTGGAGCTTATCCAATACAGTCTTCAAACTTTCCAGTGCTGGAAGACCTCCCAGCACAATTACACCAATGCTTCTCTAATCTCATGTTAGAAAAATCTCCTTACTGAACCTAAACCTCCCAGGATGCTATTTGTGTACGTCACATCTTGTCCTTTCCCCAGGATGATGCAGAGGTAAGAAGGGAGTTACCCTCTCTATTTTTGACCCTCTGCATTGTCTTCTCTGGACAAATTGGTCTCTGTTTGCTCAAGTGTCCTTGCCAGACGTGTTTTCGGAGGTCTCAGGATTTTTGTTGCCCTCCAAGTCTCTCTGGGGGCATAGAGGATTGAGTCAGGCTGGGTAGAGCTCCATGCATTAGTCCAGCTCCCTGGGAAACGGAGAAACCAACAACATAGGCAGCAACACTCCCTCTAGAGCTGGAGTCCTTATCTTGAGCACCGCTTGCTTGTTGACCTAGGAAAGCGGGACATTCCCATGTCGTTCACGTCAGGCTTCCCTTCCAGCACCCAGCCAACACGTGCTGCATTTGTGGTTAAGGATTTTTCCTGGTTTGATCCCTCGAATCGGTGCCTTGCAGCCGGAGAACCTCGGGCACTGCCTGTGCGCATCCCGGCTCGGCAGCACCACTCACGGCACGGCACTAGATGGGGCTGAGCGCCCGCTCCTCATTCCCGCTGCTGATGGGAGTGGGAAATGCCTCCCAGAGCTTCAGCTGGAAGCGGAACCCAAGCTGTATTCACTACCCACTGCGAGCCCTCCCTGGTACTACTTTCATGGACCACTTGGCCGAAGTTGCTTTTATACCACGGCGTAAACATCAGCATCTCTTCTCTGTGAGCCTCCAGGTCGGCCGTCGGGCACTGGGATTTTTGGGACCCGGGTATTTAAAATCATTGAAATTCCTAATGCAGCCTAAGCTGTTTTAAGCAATGGATGAGGATGTCCCTTTGCAGCAGGAGGCTCCAACCCAAGCCACCCCTCAAGTGTCCACCCAAGCTGCAGAGCTACAAACTCATGTTTGTACAGACTCTCATGACCACACAGAGGAAAACCCCTTGGGTTTTTGAGCTAAGCCATGATCTGACCCAATAAACTGCCTCTATTAATAGGAAAGGACTTGCTGAAAAATAGCCCCAGACCTCTCTCCTGAGCCATAAAATGGAAAATGCTCATGATAATCTTGACACTCAACCGCTAGAAGGAACCAACCCTTCTTTCTTATTGAAGGTTTTGCATTAAAAAAAAGGGCATGGTATGAACAACTATGGTAACCTGCACCCTTCTTTCGTGGGCAGAGCAGCACACAGGGTCATAAACCCGCCCAGGACCCACATCCTGATCTTCTCCTGCATGTACAGCAACACTAAGCCCTGAAAAGCCACACCAGCTGCTTTTCACGAGCATCTGCTCTCCTCAGCAGAAAGGAGAAGCTGGCCAAAAGTTTTTGTTGAGAAATTCTGTGGTCATTCATGTTACAGCAGCATGAAAGGCCCAGGCACGCAGTGACACAGAGGGTCGATCCTGGCAGCTGTGGTCCTGCTGCAGACATTCCAAAGGCTGCACTCGTATGCTCAAATGAAATGTGGATATTCTTGCCTCCTCCAGCCCACCACTAAGGTCCTAATTCCATGCCTCTCCAGACCTCCTTATCCCAAACCTCCACCCCCACCATATCCCTTGTTTCCCCAAGTCCTGCTCTTGGCTTTCTCTGCTTCAGCCACTTTAATTCTGCAGCCAATTCCACGTGGGCAAAAACCATTTTCACCTGAAATTCTACAGCTGATCAGCCTTGAGAAGAGACCAGAGAGACACTGCAGCCCTGTGTGGCACACAGGAGTACTCCAAGTGGGAGAGAACAGAGTGAAACAGCAATAAAACCCCAAAATCCTATGGATGGTCAAAAACAAAGCAAGCTGAACCAAAAGGGATGCAAGGGAAAAAAACAATGAATAACAATTCAGCTCTTACAGAGTTAAAAGTGTTAGTGTTCTTTGCAGCTTCTCTATCAGCTCCACCACATCCTCACATTTATAACTCAGCCTGAGGGGGTGGGGAAGTAGCTCCAGATTGTGCAAAATGGGCTTTTTTTTTTTTTTTTTTTTTTTTTAAGCTGAGATCAGACAGAAAAAGGTTGGAGCAAGCGAGAAATTTACAAGTAACCTTGTTCCTGCTTCCCTCTGGACTGGCTTACACGCTAAAGGCCCAAGCTAGGACTCAAGAATTCCTTAAGCAACACCATAATTATTTTACCTACACAGTAGGAAAGCAAAAGATCACTGAGAGGGAAGTGTGTGATGCTCAGCCCCGCAGCAGCTGCTTGAATTTCTAATTTTCCTTTGTCAGAGAGATGGGGGAGAAAAAAAAGGTTGTTTTTCTGTGACTTTCCCACCATGTTCCAGTTGAACCTTGGCAGCCCCTTCCAACAAGC
>NW_020955368.1:318136-321779 GCF_003031625.1 Empidonax traillii | reverse complement strand
CCTACACAGTAGGAAAGCAAAAGATCACTGAGAGGGAAGTGTGTGATGCTCAGCCCCGCAGCAGCTGCTTGAATTTCTAATTTTCCTTTGTCAGAGAGATGGGGGAGAAAAAAAAGGTTGTTTTTCTGTGACTTTCCCACCATGTTCCAGTTGAACCTTGGCAGCCCCTTCCAACAAGCAGCTTTGGCCCGACCACCACCGAAGCCATTCCGTGCCACTGGAAGCACCGCCTTCCAAAGGCGAGGGCTCCTCACTGCCCACGAGGAGGGAGCAGGAGCGGCTGGCACTGAACAAGGAAGCTTTGTCCTCCTCTTTGGCACACGTGGGAGCTCGGGAAGAAGTTGCTTTTGGCCCAAGCACAGGAGAGGGAGGCTGTGAAAACAAGTGACCAGGCAGATGACCCCAAAAAGGAGGTGAACTACATACATTTAGCCCCGCTCAAACCTCCAGGTGTGAGCGGCTGTAATTCCAGTTCACAGGCCGGAAAAATGCAAGTGTTAACAGGCAGCAGAATTTCAATCAAGGTTCAGTCACAGGTGTGTTTTTCTGTTAAACCACAAAGAGGTGATGCATAAGTGGTTGGACAAGAAGAAAAGGGTAAATCAGCTGGAACAAGCAGGCAGCTGAAGAGAGTAACAAAATTGATGGGCCCAGCCTCTCCACTCCCTCACCTGAAAATACAGTCAATTCCTGGCTTTGCATAGCCATATAAACCACGGGAGCAGTCCCAGCACAGTTAATTTAGCACTTACCTCCTTCCCTGACCATCAGAGTGGCCACCAATGCTGTCATGTCCTTGAGAGAGTCAGTCACACATGACAGTTTGAATTTCAGCTTGTGAGGAAAACATACCAGGTCCCCAGCAAAAGATCCCTGGTCATCCTTCAAGGAAGGCATTTTATTGTGTTCTTTCTAATTAAAAGAGTCTTGTTGCTTTTAGCACACAGGTGCAATAAGCTGTAAACAGAGAGGAGCAAGGAATACAGGCTGAGCTTGAGCAGAAAGATTCCCTCCTGGCAATGTACAGGTCCATCACCAGCACAGAGCTATGAGCCACTGCAGCTCCTTCACAGGGAACAGCTGGAGGATTATACATGTATAAAATGCAGGAAGTTTTGCAGCACACCCTCCCTTCTGCTGGAGACTTGCTGGATGGAAATTCAACACTCGATACCCCTTTGTAATTCACACCAACCGTGGGCACGTGGGTGGGTGCTTCAGTGCCTGCTCACAGGGTTGTTCTAGGGAGAATAAAATGGCCAGAGAGGCCATTGTGGCAAGACAAGGAGGCTGCAGAACCAAAGGGGTTGTATTTCGCAGCAGGGCTCAGCTGTACATCTTCACACACCTTCACCCTTCAATTCATGTTTTAATCTGGTCATACGTCATTTCAGGCAATGGTTTCTTCAACACTGCCTAACGCTTCATGAGCATTTTTAAATATCATCATATTCTTCAGTTTTCCCGGAGTTGGGATTTATCTCAACCCTAACAGGCAGGATTTTGCCATTGGGTTGTTCTTAAAACACAGGCAAGGTTGTTCTTTTCAAAAAAACAAAGAGCCTTCATTTTAGATGACAAAGGTTAGTCTGTCAGCATGTATATCCCAGATTTATTTATTTAATAATAAAAGAGCTATGTGGAATACCAACACCACAAGTATGTTTGATACTAGGAAAGAAAAGAGCCTTTCCAGGCAACAGAAACTTCAGAGGGCAAGATCCAGGTGCTGGTAAGATCAAGTATTTGTATAAAACCTTGCTGCTGGCACGCAGGAGGAATGGTGTGAGAGCATTGCATCTGATCTGTTCTTAACAGAGGTGCAGGAGCTCTCCCTTTATGTGCCCCTGGCACAGGCAGAGGTCACACTCTCACTACACAGCTGCCTCCTCTGCTGCCTTCCCATTTCCTGCTGGAGTTCCAACTGCAGCATGAGAGCTGGAGCTATCAGCACACATCCACCCGCTGCAGAGGCTGAACTGCTCTTCAGATCCTTATCTCAACAGACCCTAAGTTCAACTTTTGGTTCTGATGGTCCCAGACTGCAGCCACCCTTTCTGGCACTTCCCCACTCCACAGTCAAGCAGCTCTTTATGTCTCCTCGTGCAACATCCTGCACAGAAGCCATGAAAAAATTCAGCATCAGAACAGGTGAGGCACATCCATGACCATGATAGCTCCTAAGTGGAAAGTTACAGAGAAGAATTCCACGTGGAACACAACAGCTTTATCACAGCTCCCTAACTTCTTGCTGACCTTTTAACCAAACACCATTAAGGCTTATCTACAAGGGATGATGCAGACTCTTTGCAAAGCATAAGATCTGTGACACAGCACCAGAGACACACAGAGCTTTGGTTCTTGCCTCAACCTCCACCGAGGCTGAAGCACAAACCAGAAGCTGAGGTCTGTTTCCACCACTGAGGGAGACACACCCTTGAATTTAAGGCCACTGTTACAATCCAGTTTGAAATACTCTCATCCACATTAACATCAAAATCCTGGAAGCCTACGACATGATCAGTGTGAGATGGATTCTCTCTTTCAGGCACCAGACAGACAATTCCACTGACAGGTACTAAAAATGAAACTTAGAGTGAGTTACCAACTATTACCTCCCCGTGAGTGCCTGGCATTGCATCAAGACTTTCAACTGCACCAGTAAGACATGTAAAGTCCCTAATAAAGGAGAGAGAATAAAAGGCAAACTGAGCAACAAATACATAAATGGAAAGTGGTTTCATCAGTTTATTTCTTTTTGCTGCCACTTCCACAGAGGGTCGAGCCCACGCAGGCGCATTCAAAGCAGCACACGCAAACACGGAGAACAAGGTTTTATCACAAGCCATAAGACTCGTAGGAAAACAATCTAATCCTACATCAGCATTATCTGAGAAACTGACAGTAAATACAGCATCTCCAGAAAGCTACTGGCATTTACATTAATCAACCTGATTATTTTTAAGTTGCCGAATAAAGCAAACTGGTGAGGGACCAAGCACTCAGGAACACACACTTCAGGTGTGTTCAGGACATCCTCCCAACGCATATGTTCTGATAATCTTCCAAATTTTCACTAATGCTAAATTAAATTAAGGTATTTTGCTTCCAGTTTAAACACCAGGAGAAAATAATTTTAATTATGATTTGCATTTTAATATATTAACTGAAAGGATATTTGTATAAAACTCTTCACACATGAAATACTTTTAAATTAAACAATATATTATACTTACAGGAAAAACACAAGACTAGAAATTTATTGCTAGTGTAAAAATTAATGTTTTTCACGGAGGAGGAGGCTGGATTAATATGATTGCTATGAACACAGACAGTGCCAGTGACAAAAACTTCTGATTTTCAAATTTGCTCAGCACCCACAGCTGGCTTTCAAGGACATGTAGGTACCTGGGATTTATAAAAGATGAGGTCCACAATTTTCTCCAGAGTTATTCTTTATGATCTGATGTCATTTTTTATTGCCTTTTCGAATAACAGTGAGAATCAGTTGCTGCTCCTGCCTTCTACTGTCATTGTTCATTAGATCCTCTCTTCATGGGACAAAAATAACAAAAACACAACCTCCCTGATCATGCATTTCAAAACTTCAGAACTACAACTACATTCATATCTTTGCCCCTAA
>NW_020955368.1:314529-318115 GCF_003031625.1 Empidonax traillii | reverse complement strand
CCTACACAGTAGGAAAGCAAAAGATCACTGAGAGGGAAGTGTGTGATGCTCAGCCCCGCAGCAGCTGCTTGAATTTCTAATTTTCCTTTGTCAGAGAGATGGGGGAGAAAAAAAAGGTTGTTTTTCTGTGACTTTCCCACCATGTTCCAGTTGAACCTTGGCAGCCCCTTCCAACAAGCAGCTTTGGCCTGACCACCACCGAAGCCATTCCATGCCACTGGAAGCACCGCCTTCCAAAGGCGAGGGCTCCTCACTGCCCACGAGGAGGGAGCAGGAGCGGCTGGCACTGAACAAGGAAGCTTTGTCCTCCTCTTTGGCACACGTGGGAGCTCGGGAAGAAGTTGCTTTTGGCCCAAGCACAGGAGAGGGAGGCTGTGAAAACAAGTGACCAGGCAGATGACCCCAAAAAGGAGGTGAACTACATACATTTAGCCCCGCTCAAACCTCCAGGTGTGAGCGGCTGTAATTCCAGTTCACAGGCCGGAAAAATGCAAGTGTTAACAGGCAGCAGAATTTCAATCAAGGTTCAGTCACAGGTGTGTTTTTCTGTTAAACCACAAAGAGGTGATGCATAAGTGGCTGGACAAGAAGAAAAGGGTAAATCAGCTGGAACAAGCAGGCAGCTGAAGAGAGTAACAAAATTGATGGGCCCAGCCTCTCCACTCCCTCACCTGAAAATACAGTCAATTCCTGGCTTTGCATAGCCATATAAACCACAGGAGCAGTCCCAGCACAGTTAATTTAGCACTCACCTCCTTCCTTGACCATTGGAGTGGCCACCAATGCTGTCATGTCCTTGAGAGAGTCAGTCACACGTGACAGTTTGAATTTCAGCTTGTGAGGAAAACATACCAGGTCCCCACCAAAAGATCCCTGGTCATCCTTCAAGGAAGGCATTTTATTGTGTTCTTTCTAATTAAAAGAGTCTTGTTGCTTTTAGCACACGGGTGCAATAAGCTGTAAACAGAGAGGAGCAAGGAATACAGGCTGAGCTTGAGCAGAAAGATTCCCTCCTGGCAATGTACAGGTCCATCACCAGCACAGAGCTATGAGCCACTGCAGCTCCTTCACAGGAAACAGCTGGAGGATTATACATGTATAAAATGCAGGAAGTTTTGCAGCACACCCTCCCCTCTGCTGGAGACTTGCTGGATGGAAATTCAACACTCGATACCCCTTTGTAATTCACACCAACCGTGGGCACGTGGGTGGGTGCTTCAGTGCCTGCTCACAGGGTTGTTCTAGGGAGAATAAAATGGCCAGAGAGGCCATTGTGGCAAGACAAGGAGGCTGCAGAACCAAAGGGGTTGTATTTCGCAGCAGGGCTCAGCTGTACATCTTCACACACCTTCACCCTTCAATTCATGTTTTAATCTGGTCATACGTCATTTCAGGCAATGGTTTCTTCAACACTGCCTAACGCTTCATGAGCATTTTTAAATATCACCATATTCTTCAGTTTTCCCGGAGTTGGGATTTATCTCAACCCTAACAGGCAGGATTTTGCCATTGGGTTGTTCTTAAAACACAGGCAAGGTTGTTCTTTTCAAAAAAACAAAGAGCCTTCATTTTAGATGACAAAGGTTAGTCTGTCAGCATGTATATCCCAGATTTATTTATTACATAATAAAAGAGCTATGTGGAATACCAACATCACAAGTATATTTGATACTAGGAAAGAAAAGAGTCTTTCCAAGCAAGAGAAACTTCAGAGGGCAAGATCCATGTGCTGGTAAGATCAAGTATTTGTATAAAACCTTGCTGCTGGCACGCAGGAGGAATGGTGTGAGAGCATTGCATCTGATCTGTTCTTAACAGAGGTGCAGGAGCTCTCCCTTTATGTGCCCCTGGCACAGGCAAAGAGGTCACACACACACTACACAGCTGCCTCCTCTGCTGCCTTCCCATTTCCTGCTGGAGTTCCAACTGCAGCATGAGAGCTGGAGCTATCAGCACACATCCACCCGCTGCAGAGGCTGAACTGCTTTTCAGATCCTTATCTCAACAGACCCTATAAACTCAACATTTGGTTCTGATGGTCCCAGATTGCAGCCACCCTTTCTGGCACTTCCCCACTCCACAGTCAAGCAGCTCTTTATGTCTCCTCGTGCAACTTCCTGCACAGAAGCCATGGAAAAATTCAGCATCAGAACAGGTGAGGCACATCCATGACCATGATAGCTCCTAAGTGGAGAGTTACAGAGAAGAATTCCACGTGGAACACAACGGCTTTATCACAGCTCCCTAACTTCTTGCTGACCTTTTAACCAAACACCATTAAGGCTTATCTACAAGGGATGATGCAGACTCTTTGCAAAGCATAAGATCTGTGACACAGCACCAGAGACACACAGAGCTTTGGTTCTTGCCTCACATCCACCAAGGCCGAAGCACAAACCAGAAGCTGAGGTCTGTTTCCACCACTGAGGGAGACACACCCTTGAATTTAAGGCCACTGTTACAACCCAGTTTGAAATACCCTCATCCACATTAACATCAAAATCCTGGAAGCCTACGACATGATCAGTGTGAGATGGATTCTCTCTTTCAGGCACCAGACAGACAATTCCACTGACAGGTACTAAAAATGAAACTTAGAGTGAGTTACCAACTATTACCTCCCCGTGAGTGCCTGGCATTGCATCAAGACTTTCAACTGCACCAGTAAGACATGTAAAGTCCCTAATAAAGGAGAGACAATAAAAGGCAAACTGAGCAACAAATACATAAATAGAAAGTGGTTTCATCAGTTTATTTCTTTTTGCTGCCACTTTCACAGAGGGTCGAGCCCATGCAGGCACTTTCAAAGCAGCACACACAAACACGGAGAACAAGGTTTTATCACAAGCCGTAAGACTCATAGGAAAACAATCTAATCCTACATCAGCATTATCTGAGAAACTGACAGCAAATACAGCATCTCCAGAAAGCTACTGGCATTTACATTAATCAACCTGATTATTTTTAAGTTGCCGAATAAAGCAAACTGGTGAGGGACCAAGCACTCAGGAACACACACTTCAGGTGTGTTCAGGACATCCTCCCAACGCATATGTTCTGATAATCTTCCAAATTTTCACTAATGTTAAATTAAATTGAGGTATTTTTCTTCCAGTTTAAACACCAGGAGAAAAAAAATTTTATTTTTGATTTGCATTTTAATATATTAACTAA
This sequence comes from Empidonax traillii, assembly GCF_003031625.1. NCBI lineage: Eukaryota > Metazoa > Chordata > Aves > Passeriformes > Tyrannidae > Empidonax > Empidonax traillii. The sequence goes on along the minus strand of NW_020955368.1, from coordinate 314,941 downwards.
AAGGATATTTGTATAAAACTCTTCACACATGAAATACTTTTAAATTAAACAATATATTATACTTACAGGAAAAACACAAGACTAGAAATTTATTGCTAGGGTAAAAATTAATGTTTTTCACGGAGGAGGAGGCTGGATTAATATGATTGCTATGAACACAGACAGTGCCAGTGACAAAAACTTCTGATTTTCAAATTTGCTCAGCACCCACAGCTGGCTTTCAAGGACATGTAGGTACCTGGGATTTATAAAAGATGAGGTCCACAATTTTCTCCAGAGTTATGCTTTATGATCTGATGTCATTTTTTATTGCCTTTTCGAATAACAGTGAGAATCAGTTGCTGCTCCTGCCTTCTACTGTCATTGTTCATTAGATCCTCTCTTCATGGGACAAAAATAACAAAAACACAAC
>NW_020955368.1:293709-313384 GCF_003031625.1 Empidonax traillii | reverse complement strand
AAAAAAAAAAAAAAAAAAAAAAAAAAAAAAAAAAAAAAAAAAAAAGTGGGAACGTTCACCATGGGAAGAGTCCATGACTATGAACAAAGTTTCTAGGCCAAGCTTTGATCCATTTGCTAAACAGCTTTCACTTCCAAAGAAAGCCTCTTTCACATACCGCAGATTAAGCAACAACATGAGTCAGTGCAAACAGTCACATCTAATACTCTACTAGTAACAAAATAAAAATGAACACCAAAACTTGCTTCCAGATCTGCACAGCCCAGTGTCTTTGCAGAGGACTGATTTCCATTCACAAGAACATGTATCTGTACCTTTCTTCTCTTTCCTTTTTAAATGTGCTGTTTTCAGCAGTTATCTAGCTTGTTACTACATTATACTGCTTTCTCAAAGTGATTTTCTTGTTAACTAATACACAATCACCCAATTGCTGACTTAAAAGTTCATAGAAGACCAACAACTCTACCTCCCCCTTCAATCAAACAGCCAGCACTAGAGTTTATAAGGGTTATCAGCATTGCAAACTATTAAGGTGAGGATTCTATTATTGCTAAGTAATTCCTACAAACTGGTGTTTTACAGAACCAGCAATCCTCAAGTCACTCAAAATTAAAAAAAAAAAAAAAAAGGGCAGATTTTGTATTAATGCCACTTCTTTAATTGGGGTAGGATTCTAACCCAATACATTAATACATCAATGATTTTAACATCAATCACGAACATCAAGGTACTCACTACTCAGTTGTTGCCACAACAATTCCTTTTCATTCAACTCCGCTCCCGCATTTCTCCTTCGCACCAAAAAATTTAACAGCATAAAACCAAAAGAATATAAATATTTGAGGGGGGGAACACAATGCTCAAGTTCAAGTAATGAAAGACTTGAGAGGCACACACCTTTCTTTTCATGGTATGCACAAAAAGGAGTCAGACACCGAGAACTGGAACAACAAAGACAGGAGTTCAGTGGAAAACAACACCTGTAAGCTGTCAGACAATTCAGGCCAGCGATGTGCGTTCCATATACATCTGAAAACAAAATATCTGCTTTTATTCAGACAACTTAAAACATTTTAAATACTTTAAACACATCTCTTTCAACTCCAAGCCCTATTTACATAGCTATTCACAAAAGTGTGCAAAGTAAAATCTGACGGAATTAATTTACAAAGTCCAACAAACCGAACGTGACATTAAAAAAGGCAGCAGGGATTCCATGTCCATTTTATATACACTTTAAAGGAATAAAGATTGCAAAAGGGTTGATCCAGCTGAACCTCTGGAGACTTAATGAATCCTGTCCATGCTGCACGTCAGTCACTAGCTGTCTTTGCTGCAGAACTCACAGTGTATCCCCCCAGTGAGGTCTTTGACGACTTTTTCTTTGATCAGTTTTTGCAGGAGTTTTGTTTCGCTTGTCACGTTGTGCATAGTTTGTCCGTTCATGGCAGCCATGCAGAGGTTGTTGTAATAGTGCAAGGGTGTGCTGGGCTGGTCCAGGTCGTATCCAAACCCTGCTATGCTCACTTCATCACACAGATGCGTGGCCAGAACAACCGCTGTGACCCCGATTGTAGGTACGTTCTGAGAAAGGGGGGGGAAGGGAAATTGGCTCAATTCGAACATGCAGTCCTTTGACAGTTTTTATAAAACACTTAATTTAATGTCTTTGTCTATTCCCTCTAATCATTTAAAACTGAAATCAATTAATCATTAAAACTGAAACTAAAAATCAATTCAATGATCCAGTAAAGCTAAATACTCCACGGCAAAATACCAATACAACCTGACTATTTGCCTTTAATGAGGCTTTTGGCTGCCAACACCAAATTTTTTTTCTGTGAAGATAAGATGTCCTCTTACTGTGTAGTTAAACTGCAAGTGAACTCTTGCTCCAAACACTCAAACAACTCCTGACATGCAGTTAAACTTGACATTTCTTGAGTTACACTTATTTCAGTCTTGAGCAACAACAGGCTCTCTAACAAACAGTATTCTTCAGAATACTTTTCACTGAACGACCTGTGAAGAAGGCAAATATACTATGATACAACTAAGCTACACAGCTTGGTAAGTTACATTTATTTATCAGAATAACATAAGAAGACCTTCAAAGATTTGTGTAATGTTAACATTAAATGTCTTCTCACATAGTTCAAGGGAACTAGTGACAACCAACTCCTCCAACACGTAATTAAAATAACCAAAATGCGGTGTGTAGTTAAGCCGGGCAATCCATCACTCTGTACTTCTGCAGGAGCAAAGCACATGGAGGGAGAATATGCCAATCAGTTGCTACTGAGCACTCTGGCACACACTGCATTTCCAACAGCTGCAAGGCTGCCTGGTTTCCAGACTCTCTCTGCAGCTGGAGACACATCTGTCCACAGCTGATGGCTGGTTTGGCTTAACGGGGCTGTTCCTAACACATTTAGCATGTATCAGACGTGTGCTTTTGAGCATCTCACACCAGTCACAAATATGTGTGAGTGAACACACTCCACTGCAGTGAATTTATGTCTCACAGCATCTCAATGTCATCTCATGTCAGCAGGCACAGCCATAATACCTCATCTGAAAAGGTGAGCTGAAATCTTACTTTGATTTTGCACGAGAAAATACAAGAGTCTCTTGAGAGCACATAATTTACCTATTAGCTGAGGCCAGCTCTGAAACTGCACTGTTTTATTCACCTTGCATTTTACTGTCTCCTCCTGGTGAAAGGAAACCTCTTACCTTATCCCAACCCCAGAACTTTGATCGAGGCTCAGGGAACTGTAAAATGTCCAAAGCTGTCTCTTTGATAATGACTGGATTTAGAATCCGGAACTGCTTTGATGTAAAAGGAATTTTCTCAGCAACCTCCCTCCAAAAGAAGAGTCGCACCCACAGAGGCTAAAAGGAAATAAAAAAATACAGTTCAAAGGGAAACTCTGAGGCAAACTAAGTAACAAACACAAGTTACAGAATTCACCAGTGACTGTGAAAAATTCAGGAAACAGTTTATGACCAAGGTGGTTCAAGAATACCAGTGTACAGCCCAAGTGACCGACCCAAAAGAGGAAAAACTTCAAAGTATTTGGAATTGCAGGGAAGACAGGAGAGGGAAAAGTTGTTAATTCTGAATATTTGGCTGCACTTTGAGTTAATCAGTCAACATATCCACCAGCACCCCCAGGTTCTTCAGGCCCTCCCCAGCATAACTGAGCAGCTCAGCAGCATTTAAAGAAATGAGGAAGGGAACCACAGTTTTCCACAAAGATTAACCAGGCATTCTGAAGAAAGCACTGGATTTAAAACAATTGCGCTCAGGCTTTGAAGCGAAGAGCTGCTGTTTGACAGCATCCACCTAGTGATAAATGTAACTAGAAGAGGATTTACACAGGACTCAGAAAGCCAAATTGTGATCTCATGCCATTGCAGTCAATTAGATGCCCACTAATGGAAGACAGAATACTACAGCACACTCATTTTACAACTCCATAAAATGGGTAACATAAGGCAAGTGACAAAACTGATACAGCTGCAACACTGACCTATAGCTTTTTTAAACAGGCTTTAAGCAGCAGAAGCTTAAACTGATCAAATACAGGTTGTAATGGTTCCCCATCTTTCCACCCTTAATCTGAATCGGTTTACTGCAGTACCAGTGCCTGCACAGAAAGCTGAGCCAATTGAAAGGTGAGGATTTGAAAGAAGTATATTTGCTGTTCACAAAATCCCAGAGCCACTGAAGTTGGAGATCAAGCAGAACACCCCGAGCCAGATGCTCAGGACTGCATCTGGATGACTTTTGAGGAAGATATCCACAGATATTCACAGATATTCCACAAGCTCCCTGGACAACCTGTGCCTGTGCTCAGTCACCTTCATTAAGGTTAAAAAAAAAAAAAAAAGTTAAAAAATAAAAGTGCTTCCTGGTGTTCAGAGGAACCTTCCAGTGTTCCAGCTTGCGCCCATTGCCTCTTGTCCTATCACTGGACATCAGTGAAAAGGGCCTGGCTCCATCCTCCTCACACCCTTCCCTCAGATATTTATGTACTTTAACAAGTTATGAGCCTTCTCTTCTCTAGGCTAAACAGTCCCAGCTCTGTAAGTCACAGTGCAGATGCTCCAGTCCCTTAAGCATCCCTGTGGATCTTCAGTGGACCCTCTCCCCTATGCCCATTCCCAGATCAACTGCTGGCTCTGCATCAGCAAAAACAGCAAAGCAAGGAAGAATGTGGGAATGAGCTGATCTGCTCCTAACCACACAAAACAAGTACAGGTACTCTTTGCAAAAAGCACACACTCCTATCACGTAACTCGCTAACCGAGGATGCTGCAGATGCCCCAAAACAATCATTCTATCAATCCCCCCAACAAATTATAATACAGAAAGCCAGCCTTGTACTAGTCATTCTTCAAGACCAAACCTTAAAACATGAAACAACTAGACAGCTTGTAAAACAAGATAGTTAGGAATCCAACTCAAGTTACAAAGCTGCTGGTCATCAAAATTACCACACTGCTGCAGGGAAGGTCACAGACCAACACTGCCTTGCATCCAGAAAAAAAAACAAAAAACTTAAGCCCCACAAAACAAACAAACAAACAACAACAAACAAACAAACAAAAAAAAACCAGGAAGAAGTTGTTCTTCAATTTGCACAAATTCATGGATTCAGGAAAATCTCCTCTCTGGAAAACATGCTCAGATTTTTGAAAACAAGGTGATATCCTCACACACAATCCCTGGACTAAAGGAGTAGTAGTAGACAGCCATGGTCAACACTAAACACACCTTCCATATGATCCCATATTGTAAAAATCACAGAATTAAGAAGGGAATTTGGAGTGCCTAAACTAGCATAGATCAAACAGTTAAAAAACTTGGCAGGCTTTCTCCTAAATCTCTCTCAGTAATTCAGAGTGTTTGTTTTTCAATCTGTGGTCAGAGAAACCCAGCTACCAGTTTTCAACTTGCAGAAATTACCTGCCTGCAAATTGGAAGAGGTGGAAGCCACCAATTCAAAGTTAATCTGGAAACATGAAACCCTTCCTATCAGTTCCTTAGGGAATCTCTGCACTTCTTTAAATATTCAGTTCGAGAAATAAGCAGCCTCATCATTTTAGAACTACAGTCAATGTTCAATCATGCGTTAACTGCATGTATGCCTGTTGTAGCAGCACAGGCTTTAGTTAAAAAAAATGTTTTTAGTTAAAAAAAAATGGGTTGGCATTCAGAAATCTCATTTTTATTTTGGGCTCTACAGCCTTAAATAAGTCACTCAAACCTAATGTGAAATGAATTCCACTTTACTAAACAGTCTGTCATAGCTTGGTGCCAACCACCAATATCTGCAGAAAAAAAAAGAAGTGTTGCTGTCAGCATGGGGCTGCAATGTGAATGCTGGCCCAACTGTAACTAGGAGACAGATCTAAAAAAAAATCCCCCAAAATTATATAAAAGATCCTCAGCACAATAAAACAGGAACTAACGTATGAATCAGCTCCTTAAGCACTGGAAGAGAAAACAAACAAAAATACAGGTACACAAAACTGTCACATTACGTACCAAGGTTTCATTTTTCACCATTGCTTGAAGCCAATTGAAATCAACACTTTTAAACAAAACAGCCACAAACAAGCTCGAAGGAGGATACTCCTGTTCAGAAAGGGGGGCTCCTTCTGGGTAAGTCATCCTTATAGTCGTTTTGTTACCCACGTGATCTGTGTATCCTTGAACTGGTGCATCATTTAACCTAGTGGAAAAAAAACACAATAGTGATAAATTATATTTAATAAACACAGGTTATAATCTCATTAAAACATCAGACACTAAGCAAAAACTTGTTATTTAGCCCACAGATTTTTAACAAAACACAGTACAGTGTTTTCTCAGAACCTCCGTGTTCCTCATCTGGCACACTCATCCTGCCCTTATCTTTGGGAGGAAGCCAAGTCTTTTTCTTTGGCACAAGTGCAAAACTTTGAAAAAATTGAACAGAAAAGTAACTTAAAACAGCATTGAAGAAGTTCCTGTCTATTGACTTGTGTCAACTCATGAGGCTTAAAAGAGGAAGGGGAAGAAAACACACAGAAACTTGCCTGTGTTATCCTTTTCAGATATATATATATACACACATGTACACACAAACTCACGTGAGTATTCCACACAGAAAAGCATTCAAATTATCCCTGCAATGCAATGTAATGCATCCTATGGGTTTATATCATTCCAGCTCACCAAATATTTAAATGCTGGCACCCTGCTGACAAGAACAACATCATCACACTCCATCAGTTCTGCAGAACAGCGTAATTCCTGCACTTTTCTGTATCACCACCTTCACACTGACAGCCCTGATCTCAGAGCACAGCTAACACAAGTTCTCTGCCCCTGCTCAGGCTAGCAGGTTTGTTTACCTTTGTATAAGAGCTACTGACTCAATGAAACCTTCCCTTTATATGAGGAGCAAGCCGTAGTTTACAAAACAAGTTTGGAAACTGCTGGTATCAAATTTATTTGTGACCTTACGTGATTAAAAACAAGAAGGAGAGTTCAAAGAGCAACATTCAGGAGGCACAAATACAGAGCAGATAAGCCAGATGTTAGAAAACATGGGCAATCACAGAAAGCTTGTGCTGACCTTGCAAAGATCAGGGAAGGTAAGTGTGCTATAAAGTGCATAAGCAAACTGTATACTGAAACACCAATTAATTTTAATGTGTTTGAAATAGATGTTATAAAAAAACCATTCAAATAAGGATCCCAACTAGACAAGGGGGAAAAAAAAAAATCAGAGGTGAGTCCTCTGAAAGCCTAAATATATGAATGGATAAAATCATAACTGTCTACTTGTCTCTCATTTCGCTGCTTTCTATCTCATTTCCACCCATGGGGGTTTTTTTGTATCTGAAGTTCACAAATAATTACATTGAAATCCCATCTTCTGAACATGACAATTTACTTTGCTCCTAAGACTTCAAATTCCATCAAGTCACAAGTCAAATTTATCAAAAGCACTTTCACAAAGTCCTACAAGTTCCATAAATGTTGGCTTCTCTTAAAATGAAAAAAAAAAAAAAAGTTGGCTCATATAGTAATGTTGAAGTAGTTGGAATCCTTAAATGGAAAATATGTACCTTATAACAATATCAAACTGATTCAGTAAGTGACCCAGCTCTGATCCATGAAGAATTCCACCACTGCCAACAACAACACAACGCTTACAGTGCTTTGACTTCAAATCTTCTGGTAAATCATGCTCAGGTAAGAGTTCGAGAAGGTTTTTAAGCTTATCAACAAACTTGCGAAATCCAAACGGAGGCTCATATCTAAATAAAGCTTCATCTTCATTTACATTTTTCCTTACAAAGGGAGACACGTCCGCGTTGTATTTCTCCGCAAATAACCTGCTCATTTCTTTGTTGGCGTGAGAAGGTCGGCACTGCTCCTGCAACGCGGCGCTGGCGTATTGCTGTGCTCTCTAAAACAAAACACACACGGCTTCAGTCAGGACAGCCAGCTGCAGGAATGTCCAAACCCTCTCAGTGTGTGACCCACCAGCGGTTTAGCAAACACAGTGGTTCATTAAAAGAAGTTTAAATGTGGAAGTACAGCATAGCTTAAAGCATTTACCCAAATGCAGATACCTAAAGTGCAGGGGGAAAAGCTGCAAAGGAATGCCTCTCCACACAGTCACTTAAGCCTAGATATGAGGTTCCTAAAGGATAGATTAGGCTAGTAGAACTGCTAAGTGGAAATGAGCTGTTTGAGAGCATTGGTACTGTTACTTACAGCAACAAATAAAAAAAAAAAAAAACTAAACATGTCTACCTGTCTAATTCAGCAGCAGGTGGAATTCTACTCCACTGCTCAACTGCATGACCTGAGTTCTGCCTGTGGTAGGATTCTACCACAGACACATCCACTGGGTAAAAGTGCTGTGAAACAGCAGGCTGGACTTGCTTAGCAATCAGAACGAAGCAACACTTCTTTCCTAAGTATTGCTAAAATGCTATTGCAAACGACTAGGATGGGACTTCAAAAGGTGGGGGTGATTTGGGTCTTCTCTCAAAGACCAGCCACCAAAACAAAAGCCTACAGTTCCATATTGCATAAGAAGATTAACTGTCAGATGAAACTAGACATGGACCCATTTCACAATAAAAACAAAACACTACTCAACGTATTTTAAAAAATCTGTAATGGCAAGCCAGCATCTGATGCGAGGAAGAAGAGAAACAAAAAAAGTGTTACTTTTATCCATTAAATAAAATCTTGTTTTCATGTTATCTTCCCCAATAACCTCTGCTGGGTTTTCCTCCTCTGTAATTAAAAGAAGCATGAGCAAACACAGAGTGCAAAGATTCAAGTCTAGTGCTAATTTAGTTCTCCTGTACTGTTAAGGAACAGGAAGTGCTTATCTGGGTGCACAAGGGGGGAAGTTGTGCTGCTCTACAGAACTGCCTTTACCACCCAGAACTTTTCTGCAAGCTCAGGCATAAACACCACACAAGGCAAAGCACAACTGAGCAACTTTGTGTTGCTGTACTTTGTTGGCAGGACTCAGTGTATCTTTGGAAGAGCCTCATTTTTAAGGTTGACACCTATCAGTAAAAGTTAATGCCAATCACATGCCAATTGCCCCAAACAGTTTGTAATTAGCTATTACCTAACTAGACCATTGCCTTTCTTCATCCTGCACCTAAGACAAACAAAATGAATCATGAGACAGCAATAAGCGCAGCCCCTGCAGTCTTCAGGTTTGCTTGGCTTAAGGTGTTTGCTCTAAAGAATCAAGAATATGTTACTGAAAAAATAAATAAATCAAATGAGAAGAAAAGGGGAAGCAAAGAGGCTCAGAAGGGGAAATACGTGCACTGAAGATGATGCAATGTGGGGGAAGATTCACACACAGTAGCTTCTGCTGAAATTTGTGTCTTAGCATTGAGATATTCAAAGCCAGAAATGTAACAGCTCTAAGCCAGGTAAGTTCTGTTATGAAGTGAAATCAGATTAAGTAGCAAAGCCTTTAGTGGTGTCTGTTGCATTGGCTTAAAAGGCATGTCCAAAACTGCAGATAAAGTACATGCTGCTACCTTAAATGAATAAATTAAATAATAGTGCACCCTCACGCACATTTGCCCTGTGATTACAAAAACATCTGACCAACTATAAGTCAAAGCAGACCAGGCAGATGGCTGAGGCAAAAACAAACAACCAAACAACTATTTGTGTTGGGCTTGGGTTGCTGTTGTGTGGAGTTTTTTTAATACGTTACTTTTCATTTTCATCAGTTTTCTGATCACCAGTGTTATCTGCACTGACACAACAGCAGGATGACACGCCCATTTCAAACGTTAAAGTCACGATTACATCGTTTTACCCTTAAAAATCCAGTTTCTCTATGCACTTCTGTTATCATTCCACAAGAACAAAACCCAGAAGTTCTGTGGCAAGAAATGAAGCATAATATATTTTCCCTCGCAGGATAATGTCAGCATTGTATTTCTTTGTTGTAGAGTCCTATTACTCTTCCACTGACAATTAATAACTTTTTTTTTTTTTTATTCCAAGTGGAAAAAAAAAACAAGCCAAAAAATACCAACCCTTACACGACCGAGGTCCACATACGGCATTTTTGTTCTGTCACATTCTTCAGGGCCAAAATGTAATTTGAGGATATAAAGGAAGCACCCTCCGACCACAAAGAGTACAAGAACTCTAAAAACAAACAGGAGGGTGAGAGGTAGGAGAGAGGAACAAAAAATAATCTTTTTTTTTCCCAGTGTTCAATCAACCATTAAATCAATTATCTTTAAGCAAATTTAAGACAGGTGAATACTTGCATTTGAACCAAACAAAAAAACCCTATTGCTTTTGTTCACTCCAAATCTTTCACAACTCTTCAGAGCTATCTGCAGGAAAGTAGGAACATATGTAGATGCTTTGATAAGGAACACGTTGCTTGCATTATATGCTTGAAATGCTCTGATGAGTCAAACAGCTCTCCTCACAAAAAGAAACCGAGAGTGAGTTTTGTTTTCTTCCATAAAGGGCAACTCTATCTTGGATTATGTATTTTCATGCAAGACAAAAAGAAGAATGGAACTTCAAATTGCATGATTTTGGGCCAATGGCGACCACTGAAACAAAACTTTCAACTCACTGGCAGGCCACAGTGCAGAATTTAGGTGCTCAGGTTTATACTGAGAAGCCTGACTTGGTTATTGACACCCCCAAAACATGCAGAAGAAAGAAAGAAAAAAAACAAAACAAAACCAAAAAAACTTTAAAACTGAATGACATTGACTATCTATATTTTTGATCTACTGATTCATGTGGCATGAGAGTAGTGAACTTTTTTGGTGTAAAATATGGTTCTGAATGTACATGGGCACACATTAAGTACAATTTGATGTCAAGTTATAAACAATGGAGTAAGATTTTTAATGCAGCATTTCAGAAGTCTTCATAAACAAAGTAACTATGAGGAAACACCTCCCCAAAATGCCCACACAGCATCTGCTGGCCTTCAAAGCCTTGACAATGGAACTTTTCTGGATACAAAAAAAGAACTGGAAATACCTGTGAACAAAGCACTAGAATCCCACTTTGGCTCAGAAAAAACAGGTACTGCAATGAGTGAGCTCAGGCTCTTCAAAGTGTTTTCAATGCCCCAGGGAAAGCTCCATCCAACCTCATGCCTTGATTTCTGCATCCTTTTTGTAACTGTCCAGGCTACAGGAAGAACAACTGACCCCTATGTTCCTGTGACAATGACACTTACTTGCAAGTACCTTTTAAAAACCAGCTTGGTCTTCTCATCTTCATGTGCAGCCACCTCACACCATTGCACAGGAGGTGAACGATCACTTTTCAGCTTCAAAGAGTTATTGTCACTCAGCATTGCTGCAAAAAAAAGGAAAAAAACTAGCATAACTTTTGCTGAATTGAAAAAAGTTCATAGGACATCCACAGACTGACAGCTTTGTCTCCCAAAAAGACTGCGATTCTTGGTTGTGGTTGTCAGGAATACTGAATTGTTCCTGACCTCCTCATGATCAAGAACACGCTCATTTTGCTGCACCACCAGAACACGACTCTAAAAATGCTGCCAGGTATTGGTCTTTGCATTCTCCATCATAAGCCTGAAGTCTAATAACTGCAATTACATCAGTTACTGTCTAAGACTTCTGTCTGATCTGCTCAAACAAACTCCAGACAGGGGGGGGAAAAAATAACCCCATATAATATGCTCAGGGTATTTAGGATCCCCGAATTAAAATCAAATCCCTGCACTACCCTACCCTGCAGGCTTCAAGGATTCTCACAGCATGCAGAACGTGTACAAGCCACTCTCAAAACTGGAGCCCAGGCTTCAAATCAACTCCCCGATTTCCCCAAGGTTCGGCAAACCCGCCTCATCATTGCTGCCCTGAACTGACCACTGACCACTTCAACAGCCCCCACAGCACAGCCAGCACCTTCAACAGCAAGTACTGAAGAGGGTGTGGAGAAAATTTTGCCTGGCACATGGCAGGAGCAGAAGGCTGCCAGCACTGGGGCAGTTTCTGTGCACAGCAGCAGCTCCCCTCCAACAAACAAACATCGAGCGGTGCACGGTGCTCCCTCACAGATGGGCACCTCACTGATCATGAGCTGGCAAGGAGCAATCTTGCTGCTTAGGTTGTGTAAGCTCCCACGAATTTCTATCAGCACACTCCAATTCTGATTTGGGAAAGGAAAATGCAGGCTGGCACATCAACTTCTCGCGGGCTGTTGCCATCAGCCAAAGATATGAGCAAACAAGGAAACACTGTGCTAAGCCTGCCCCTATGAGTCTGCTCGTTTTCCCCTGAAAGGACAAGGGATATGGGTAAGGGTTTTCCCACCCACCCTTGGCAGCACTCCCTGTGATCAGCCAACTGTGGAAGGGCGCAACCTGCTCCTCCAGAGTGGAGGATTTCAGCCCTGCTCATTCCCTTTGATCTCAGCGCTTGTCCCTCTCTGCTGCAAAAAGGTGTTCTCCTCTTCAGTTCTCCTGCCAAGAGCTCTGTCACAAGAACTATTAAAAAAAAAAAAAAGAAAGCAAGGCTAAGGGAAGGCTTTCATCTACGGATCACAGTTCACAGAATATTCTGAGTTGGAAGGGACCCACAAGGATGGAGTCCAACTCTTAAGTCAATGGCCTATGGGGGGATCAAACCCACAACCTTGCTGTTATCAGCACCATAACCAACTGAGCTCATCTCAGGAATGATCTTCCACATTCTCCTTTCCACCTCTTTTTATTTTCTATGGTGATATGACCCACTCGAAACAGCCTCTACAAACACTTTGTCTGGACAAACAACTGATGTTCTTAAACACCAGGATGAAAAAGCTGAAGAGACAGAAGTATCCCCTCCAGATCTCAAATCCAGGTCACTGAAATTTCAAGGGTATCTAATTCAGAACTCAGTCTCTTTGCACAGTCATGCATCACTTCTCAGTAATAAATTTTATGTGCACAGTAGAAGGTCAAATAACGGCAAACCACTGTGAGACGGGGTGGGACAAGCAGAGATAAAGATCAGTAACAGCATCTGAAGCCTTCTGAAGAGCAGACATCAAGTGATGCTTTCAGGGTGACATGCAAATGATAGTAACCTACAAAACAGAGCAAGGCAAAAAAAGCCTAATGGTTTTTGACAACATGAAACCTCAACAGCTACCCTTTACCTCAAACACAGGCTATTACAGCATTGCTAAGAACTTCAAATTACTCACCTAGCTGTATTTACTAATTGCACAGGTCCTCTGAGCTCTCACACCCATTTGCAGGCCTCTGTCACAAAGCTGCCATACCTTAAACAGCCCCTTTTAGCAGATCTGAAAGCACTGTACAGACTGAAGTAAGTAGCATTATGCTTGTCTCTGAACAGGGTAAACTGCAGCCTAAGGGGTAACATCCCACAGTCCCCCAGAATCCTAGCAGTTCAGCTGGAAATCAAATACAGCTCGTCTCCCACACAACGTGTCAAAGACACAAGTCAGCAGGGCACAGGGAAGCTATCAAGCCTTAAAAGCTTCCCCTTTTCTCAGAACAGCACCTCATCTTTATTGGCTGCATCTACACCACTGAATAAAACCAGCACTGAGGAGCAAAACGGGGTGTTGGCACCACCACCACCACAGTCACCTACATCACAAGCCCAGTTTGCTCTCAACTAAGATTTGCAGCAAATCAGTCAAGTCCATAGGGGTAAAGGCATCAACAAAATTTGTTACAAGGAATGTTACACATACCCTAGCGTTAGTTATGGATCACCAAGTTGAATTGTTCTACCTTGAGATGTTCAGTGCCAATCCAGCAGGACTTGAACAATCACCCTTTATTCCATGAATGACCCATGTTCTTCCTGCCACACTACACAGACAAGTCAACTCAGCAGCCCTCATCCAGTACCTTTGTACTACAGGACCCAGTACTTGCACACCAACACACCTTGGGATGACAGGTGTCCACAGGGATCACGTTGCCAGCATGCTCAGGGAGCAGCCCCAGCTCACAGAGCCTGCAACCACGATCACACCAAGCAAGAGGTGATCAGAGGACGCTGCAGAGCTGTGGAGGAGAGCGTGACCAGGGCCTGCAGATCACACTGAAGCTCTGGGATCACTCCACACACTACAGAGAGAACGCTCCATCAGATCACCTCAGAGGAGACTGTCTCAGATCAGCACAAACAAGCGGCACCCAGCACTGCTTGGGAAAGGGAAGGGGATCTCCCACCGACACGGACGGCTGACAGCAGAGACAGCGTCAAACAGGCAGCAATTACATCTGTCAGTTCCACACATCTCCACAAACACAGCTGGGGAGAAGTATAAAATGGAACCCTACTTTTTTTAAAAATGAAAAAGCAGGAAACAAGCTTCACCTAGAAGTGAACCTTCACTGTTCTTCACCAGAGAACAATGCAGGTAATAACTCTTAGGTAAACACAAAAAGGTAACTTGATCACAGTCTATAGGAAGCTACATCAGAACGGATTCTGAACAAAAGGATCAGTCAGACCAGGGACCACAGGATCCTGCTACCAGCAACGTGACATTGTGAGGTCTGGCCACGGTACCAGCAACATTTCTGAGGGAACACACTCCAGGTTAAGAACATATTTTCCAACACTTTGAATCAAATCCATAACATTTTACAGCTTAAATTCTACGGGTAAAATTAAAGCTTCACTGCCTTAACATTGTTCAAAGCACATTTATACTTTTTTTGCAAATTAGTCTTCCCTCTTCTAGGACTCAGGTTCTCCTGTAACTTGACAGAAAGACTTGCATGTGAAAGGCTGTTCACAATGCATGCATGTAAAACTTTCTCACTGTCTAACTGCACTAACACACTCCTGGAATCATCCTGCAGCAAGGAATGGCACAGCCAACCTCCTCTGCTGCACAAATCAACAGAGTGCCCTGCAAACACCACGCTTTCAATTATTTCCACAGGTGAGAATGTCCTACTACGGGACTGTACACAGAGATCCTACAACAGATGCGCTTTTCATGAAGCCTTTCAAAACAAAGGGAAGGCTGCAAGAGATCTGAAATACAAAGAAGGAACCGAAGAGGTGGAAAGTGATGAAGACAGAAGGGAATTAAACAGGAATGCAAGACTACAATAAGCTAGTGCTATCAGAAAGTCTTCCCTGCATTGGAGCAAAATGAATTTCAGTTGTCCCCAAACTCATCCTGGATGTGGAAAAATCCTCAAGGAAACAGACAATTTAATTAATCACCTCAGCACATCCTTTCCAAGTCCATCTCTTAGAATGCACAACTTTTTTTAATATTATTTATATAACTGATATAATTTCAGTTTTCATCTCCATAGCAACATTCTTTTGTCCGTTCTGTTCACTACAGATGATTCCTTTCTCCAACAGATCGATACACAGAGACAGATACATACATACATTAAGTCAAAGTGCATCTATCCGACGCAGTTTTTCTTTTTTTTTTAAATTACTCAGGGTCTGATCCTGCAGTCTTTATTAAAGTCAATAAGCCCTTTTCACCAGCTGGAATGGTGTAAGAGAGCTCAAAAGAGCAAGGCAGCAATAACAAGCACCTTAGAGTGCACCGTTCTCACAGTCTTCCTGAGTTCAAAATAAATAAATAAATCTGTGAGCTTGCAGAGAGAACCAGGGCAGTTAAGATACCAAGGGCACCAAAGAGCTCTTGCATACAAACACCACTAAACTCTTCCAGAAAGGGGCCCTGCTACAGTTGTTTTGAGAGCCATAAATGCAAATGTCTCAATCTGCATACAAAAAGATGGCTCAGTAGTCCTGCTGTGTTCAAATCACATTTTGCATTGATGTTTCTATAGCTACTCATTGTGGTGTAATTAGTGAGGACTCAGGGGATTTAAATTTGCTTTTCATCTGCTGAACTTAAACTCTCTGTGCAAAGCTGCTTGAAGGTTAAATTGTCCATCAGTAGGATATACTCCAAAGTTTTTCATAGTGTTATTCTTTTCACTATCATTTCCTTCTGTCTCATTGTTATTCTTAAGTAGACAAAATTTCCACACTTGGAGTATTCCAGAAGCAATTAATTTAAGCCTTTTGGGATGGCTTTTTCTGTGGGGCAACTTTGGGCTTTGTGGGCAAGAGACACCATCTGTTCTACAGTTACACATCATGCAGCACAGCACGATCTCAGATGACACCTGAAGCTCCCGAGAGTTGAAAATACAAGTTAACTTCCCTTTTCCACATTACCCCCACAGGCAGCAGAAACACCCAGCTTTGCAAGTCAGTCGATACCAAGGTCTCGCTGGGCAATGCAGCCTGTGAGGTTCAGATAACGAGATCAAGAGGCTGCAGAGAAAAGCCCACAGCAAATAAAACTTGAAAGTCACGCTCGTAGAAAGGAATTACTACTCATAAATGACAGGGCTTGAGCAGGCATTGAAACAGAAGGTAAAACTAACGCAAAAATACCCAAAATCCACCTGCTCATTTCGTGCCTTCTCCTCTAAATCAGATACACAGAAGTTACCTAAGAAACATACCTCAAAAACCAGTAAATGATAAGATGAAAAGCTACTTGGTTTTGAGCAACATCTGTTTCAAAAAAGAAAGGTAAAGTTGAAATGCAGAGAAGGTGTTTTCACACAGAATTAACTTGAGCAAGGTACTCTTTATCGAGATGGGACATTATTCAGCAATGAACTCTGCATGAACTTCTTGTTCCGTGGCTTTTAAAACTAACAAGCAAAATAAACCACCCCAGTTATAGGGCAAAACTTTATGCAAGGAAGAAGTTAGAAGAAAAAAAAAATTAAGAAAACTTAAAACTAATTTCAGATTGTTTCCCGGGACACATTTGGAGAAAACAAAAAACCTGGCAACTACAACACAGTGTCTGTGATTACCTGCGAGAGTTGGGCCCACGAAAAATAACACATCTCAGTCCCTTCTCATTATTGACCAAAACAGGTAAGATATTCATTTTCATTAAGCCTTTCAAAATCGATACAATAAATTAAATAGAAACTTAATTATTTATTTATGTAAAAACATGAAAAACAGTTTGGTAAAATTTACAGTTAGGATTAATTTTGTTTGCTTCTGCAGTACTGAAACTCACAGAGATCAAAACATAAGGGCTGAGACGTTAAAAAATTAGTAGTGGCTAATTAGGTTGCAGCTTTGGTGGTTTATGCTTCAAAACCAGATGAACAGCAGAGCATCTTGGATGAAGATACCTAAGAATGCAAAAACTTCAACTTCTTCATCCTCTGTTCTTAAGACAGTCATTTCAAAACTGATTCAGAAATCAGTATAAAACTCTCCCCATTCCCACATCCATCCCAAAATCTGTTCAACTCTCTTTAATGGCCAAACCTGCCTTGATTCAGGGAATTTCAAAGTAATGTAATTTTTTTGTCAATGAATACAGCTCCTGATTATCAACTCCAATATTGAGCAAAAGAAAACCTAACACATGAGGGTTTCCTTTCACAAGCTAAACTTAAGCCAAACACTCCTCCTTCTCCCCTCCTTGCCTCGATTTCCCTTATTTTTCCCAGAATTACATGGAACCTGTCACTACTCCTTTGGTGAGGTGACAAGCAGTGCAGGAGCTGGAGTCAGGTATGTCTTGTTTTCTGTCTTATTTGCTTTGGCAAAGGTGGCCCACAAGTCCCTCAGGGTGTTCCTCCTCCAGGACTCTCCCTCCCAAATCTCCTTATCAAAGCATGATACCTTCAAACCCTTCCCATGCTTTCAAACTTCATCATCCTTTCACTGGAAACAATAAGCCACAATGAAATAAATTTTGCAAATAACCTCTATCTGTTTACATAAAACATGATAAACAATTTTAGTTTTTAAAATCAGTGGTGGATCAAGCTTCATCCTAATAATATGGGGGGGGGGGGGGAGAAATGGTAATATAAAGAATAAAAGAGCTGAAGATTAGGAGAGTTAGTTGTGCACCCCATTTATACCCAAAGGACTCTGCAGTCACAAGTGTTGTACAGTCGAACTGTTGCCTTACAACTGCAATTATTTTTATCCACCTAAAACCCAGACTATTTCTTAAACACAAAGAAAAACTGGAAACATTAGTGAATTTGTTATTAAAAAACCCCAATCAATCTGAAAAAAAACATACGATCATCCTCTAGCAAGAGGCATTTCAGAAACTGCAACACAGTGAAAGACTGCCCCACTTTGAGAGAATCACAGAATGTTTTGGGTTGGAAGGGAGCTTAAAGATCATCCAGTTCCAACCCCCTGCCATGGGCAGTGACACCTTCCACTCGAGCAGGTTGCTCAGAGCCCCACCCAACCTGACCTTGGACGCTTCCAGGAATGAGGCATCCACAGCTTATCTGGGCAACCTGTGCCAATGCTTTACTACCCTCATAGAAAAGAATTTCTTCCTAAGATCTAATCTAAACTTGCCCTCTGACAGTTCAAAGCCATTCCCACTGGTCCTGTCTCAGCAGAACCTTGTGCAAAGTCCCTCTCCAGCTCTCTTGTAGCCCCTTTTGGTACCAGAAGGTGCTCTAAGTTCTCCCCAGAGCCTTCCTTTCTCCAGGCTGAACAACCCCAGCTCTCTCAGCCTTTCTGAGGTTCTCCAGCTCTCTGAACATCTCTGTGACCTCCTCTGGACTCATCACTCCAGCAGATCCTCATCATTCTCCTGTGCTGGGGACCCCAGAGCTGGGTGCAGCACTCCAGGTGGGGTCTCACCAGAGCGGAGCAGATGGACAAAATCCCCTCCTTCCACCTGCTGGCCATGTTTTTTTTTGACACAGCCCAGAACAGGGTTGGTTTCTGGGCTGTGAGAGCACAAGGCCAGCTCATGTCAAGCTTCTCATCCACCAACACACCCAAACCCTTTTCCTCAGGGCTGCTCTCCATCTGCTCAGCCTGTATTTCTGCTTTGGATTGCCCTGACCAGGTCCAGGACCCTGACTGAACTTATTAATTTAACAGATCAGGAAAGCTAACAACCTGCCCAGATGCTGAAATTGGATTCAAAAAATCTACGCAAGGAAAGTAAAAAGCCTTTTATTTGGATGGACCCATTTGCCCACAGTGACAAAATACTCAGGAAAAGTAGGGAGAGAAGAGGAACAGACAAGTTATCCCAAAGGAACTGTTTCCAATTGAGAAATCACTCTCTATAATACAATAAACATTGAAATATCTTCTTACAGGACTTTTGTTCAATGGTACATGACAAAAAAACCTTCAAAACCACAAGAATGAGGAAAAATTCCAGTGATATTAATGATCTGAGGGAGACTTAAGAGGAACACGCTAAAGCATGAGAGACTCTTGTGTTATAAGCTATAGCAATGCATTCATTGTTGTTTATCTTCAAATAATCTTCTGATCACCACCCTACCACTTCCTGTCCCAAGACATAAAAGAGACAGAAGCCAGGGAGCTGTTGAAGATTAGGGACTGACAACTTCTCGCCAAAGAAAAAAAGTGGACCTAAAGTTAAACATTAGACACTTCTGTCAATTATTTATTCATCTGCAACTATATGAACCCTACAGTTGTTATTTTAACGTATTTAGATAGTTTATAAACTTTTCTTGAATATTATTTGCTTAGTGCCTACTACTGTTGAATGAAAAAAGCACTTGACAAGATACCTGCTCGAATGAACAGAGTCAGTTGTTTTGGTTAATTGATGAATACATCCTTGATGGCAAAGAATGTTTAGCCTATAAGATGGTTATAAGCACCTACAGGAGGACATTATGCACTAATGTAATCAGTGTGTCTTAGAAAATGAACTTTGAATGGAAAGGCCCTTTCATCAGACAATAAGAAGTAAAAACCTGTGCCATCTGTACAATCTGCAGTTCATTTGGTCAAGATCTTCCTCCTCAGGAAATACGAATTTATTGCTGCACTTTATGTGTGTGGACACAAATGGCAAAAAGTGAATGAGGAGCAAATGATAATTTCAGAGCAGTTGACAGACACTCTCAAAGACACCAACAGGATGACAGGTGAAAATTATTTTGCCTGCAGTCATGAATACCAGCAAGCAACAACAGTGCCCCAGAGGCATCATAATTTTTTTTCCCTTGCCTTAAGACACCTTTACATAGTGCTTTGTTCTAATTATGCAACGGCTCATTCCTACACCCTCTTC
>NW_020955368.1:290259-293521 GCF_003031625.1 Empidonax traillii | reverse complement strand
CAGACACTCTCAAAGACACCAACAGGATGACAGGTGAAAATTATTTTGCCTGCAGTCATGAATACCAGCAAGCAACAACAGTGCCCCAGAGGCATCATAATTTTTTTTCCCTTGCCTTAAGACACCTTTACATAGTGCTTTGTTCTAATTATGCAACGGCTCATTCCTACACCCTCTTCCCAATATCAACCACCAACTCATGAAATAATTAACAACCTTACGTAATTGTGTCTATTTGCCCAGCCTTTTCCTTCAGGACGGAAAACACATAACTAGGCTACAACTTGCTCTTGGCCTTGGGTCATCCAGATAGAACCCCCACAAAAAAATGGTTCCAGCTAAAATCCAGATCAATTATCAGCTTAATTAGAGACAGAGTGAAACACCATCTACTTCCTTTCAGCAGCATTCACAGGAAGCTTTTTGGACATTAATAGTGCCCACTAAAATAATGTTAAAAGGAAAGAACTCTTAAAGAGGTTCTAAATGACAGCTCAATGCTCAAAACCACCAGCTGGGCAAGCTCAAGGCGCACAAGCAGAAGGTATTTCTGAACCCCTGCAAGGAAGCCAAAACAAATTAGGTCTTTCCCCTTACACGGGAAGTCTGAGGAGTAAATCTTTCCTAAAAGAAATGGTCGGAAAAGACAGGGCACGGCATTAATCTTTACTGGGCTAAGGAAACATGACTATTTCAACACAGCCAAGATGTTTCGTATTACATTTGAATTATGCAGCAGAATAGCACTGAACAACTGGTAATTATGGAACAATGTTAACAGTACAGCAGCATTTTCACCAGGGTATCATCTAACAACACTCCAAGAGATCATGGTAAAATCACACTTGAGCCTACAGAAGCAAAAGAGGAGATGTCTCCTGTGAAGAAAAGGTTAGAAAGGAAACTATAATACAGCAAAGAACATTGCTGGAACCAATTCTAATGCTTAAATTCTGAATCCAAGACTTCAGGACCTAACAGGTAGCACAGAGTGCTGATGGGATGGGCGAAGGAAAAGCTTCTCCCGAGGAAAACAGAGAGAAAGCTTGGCTTGTCCAGCTTTACAAAAACAGGTTGTCCTTAGATACACCTAACATGTAAACAAAGCTAAAAGCAAACAATTTAAACAAAAACACCATGTTAGCACACTGGAAAAAGCAGATATAAATAAACAGGGACTAGGAGCTCAAGATTCCCGAGTAGCAAAGGAATAGCCTTCCCATAGGAGTAATGGAAAACAACAGACTACACAACTTTTAAGGAAGTCCATAATAAATTGCCAATAACCTTATGAAAGAGAGCTGCCTGTAACAAGGAAGACTCATGTCCTAAGTAGAGTTGTGTGGTCTTGAAACTCTGGATGCACCTGCTGAAGATGCTTTTACCTGTTGTATTTCAGCAGGCTTCGTTCAGACTCACTTGTGGTCTGAAAATTATGCCATGACAAGTTTGAAGCACCATCTGGGGCTTATTCAGTACATCAGCCTTTACCAAAACTCAAGAGCTACTTAAGTTTTCCAGGCTCTCTTATCTAAACAAAACAACCTGCCCTCCAAACACTCCAACTCCACAGCAGTCTTGGCACATTTGATATCCATCGCCTAAACTCATGTACGCAAAGCTGACAAAACTGAACATTTTTAGCCTGTTCTCCTCAGTAAAAGGAAGTTCCTACTACCACATTTTGTCTTCCTACATCCTCGCCCTGCCTGCCTGCCTGCCAATCATTTGGCCAATTTAATGAAACTCCACAGAAAGGAGGATGCCGAACGCGAGGAAGTTCCAGGAAACCCGAGGTGGGATGAGCTCATTTCTCGTCAGCCCAGAGGAAGCAGAGAATGCACCAAAATGCTTTCACGCACTAACTCTCCAGCTGCATTTTGACCTTTAAAAGACATTCCCTCAGTCTGGCTAGCAGAGGGCTCGGGAGACAGCTCAAGATTTCCTGCTGTGCGATCTAGAAGGGAGATAGTAACCTCGCTGCAGCAGATGGAATAACAGTCTGCAGGGCAAACACCCCTTCTGAACTGCGTCTGGACAGCACCACCGTAAGCTGCCTTTAAAAACACCACTTCAGAGACGTAAAGAACATTCTCTACAAGTTTTCCATACAAAAACAAGAAACATGCACCTTAATCTACCCTTTTTACCCAGAACGAGACAAAGCCAGCCATTATCCACAGGGAGAGCTGTTTACATCCAGTAGTTTTATGATTCGTTTCCTATTCGTTTCCATAACTAAAGAGAGCTGCAAAATAAACACCCCTCCATCAGCCTCATATTTTGATCTTACCGAATGAAATAAATAATAAATAAAAATAAATAAGTAGGCAAAGCTCAGCACACACGCAAAATAATTAATTAAAAAAAAAAAAAAAAGGAAGGAAGCTAAACAAAAGTCTTTTTCGTGAACAGGGATTAAGAAAATAAAAAGGTTTTGGCAGCAGCAGCAGAAGCCGTATCTGTTTAGCATTCACATCAGTCCGAGCATGAAGAGACAAAATTACCCACAAAAAGCCTATCGCATCCCGCAGACAGGCGGAGAGAGGCTATTAATCCCATTCCAGAGGGACAACCGAAGACAGCCGCGGCTACATCCTCTCCCTCCCCGAAGGCAAACGCCGCTCCCACAGCCCACCCGCCCCCAGCGCTCCCAGCCCCGACCTCCCCCAGCCCAGCCGTGCCGGTGCCTTTCCCACGGGCTGGGCACATACTGGGGACTCCAGCCCGCACCCGCAGGCCCCGCACCGGGCCGGGCCGGGCCTCCCCCTGCAGTGCTCCCCCTGTCGCTTCTCTCGCCGTTTCCCGGTGCCCCCCAGCCCGGCAGCCCCCCGGGTACCTGCGCCTTGCCCGGGCCGGTGTCTCCTCATGGGCGCGGGGCGGCCCCGCCGCAGGTAGCGGGGCCGGAGCGCTGGTGGGGGGGAAGGGGGGGCGGCGCGGCACGTGGCGGCGCGCGGCCAATGGGAGCCGAGCCGCCCCCTCTGAGGGAGGAGGGGGGGGGGGCTTAACCCGCCCGCAGCCCCCTCCGTGCCGGGGGGTAATCCACATAGGAACGCTTTTCGCGTGCCTTTCTTATCCCTAAGTCAGTCGCGGGTTAGTTAGTTTGATTGTTTGTTTGATTTGTGTTTTCTCTGGGTGTTGTTTGTTTTGTTTTGGTTTGTTTGTTTGTTTTCCCACGCGCGCGCGCGGCCGAGGGACCCGCTCCCCGCCGCCCCCCCTCGCTGCCCTCACGCGTCCCCTGTGGAGGAACGAGGTGGGTCCC
>NW_020955368.1:287113-289839 GCF_003031625.1 Empidonax traillii | reverse complement strand
TGCCCTGTGGAGGAACGAGGTGGGTCCCTTCCCTTTCCCCCCCCCACCCCCCAACACACAAAATCACCGCGTTTTTAGCTGTTTTTATTGTGCCGGATACCTAGCCGCCCTAGCTTGGGTGCGTGAGGGCTTTCGGACCCCTCCGCAGCTGTTTTAGGGAACTATCGATTTCCTGACCAGGCTCGCCACAGCGTGTGTAAAAAAAAACGCTTAGTGGTAGACTTGTATAAGCAGCTGCTCGTCTTGAAAAAGAGGGGAAGCGACCTTGTAAACCCACTTGACCGTGGGCATAGAAGTCACAAGTTAAACCACAGAATAAAGAGCTGGAAAAACCATTGGAGCAGAGCGAGGGTGCCTGGGCGCCCGGTCTGGGGGAGAGCTGATGAAGCAAGAGCACAGGTTAAGGCATTGCAGACTGTGCTACCTAGGAAATTTTTATTATTTTTCTCAAATATCTTGGCTTATTGCCGTGGTGTCTGCAAACTGCTCCCTCACCCAGATGACTGATGCGAAACAATCAGCGATTCCAGACATCAGGAGCTGGTAATGTTAGTGCTGGTATTGTAGTGCTTAACCCACTGCAGAGGCCATGTCAGGAGAGAGGAGGGGAAATGCCTGCTCTTAGACAAGGTGGGATAAAACTGCCCCTGCGCTGTCATTCCCAATTAAAATGGGGTGATGTGGTAGAGGTCCACATTGGTTTCCCATCAGAAGAACTGCTGCACAAGGAGATCTGAAAGCAACCATGATTTTCTAACCAGTGTATGTGTTCCCTCTCTGTAAGGCGTGGATGAGCATGTGTCCTGAAACAGGATGGTTTGGATGCTTTCAAATTTTATACAAGATAGACACTGATTTATTTTTTTTAATCCATATATTGGTTGTTTCTTCTGCTAAACTACATCTCTTGTTCTCTACAGCAGATGAGACATTGCTTCTGTGTTCTGTTGGTTGTTTGGTGGTTCGAGTTGTAGTCAGGGCAGATCCTTGATCACTTTTTTGCACAATTCAAGAGAAAGTATATATAAACCAGAAACAAAATGTTCCCTGCCCCATTCTTCCAGCCATTGCACAAACGAGGACAGAAGATTTATTTAGGATTAGCCCTTAACTCTAGTCCTTCTCCTTAATTAGAAGCAACTGTTCATTAGTTTAGTCTTTCAGATGAAGCCAGAAGATGTAAATAAAGACCTCGACTGTACAGCCAGGCATGCACAAGGGTGTCACAGGGCCTGTCACATTGGGTTTTAGTCAGGACACAATCAGGCTTTGAAGCAGGCTTGAAGAAGAGCAGCTACAACAAAGATGCATTGTATTAATTTAAAAAAAAAAAAAAAAAAAAGCAAGCAGGAGTGGTCTCAGTGGATCAGAAATAAAACCGTCAAAAATCTAAGAAAAAACATCATTATAAGGGAAAAAACTGGCATTTATGGGGGGAAAAAACAAGAGTAATAACAGCATTTCAGAACATGTTCATTCATTTCCACCGTCATCTCTGAGATCTGTGTCTGTTGCTAAAAATACAGGCTGTTTTCCATGGTAGTTTGAAGAAGTGAAGTTTCTTCTGTGGTTAGACAGAAACTGTATACCTGCAACAGTGGATATGATGGCTTTAGTCATCTGTCTAAGGTGGGACCTGCCCAATTTGCATGGAGGACAAAGGCAAAACCACACGGATATTTCTCATTTTCATGTCCAATCCTGCTCTCCGACATGAAGGGTAGTTGGCAGTTAATTCCATCAATAAGTAAGATAGGGTCTCAATGGACTGAAGTCCCAGAAATAAGTAGGAAAAATGCAGTACTAGGACTGCATCACCAGCCCTGCTAACAAGGCAGGGAGAAAAGAATCTGAGGGACAGGAAACACAGTTGTGACTTCAGTAACGCAAATTAAGTTGAGTAAATGTCACAGGACGGGGTAGTTTTAATATCTAATTGCACTAAATTGCAATTTTAGTTTTAGAAACTAAAACTTAACGTTTTAGAAACTACCTGTGACTGCTAGTTGGGAAGACAGAAGAGGAAAAGGGATTCTGGTTTGGTCCTAGAAATTGTCATAATATTACCAGCAAAGAACCACACTGTAGTAGTAGCTGTGGCGTCCTTGGATTCAACACTCTTGTAGTGCCACGAAAAAAAAATCAGTAGTATTCTGCTTTCTTTTCAGAAAAGAGAAGCAATGTAAAACAAGATACATGTTTCATTAAAAGGGGCCTAAAAGAAGGGACTGAAACCTCCTGATAATGAGCCAGAAGGAGCTTTAAGGGTCAGCTTGCAAAAGATATAAAAAATAATAGCAAGTCTTTCCTGGAACAAATCAGGGAGCCTGCTGGAGTTTGACTGCTCTGTAAGGCAAATAGCTTGTTTAATATACAGAAGAAACATCTGGAGAAGAATATAGCTAGGTTTATTTTTGCGTTTGTGAATGGGAAGGATGAGCGTGGGTAAACTCCCCTGCTGGGCAGCTTCTTTAAGGGGAATAATTGGGAAAACATGGCTTGGATTAAAGTGTAAGTACTAAAGGTGAAGAAACACATAACACGATGAGCAGCAGCCAACTGCTGAGACCAGATGGTGTTCAACCAGGAGTTTTCAAGCAGCTCAGAGATGAAGTGGTTCAGGTACTAACTGGTGTCTCTAACTCATTTAAAACTACCCACACATCAGGAGAGTCTGGAGAGTTGCTCGTGTCACACTAGATTTTTTTTTAAGGGTTTCAGAGAAG
>NW_020955368.1:271603-286437 GCF_003031625.1 Empidonax traillii | reverse complement strand
TAACACGATGAGCAGCAGCCAACTGCTGAGACCAGATGGTGTTCAACCAGGAGTTTTCAAGCAGCTCAGAGATGAAGTGGTTCAGGTACTAACTGGTGTCTCTAACTCATTTAAAACTACCCACACATCAGGAGAGTCTGGAGAGTTGCTCGTGTCACACTAGATTTTTTTTTAAGGGTTTCAGAGAAGGTTGTGGAGGCTGGAGACATGGATGCCCGTGTCCTTGTGGGCAAATAAGTAGAAATCATGCTAAAGAACAGAAAGTACTTAGTGGACACATGGAGAAGATGATGCCTTAGGGGAAGTCATTATAGCTTTTTTTAAGCAAATTAGTGTCTCAGAAAAGCTTTCTTTGAAGAAGTCAACCAGCTCATGGAGATTCAATTAACCATCTATGGTGATTTCCAAAAGTAATCAGTAAGATTCCTCCTCAGAGGAAGTCAAAAAAATAGTCTGCTAGTGGTTGTGAAATATGGACAAATAACTGTTAGGAATGGTGATTTACAAAATGTGCTGATGGTAGTTATTTAGGGTAGAGCTAACTGAGAAAAACTCTATATGTTACTCATAGAGTCAGTGGAAAAATGGCAGGTGATGTTAAAATCAAATAAATATGAAAAGATAACATATAAGAAAACAATTCTGACTTTACATTTATTGTGAGGTACTTTGAGTTGACCTTTACCACTGAGGAAAAAGGCCTTGGGGTTATGAGAGGTGGTTCTGGGAAAACATCAACTCTGGACTCAGCAATGATCAAAATGGAAATTGAGAACTGTTAAGATTGTTGTTAAAATTCATTAAGAAATAGGGATCAAAAGAAAAAGAATAAGTGCCATTGTATAAATTCCTGTTGCACCTGAACCTTTAAGTACCTGTGCAATTCCAGTATCCCTACCTCAAAAATAATACGATAGAACTAGAAAAGATTTTTTAAAAAATTATTAGAATTGTCAAAAATAGTAGGAGGGCTTCCAGATGGATTATGGCCAACCTCAGTCTGCAGTGGAGGGGGAGATAATATCCCAGTCTGGGTAAAATCTTCAGGAGTTCAAATCAGGACCAACAATCAAGATTGTTCACTAACTTATCAGACACAAGAACTGAGGTACAGCAGATGAAAGCAGAACTTGGAAGGCTCGAAACAAACGAGATAATACTTCATACAGTCTATAGCTAAGCTAGAAGAAATCTTTGCTTCAGGATATAGTGGATACCAAAATTTGCATGGTCTTAAAAAGCCACTGAAGAATCGTCAAAGACTCTTGATCTAACTCGCCAAGTTCCTGACTTGTCAGTCACTGGGGCTGGGAAGGCATTTTGGGGTGGTACAGGACACATTTACCCTGTTCTTTCTGTTTTCCTGCTCACATCCTCAGAAACTGCTGCGCTGGGTGGAGCTTCCAACCAACCCACTATCAGTTTTTATATCCTCATGATTATTTTTACCTCCCATCCCCACATCGTCCAACTGTTATAACCTCCATAAACATTTCAGGTGATTAATGGTGTGCAGGCACCTCCTTGTTGTCTTTGCCCTAATTTCTTCACTGTTTCATGTACCTCAGTACCATGATTAAGCCCACATGCATTTTTGGCACTGCCTACTATTTTGAAAAAAAAAAAAACAAACAACCGTCATTAAAATCTTTAATGTGTTCTTCCTGGAAGCATTAAAAACAAATTAATGCTTGCAGGTGCAGTGCCTTTCTCACTCCCAGGGGAATGCAGAGGGTCAGTGCAATCCTAAATACAACCTAGATGGAAGGGGTGATATGTGGTGTGTTGCTCTGGAGAAAAACAATACATTGTATGGTGGAGAAGTCAGTGGTCTAAAGGGGTGGATGCAAAGCAATTTGTTTGTTTTTTCTTCAACCATCTAAGTTGGGTTCATAAATTAATGGGAAACAATAGAAATATTCATACTTCCCATTTTAACTGGTGCAGACAGGCTTAGGACTGTTGGAGTAAAGAAGAATCAATACAAATACATAATTGATGATAGACCAGGTGTGATTTGTGTCCTTCCTTTTGAGTTTCTTTTTCCTAGAAAAAAATATTTTCATGCGGTTCATAGTGTTTTCAGTCTATTAATAATTGTACAAAGCCTTAACAGCAGATATTGTAAGGTATATATTAATAATAAATTTTCAGAGAAAAAAATCTTAATGCTTTTCTAAATCCTCAATTAAGCAATTAGCTAAAGCCACAAAGCATTAGTAACAGAGAGCAAGTATAACTTTAAACAATTTTATGAGATTGTAAATGTCTTAAGAGCACGTGGAGTCAAGCAGTCTGAGAGGAGAAAAGCATCCCGCCCACTGTGACAAACAGCCTTGTGAGGTTGTCACAGCTCTTCCTCTCTGGCTTAGCTGGCCAGGAGATGTACCTTGGCCACAAGACTGTTGCTGATCTGCCTTCCAGAAATATTAAATACTACCACATCAGCCTGCGCCAAAAGGAAGACTATTCTGGCTTCCTTCTCATCCTTCTTTCTCCCTTGCCTCAGCCATTCCTGAAAATGTCCGGGTTAAAAGAGAAGCTGAATCAATATAAAACATCAAGCAAAAGGCACAGCCTGTAAATTCATTTATCAAGCTTTCTTTTGAACTTAAGTGAACTTTGTCTCTTTTCTTCTAGAACATTACTAATTCCTGTACAGTTCCTGTAGCAGTTATCTTTAATATCCATTAAAAATTACTGATACAGTTTGTAATCTTTTTTCCTGAGTTTTGATTAGACAAACGAGTAGATTTCTTCAGAGTGACATATATAAGCACTTATCACCTGCTGATTTAAATTTCAACACTGTGGTTTTGATCAGTCTGTTTACTTTGCATATCCATTGTAACCTTTGGTATATTTGAAGCAGGGACTTAAAAAAAAATAATTGTTGAATGGGAATTATGTACACACCACAGACCACACGCACCCTTTTTTTGTACCAGTCTTTATCACTTAAGCAAACTTTCCATTTGTAGGTAAATTACACTGCAGATAAATTACATACATTAGAATCATATGATAATTTGGGGTAGAATGGATTTCAGGAGATCTCATCTCTAATCTCCTCCTCAAAGCAGGGTCAGCTCTGAGGTCAGACCAAGTTGCTCAAGATGTTATCCAGTTGGGGCTTGAAAATCTCCAAGGATGGAGTTTGCACAACCTCCCTGAGCAAGCTGCTCCACTGCTTCGATGTTGCCACAGAGAAAATGTTTTCCCATTTATCTGATCAGAACCTCTTGTGTTTCAACTGATGGCTCTTGTTTCTTCATCCTCCCACGAGAGACCCATGTGAGGAGCTTGGCTCTTTATTCTTGATAATCTGGTACTGGAGGGCTGCAATCAGATCTCCTATAGGAATTTTTGCTTCAGGTTGGACAAGTTTCAGTCTCCTCAGTCTCTCCTTATGGGGCGTGTGTTGTAGCCTCCAACCATCTTGGTGCCCCCTCCGGATGTCTCATTTAGATCTCTAGGTAGAGGGATAGTCAACGTGTTGCCTATGATCTTGTTAATACAGCCAAGGCCCAGGCTGCTTTTTGGCCTTCTTTACTTGCAGGGCACACTGTTGGCTCATGTGCAGCTTGTTGTCTTTTCATGACCCCATGTCCTTATCATCAGAACTGCTCCCCACCCAGTCATTCCAGTACTGTTGCCAGGAACTCTTCCTTCCATAGTCCGGGGCTTTCCATCTGTCCTTGCTGAATTTCGTAAGGTTTCTGTCATCCCATTCCTCCAGCCTCTGTAGGTCTTTCTGAGTGGCAGCCCTGCCCTCAGCACGTGGACCTGTCCTCCCAACCTGGAGTCAGCTGCAGGCTTGGTGGGAGTGCACTCTGTCACCTCTTCCAGATCATGGATAAAGATGTTAAACAGGACAGGTCCCAGACAGACCCCGACCTGGAGGACTTCCCTCCGTTAACTGATCCCTGAGCTTGATTGTCCAACCAGGTTTGTACCCATCTCAATGCCCAGCCCTCTAGACCATAACATCCTAGCTTGGATACAAGGACATTGTTGGAGACACTCTTGGAAGCTTGCTAAATTCAAAGTGGCATCCGTTGTTCTCCCCTCATCCAGAAATCCAGTCATTTTATCATAGCAAGGAGTCAAGTTGATCAGGCATAGCTTACACTTATTAAATCCGAACCTCTTCCCCATCACCTTCTCCGTCAGGTGCCCAGAAACATCCTCCAGGAGGACGAGGTCCACCCTTCTCCCAGGGCCCAAAGTGAAACCGAGCCACCTGTTCTCTGCAGGCTGAACTTTTGGCTTCTTTTGAAAGTGTGTTTGGCATTTGCCCTTTTCCAGTTTTTGGGGTCTTCCGCCAATCTCCATGACCATTCCGTGGTGACAGAGAGTGCCTTGCAAGGACATCAGCCAGTTCTCAGCACCACAGGTTCCATGGACTTACAGGTGTCAAATTCGCTCAAGCAATCCCTTGACCTGACCTTCATCCTGTCCCATGTACCTTTACACGAGGTACATTAGTATCTTGCAACTGAGTCATAGCAGGGCTCTGCTTATTCATGCCCATGGTCAGACACACAAAGTACAGCTAATTTAGGGTGCCAGCTTTGCAAAGCACAACCAGTGTCTTCAGCGATTCAGCCTGCTGTGTGAGCTGGTGAAACGCACCGCACTGCTGAGAAAACCACACTGTAACCCTCACAGCAGCTTTGCTTGAGGTAAACCAGATAAGCAGTGATTAGAACAGTGAAAAGGAAGAGTCTAGAGAGGCTGTGATTAAAGGAAGCCTCCTGTCTCTTCCCCTCTGCAGCCTCCAAGAGCAGCGCTGCTGCCTGGGCTCCATTCCAGATGAGCCAGAGAGCCACGTCAGAAGACACGTCCTTAGTGTGAGCAGCAGAAGGGCAGCTTGCTGGGAGTGAGGCTGAACTGCTGCAGAGAGTGGGTGGATAGAATGGAGAACTGCACTGAGGCTACAGCTGCCTGGCACAAACGCTGGCAGACTGATGTAGATGTAAAGCTGTTGTAGAAGAGCAGTGTGCTTATTAGCTCTGCTCCAGGGCTGGAAGGGGTAAGATCTGGGGAAGGGAGCAGACGTGCGGGCTGTTGGTTGCATTAGCGCATGTGTTCTCAAAAGTGGTTTTGCCTGATATAAAGTCCGAAGTTAACTCTGTCTGGGCATAACATAGATGATGCATAACTGGGCAGCAGTGCAATGACTGCTGAACTGCAATCACTTCTGCAGGGCAGGTCCCAGGAGCTTCCCTGAGATCCAAGTGTTTGCCTTTGCTCTGGGAAGAGGGGAATTTTTGCTTACATGACACATTGAAGGGTGACCATTGACCTCCAGCTAACCACACACCCCCAACTTTATCTGTCTCTGTTGACATATGTTGCATTTTCTCTGCTCTCTGTAAGCCCAAAGGAGTAATGATGAGGAGGAAAGGGCTGATTTAGCATTGCCTGACAGATGCAAGAGCAATTACCAGAACCCATCAAGGCTTTTCTCAGCTGCAGGAAGCGTGAAGAGCATATTTTGACAATGTGCCACAGGCAGACAGGGTCCTGCTTTGTGTTATGTTGTGAATAAATAGTGCCTGGCCATGTCAAGAGTTTACGCAGGGTTTTCAGGATCTGCCGAGGATCTGTCATTGAAGAGTTTCTTTTACTTCTCAGAGCAGCATAAGAAATTAAATAAAGTGTGCTCTCTGCAGCACACAGTTTTACTGTGCCATAATAGGAATCAGAGCAGGACAAAACAATTAAAAGTCTCGAAAAAGAATAGGCAAGTTGGAGGCTGAGTGAGGGACAGATCAAAACAGTCCTGTTTTCATGCCATGGAGACAGGAGGCTGCTCGCTGGTGCTTGGAGGGGAAGGACACAACCTCTGAGTGCATGAGGTTATTGATGCTGCACTGGGCAGTGTTGACGCATCTCATATACCGAGCATAGAAATCCCATAACTGATCCCTCTTCTCCAGAATCAAGGCTGTTTTCTCAAAAATTTACCCCAGCAAATGTCTCTGTTCCCCCACCTGTGCCAAGCCCAGCAGGGCCCACCACACATGATGTCTGTGTGCTTCTGTCTGCCATCATATGGTCAGAGGAGTAGGTCACACATGACAGGAGCATCTTCTGTGCCGCTCCAAACCATCTTCATTTCTTTCTTTTCCCTCATTCTCAGAATCAGGTTTTCTTTCAAAGAGTTCTCATCAAAACACACCACTCCAAGTCATTGCCAAATCAGATTATTTTGCTTCAACAGCTCAGGGGAAAAGAGTTTCCTTCCTAAATCCGAGAAGATGTTACAGCAAGGACCAGTGGGTGCCCCTGTCTTGCTCTAATAATACAGAGGCAGGAGGCAGGATGTGCATTTGGAGTCTGGGGCTCAGTAGTGCTTCTGGGATTCCCCCTTCTGAGGGTGGACTCACCTGCCAGCCTCTCTGCTGCAGTGAGACCACCAATGCTTCCTGCGTGTGGAAGATGTCTTATCCTGACAGCAGAAATAAAGCTGCTCTTCCTAGAAGTGTACAAATGTTAAATCACACTCACTAATAGCACTGGAGTTGTGCCAGAGAACAAAGGAGACGCCTGCGCCAGGATAAATCAGCTCTGAAGACAGAGGAGAGCGTTCTTTGCCAGCTAGGCTGGCAAGCCGGTTCAAAACCAACACTTGCCAGTTCTACCCTTCCCACTGCTGCCAAATGACTTGCTTAAGATGTGGTGTTTCAGATTGAGAAGCAGAATTAGTGTGGTTTTGATGCTGTAATAGATTTATAGAAAATTCTTCCTGCAGAAGCACGTAACCTGAAAACGCAGTTGCAGGATTGCTTGGAGGCATCTTTGGCCCTTCTCCATGCTTTGGATGCTCAGTGTGTTTTGTGTGTCTTTACTTTGACTTAAATTTGCATCATCTGTTCTTTCTATATTTGTTTCCCTTTTGTTTTTGTTTCTGTTGGGGGAAAAAAGCATCTTTGGGATGCATGTTGTTTCTGAACACTCTCTTTCTGCAGCAAGGTGTGTTGCTGAGAAACAGTGGCTAAAGGCTGTGAGCTCCTGGGTGTTTAGATGCTTCCTCAGGGAACCAGCAGCACAAATACAGCTCTGTGGCCAGACCAAGAGGACATACTGCACGTTTAGTCTTGGCTTTCAAGTGGTGCGCTGAGTGAGAAACCACCAAATAATTTGTGGGAAGCGTGCTGTGTTTTAAAACACGAGAGGAAACATAGTTTGGTTTTTTTTTTCATTGTTTGTTATCAAAAAAAGCTATATGGAATATTATTTTTAAGCCTTGCATAGTGAACACACGTGATCTCCCATGAGCTGACAGCGGTGGGACACTGGTTCTGCAGGAGCGCGGTGAACACTCAGGATGTTCCCTGGGAGCATGTGAATGTGGCAGCAGTTCACGTTGCCTTGCTTTGCTGAGAGCTCCCTGCCTTGCAGATAGAAGAGGATGTCACAGTCTCTTGCAATGCACCACAAAGGCAGCACCAGGACTGAGAGAGGGACCAGGGCTTTTTCTGGCTTTTCCTTTCCCTCCCAGCAGTGCTGCAGTACCATCCCCTCCACCAGTATTGCTGTCTCCTTGCCATATTCCCTTCTTGCCCACTGTCCCTTCTATCCAAACAGCAATTCCCATCTCTCTGGCAGTGCCTGCAGCGCTCCCTTCATGGCAATCTGAGCCGAGCCAAGACATTTCCTTCTCTGGGATGCAACCCGAGGTCAACCCAAGCCTTTTTTATTTTGAGCTGAGACTTTAACTGGCCAGGAATCTCTGTGCTGAGAATGGGTGCAGAAAGAGAGGTCTTTCCAAAACCTGTGGGAAATATTAATGTGGAAGACAGACTGGTTGCTTAAATGGCCCTTTACAGACTTTTTTTCTCTCCTCTGATTAGAGACCAGTGAGCACTTTCTTAGCCCTAAAGTTAGTTTTAATTCACTTGTCAGGAGGTTTCCTGGCACCGCTAAAAGCAAGGCAACAGGCAGCAAGCTCTGTCAGTAGGACTTGGGGTATGTCAGTCTGGCCTTTGGTGTTGTAATCCCTTGTAAAGATTATAACTGCTTTAATTAGGGGTTGAACTTTTTGCATGAGGTTTTCTTTCACAGAGGCATCCTATCCAGCAAAAGCCACAAATATTTTAGTGTAAACATCCTCAATCGTTATAATTTATTTCCCTCCCGAAAATGGAAATGCGCTTTTGTCACCATTAAATACTTACTGCTCTGAAGTTTACTGGTTTAAAATCATTACAGAGAAAGCAATGCATTAATAGGTGCAAGGGTGAAGTGGATTCAGAGGAAATCCACTTAGTTTATTATGCTAATTTTCTGTTCCATAATGAACTGCAAGCACTAAGGACATTCACCACTGCTGTGAACAGGGGACAGGCTCAGTCTTTAAATGAAAAGATGGGTAATGAAAAAATGTTTTCTTGTGACTTTTATTTTGAGTGAAAGACTGGGGGGATGACTTTCCCAGATAGTTTGCTGGAGTAACTTCTCCCAGCAATAACTGCACTCGCTATAGTTATATTGACAAATGTGTCTACCATAGCCAGTACTGAGAAGACACTATAAAATTTGTTGCAAATGTCCCCCTTGATTTTAGGAGGTGCTTTATGCCATCACTTATGATTGTGGGGCTCCTACTTACAGGTCTTCTCCCCCTTGCTGGATGAAAGAGGGTGAATCCAATCTTAAATGGATTTATTTATTTATTTCTCTGCTGCCCAAGGAAGGCCAGAGTGTCTGGCTCAAGTATCCACCTCGCTGTGGGAGGCCTGGAGGTTGCGTTAGAGGCAGTCAGGGGAAACCAGCGCCAGATGTCAGATAAACGTCAGGCAGGCAGATACACAGACCTTGCCTTGAGCCCTTAAGCAAGGTTGAAGAGCATTAAAACACTAGAGTGGAAAACTAAAAAAAAAAAAAAAAAAAAAAAGCTCATTTAATTAGTCACTGCAGCCTCTGATGGGTAAGAACAGAGATCTGCAGAACTGGAGATGAGAAAACGTGATGTTTCAGATGGCTCACACACAAGAGGGGCAGTCACCTCATCACCGCTTTTCTTCGGCAGCAAGCAGAGGAGTAAAAATCAATCTGAGTTCATAGGGAGTCACTGGTTTGCAAACCACACAGAATAGCCATAGCTATTTAAAGCACATTGAAGTTATAAATGTTGCTGACAATGATATTGTATTCTCTAATAATTATATTCATATCTATATACTTCTGATCGCTGTGTTGGGGAGGGTGTTTTGTTGCTCCTGATGAAAGGTATGAAGGGTAAGTTGGGTAGCTGTCTTTGAACATGAGGTATTTGGCTTTCTTTTCAATCAATATTGCTACTATTTAATTAATGGCAAGAAGACAGAGCTTGGTTTACTTGCCCCAGCCACCTTTACTTAGTGCTAGCAAAGAAATGAGCTTTTAATACAGAGGAAATGCTCCTAAAAGGTCAGGTGAAGATGGAATCTAATCCAACTCAGTGCTTCCTGTCTTTGCAAATAAACATGGTTTAGCATTCCTCAAGTGTGGGGATGAAGGTGGGATGAAGAGATTTTTGCCTTGAAATCCCAGAAATCACAGGCCATGGGAGCTTCTCAGCACCAGCTTCATAACCCCTCTGTGTTCCCAGATAGGCTGGGTAAAGATGGCAGCTGTTGGTCCAGCTCTTGTTTTAGCACCTGAGAGCAAGAACTTCATTTTATTTTAAACTTCAAATGACTACAGTTTTTCTTGCAGTAAACCTGCAAGTTTTCATCTAAAAAAAAAGAAAAAAAAAAAAGAAAAAAAAAGTATCCGTTTTATAACCCTTTATCATCAGCAATGTACTAAAAATGGTGTTTGCACATGTTCTTTTAGGTGACGTTTGTCCAGCCCGCCTGTGGCAAACTGAGGATAAACAAGTGTCTTGCTCCTCTGGCTGTGTGCTGGGAACATGACTGCCAAAAATACTTGTTACCACAAGACTTAGCTGAGGGACCAGTTTGACATCTAATACCAATGATCATGTCATTGTTTTATACTTGCTTTTGCCTGATGCTCTGTGCACAGCTGGCCAGATCCCTCTCTGTTCCCCATTATGAGTGCAAGATGTGGCATCCCCATGGCCAGTGGGGCTCCTTGGGAAATACAGTTGGGTCCTTTTGTCCCCCAGCAGTTATTGTGGCTTCTATGAAAATAATGCTAAAAATAATTCAGGAATAAGCCTTATCTTTATTATATCTTCAGGAGTAAGCCTTATCTTTATCAACTAAGGAAACAGTTTGTTTTGTTCAGACCTGCCGGGCAGGGCACATGCAGTTCTCTGATGTTTCATTCTGACTTATCTACAGCCAGTTTTTGTCTCTGCTGGGTCTGGAAGAATGCCCACAGAGATTTCAGTACACAACTGAAACAAAACATCTCACCTTCCTGATGTGATTTACTTTCTCCTCACAGCTTGGCAGCATCCCTCTGGTTTTACTGCCACGTTGTTCATGTCTCCTGCATTAATCACTCTGCTCCCCAGCCTGCACAGAGCACCCAGCCCTGCTCTGCACAGACCACCATGCGAGTCTGGCCCCGATTCCAGCAGCTTTCTGCCTTCTGGTGGCCTTCAGCCTGTCAGGCAGTACAATGGATGCAGCACGTAGGTCAGGCAGAAAGTGTTTACCTTATCCTTACGTGCTTTGGCTGTCAACCAGGTGTGCTGAGCAACCAGTCTTGCAGGGACCACCTTGTTCCTTAAATCCCCCTTTCCCAGGCTGCATTTCTGGGACTATCACAGCAGCAGAGTGATTTGCTGCCACCTCCTTGACCCTCAGTTCACGCTGTTCATGAACAAAAATGCTTCACCTACAGAGAACGTGTTTTCTCCATATCAGGACCTCGTTCAACTGACTGTGTAGTGACCTGGCACTGCTGCTGACAGCAGCACAGACCGACACATCCTCATCTCCCCAGCAGTGCTGCGGACTGTAAAAGGCTCTGCTCACTCTTATCCTCCCTGAATTCTGTCTCCCAGATCACCACTTCCCACATGGTTTCAGGGGGATGAGGTTTCCTTTCTGCCCCTGATGATGCTCTAGCAATGATTTTTAACTATGAGCATGGTCTGCAGGCTTGTGCTGGCCACAGTTATCTGCCCAAGTGCTTTACTGCCAAGTCCAGCAGCAGATGCTTGTCTGTTTGGTGTCTGTTTTGAGTGTTCCAGTGCCTGCCTCCCATCTCCTCCTCACTCACTGCGTGCTTCTCTTTCTCCTGGGGCTTTATCTCCACATACCTGGCTTCCTAATAAATAAATCTTTGCTTGCTTTTCCACTTCTCCCTCTCATTTGGGTTTATGTTTTTCTTCCTGTTTTTCAGAAGTGAAAGATGATACTTGGCTGGAGAGAGGACATTAGGAAACTGGAGGTGGTACCTTTATGAACCAGCTGGAGGAGAATTTAGTCCATCAAAGGAACCAGGAGGCAGTGAGTGATGGAGTTGCCATTTTCTGAGGGATAGAGTGACACAGCAAGGATTTTTCTGTCCCTTTAACTTGATCCCGTGAAACTCAGATCCATCCAGCAGGAAATATACTCAACTCCTAATTAGTGAAGTCTTAGAGGTTTGGAGAGCACTCACCCACCCAGCCCACTCACTGCCAGGTACAGATTATTTTGTCTTACTGATTATCTTTAACAACACCAATTAGTAGTCAGGGATGGCAACATTGCTTATAATGATAAAAAAAGCTGATATACCTGCATTAGTCCAATGCAGTGCACACCTGCACTACAAGGGCACTTAATCTGTCCCAACCCTTTCTTAAATTGTTTTGGCTTCTGCCTGCAAATTACTGAATTCTGTATTGTAATTGACTTAAGGAAGGGTTAAATTGGGCTAAGTACATCTCCATTATGTGCTCTTACTGCTTTAATTAGGTCAATTTAAAATAAACTTTGAAAAGTTGCACCAGCTGGTTTAGTTAACGTAGATCAGAGCCCAGATAGGATGAAAGAGCAAAGTAATGCATTCACTCATTGATTCATCATTTTTTATGGCCAGATGTCAGATGGTTTCGACCTAAGTTTACAGTTTTGTTAAACCTGGCTGTGCTGGAGCATACATGTGTGCTGAGGGTGAAATGAGCTGAATCTGAGAACAGCTTTTCCCACCGTGCTGCCTTAGACTCCAGCCTGGCTGGGTTTGATCTCCTTGTTTCATGCTAGAGGTGTTCCCAGGTACCACAGAGTCAGCAGCCTCAGTATTGGCCTGTAGCTCTCTGGCCATGTCCCCTGGAGTCAGAAGGGCAGACCAAGGCAGAGCATCACAGCACAGAGACATCCTTCTGAAAACTCACCTTTACCCAGAGCTGTTTGGGAAGAGCAAAGGAAAGCCACAGAGCAAAGATAACATACCTTGTTTTTCAACACTGCCCAAGACAACAGCCAAAGATGAAAAAAAAATTAAAGAAAATACTGAAACAACCTCTTGACTTAAAAGGGTTTGGGGTTTTTTTGGTGGTGCAAGGGGCAGGGACTGCATTTGGGTTGGACAGGGTGTGGCAGGAGCAGCTCCCTCACCCCACTGCAGTGCAGAGGAGCACTGTTAAAAACTGAAATCTTTGTTGATGTGTATTGGGTGGTTGGTATTTCCCTCAACCAGTTAGCCAAGCCAGAATCGACCACCATAAAATTGTCCTGATATCTCCTCACTACGGGCTCAAATAGTCACATGTGACAGGCTCAGGCACAGGGGTTTGATCTGGTGACCCCAGAAAAGCACCTACACTGGTTCAAGAATGTTCATAGCTCTGTATAACTCTCCAGCAGTGCCATTAAAAAACAGGTCAGGTAGAGGGTGATCCTTTCTCTGTTATTAATTCTCAGACCTGGTCAATAAGTGATGTAAGGATTTCCTGAAGCAGAGGCTGTGAACAAGCCAGCATACCCTGGATCTCCTGGGTACCCTCTCCTCTATGAACTGGCCTAATCTCTTCTTAAACCCCTTTAGACTTTTCATTACTAACATACCTTGTGGAGAGGACTTCCATGGTTCAGTGGCTGCTGGGTGTGAAATCATTTCCTTTCATGTGGTTAAAGCTGTTTCTTGCCAACGTCCTCTGAAGGCGAAGCATGAAGTGCCTGGTTTAGAGCTGTGGCGCTGCCGCTGGGGTGGAGGATGTTCAAAGGGCAAGGATCAAGTTCTGTGTGCTCAGCAGCTATTAAAAAATCTCTGTGGGAAAGGCATGGGAATCTGGGAAATCATTCACCTGGTGCTTAGGCCAGAGGGTGAACAAGCTTTAGGGGAAGGGAGAGGTTGCTGCCATGGTGTACCCATCCCCCTCTGGCTGGTGTTTCACATCAAAGTCAGATTTGGGAGAGGAAGACAGAATTTCCCAGGTCAAACTTTGCATGATTTTTCAGGTGTGTGTTTCTCCACTGAATGCAAATACACCAGAGAAGGAGTCTTTCCTAATAGATAGCCAATAATTAATTTGTTTACCCCAGAACTGTAGTGATTCTGAGTTCTCAGCCAAATAAGTGTTTGAGAAAAATACGAGAATACTTCTGTGTGATTTTTATCTCTCCATCTGCAGCCAAACTTCTCAGCTGCAACATTTAAACCTTGTCATAAATCACACTCCCCATAGCCTTCCATCACTCAGATGTGTCTTTTCCAATGCAAGGCTTTGGTTTTCCATCCTTAGAA
The DNA here is from genome assembly GCF_003031625.1 of Empidonax traillii. Classification (NCBI taxonomy): domain Eukaryota; kingdom Metazoa; phylum Chordata; class Aves; order Passeriformes; family Tyrannidae; genus Empidonax; species Empidonax traillii. The sequence goes on along the minus strand of NW_020955368.1, from coordinate 272,793 downwards.
GAGCCAGAAGAGCCACAGCATTAGTATCTCCAAGGAAATTCCTTCTTTGCCCCGTAGTCAAGCTGGTTGTAAAGACGTGCTGTGCCATGAGGACGTCAGTCTGGGGTGCTTCACAACTGCTCCTTCCCAGCCTTGCGAAGGCACCACAAATGTAACCATCTCATTGCACAGTGTCAAAGCAGTTGAGCTGGCAGGTGTTCAGGCAAATTTCAAGGAGATTATTTGCATGAATAGTTTATTCTTGCTCTGCAAAGGGATCGCTGCAATTAACTTCTTCATTGCTGGGTACACTTTTATTTTTTACTGCTGTCCTGCACACATGTACCCGAGGAGGGGAAGAGAAGAACAACTCCTGCTGTGCCCTCCTACCCTTTGCTCTGCTCGGTGGGCACACGCTGCTTGCAAACCAGGGTGATGGGTTTGGGCTGGCTCTGATCACTGCACCCGGGTTTAGCAGAGTGAAATACTGCCAGAGGCATGTCTGAAAGGTTATTCTTGAATAATATACATTTATATGTAAATAAGTAATAGATATATTATGTGGTATGAAAGTTAACGCAGCTGCTTGTGTCAGGATCCAGCTGGCAGTGGGGCAGTGGGAGCAGAGAGAGCCCTTTTGAAGGCACTTTCCTCACCTCCAGCCTCCCCTTCCTCTTCCCTGCTAAGCACCACTGATGTTGTGTCCTAACTCAGTGCTGGCATTTAAGCCTTGCATTAAGCAGGTATCAAATCCTCATCCTGTCTTTCTTTCTTTTTTTAAGCCTGTTTTGTCTTCAGAAACAGCCTTTGCAAGCCCTGGCCTGTCCCCCAGCCCTGGCACATTTTAGGGCTAGGAAGGGGTTTCAGACAGTTCTCACAAAGGGGTGGAAGGACCTGGGTTTTGGCGTTTTCATTCATGAAAAGCAGCGAGGGCCAAATCAGGAGCAGGTGAATAAGCTGCACATTCGTGATGTCCTCAGCACGTGTTGACTCACAGCCCTAAAAAGGGAGACAGGCACCAGTGGGGTTATGGGTAACATGCAGAGAGGTGGTGGGAAGGATGGGGATGCAGCCAGAAACGTTTCAAGGGGGACACTAAAGAAGGCACAGAGGTACCAGGACTGAAGGGCAATGGCAATTCAGGACATCTCAGTCAGGGTCCTCCAGCCTTCGCTGTCCCCTCTCTGGCCAGTGCCATTCAGAACGCTGCA
>NW_020955368.1:263902-267965 GCF_003031625.1 Empidonax traillii | reverse complement strand
AATGAGCCCCTCCCTGTGCATGGAGGAGTGATGTGATTTATCTGAGATCATGAGACATCTGCATTTGAGCTGGGAACAGAGCCCAGATCATGTGAGCGTTAGAAACGTTTGCTTTAACCCTGCAGCTCTTCCCTTTCACTTAGTGGAAGCTTTGGGTTGCTCCAGCATCATTGCATTAAATCAATCTGTCACAAGACCAGAGCAGAACAGGTTGCAGAGGTGGTAGATTTCCTGTCCTTGAACACATTCAAGGCCAGGTTGGAAGGGTCACTGAGATGCAGTTGAAGATGTCCCTGCTCATTGTGGGGGGCTGGACTAGATGGTCTTTAAAGGTCCCTTCCAACCCAAACCATTCCATGGAAGTGAAGGCTGAGATGCTCTGCCCTGACCTGAGGCTGTGGCACTGCTGAGGTGATGCCAGGCCTTCAGAAAATGAGAAGCAGCCACCAAATAATGCAGCAGCGAAGATAGGAACGCTCCTGCCACTGAGCCAGAAAAAAGACAGCACAAACCATAGCATGAGAGTTCCCATCAGGGCTTAAAGCTTCCCACTGCACTGCCCCTGTGCAGTGCAACACAGCTGAATGCTGCAGGCTGTGCTCCAGTTTTGGGCTGGGAGGTGTTCCTAGGAAACAAGGAAGACATGCAATAGAGTGGATGCTTTGTGTTTCTCAGGTACCTGTAGGATTTGGTGACTCTCAGACAGTGCTTCCAACTCTCAGAAGGAAAAGAGACGCTGAGAGCATTTTCCACATCCCCCAAACACTCTCTCATTTGAGATGGTTCCTCAGCAAATACAGAGGTGACGGTTCAAATAAAGAATTAGCAAGACGTGGGTGCCTTGGGTGGGTGTTTAGCTCTAGCACAGGATTTCTGACTGATCCTGACAAAGATGTCTTTTATCAATTTGCCAGGAGGAACTGGCAATGTTGAGAAAGGCAAGTTTATTTTTGAAAGCAACTTAAGCCATAAGAGCATGCACCCATCGTGACTTTTCCTAATTTATTGAAATGTAAATGGGCATTTTTCAAGTGGTTTGTCAGGCAATAAATAAACCCCCTCTTATCCATAAGACCCCTCCCTACCAATTCAAGCAAGATTAGTGCAAAAAAAAAAATTATGGAGAACTGCAGATGTTTTAAAATAAACCTGGCTGGTTTATTTTATACTGGCACAACCCTTTTCACATCTAAAATCACTTCAATACTTGTGGACGTCTGAAATACCTCCCCGAAGCAGAAGCTCAGATGAAATCTGAGGCCAACTGAAACATTGGGGTTTGTTATACCAGGAAAACTACTATCTCTTGGTTTGATGTATCATGCTCTGGGGTTTGTTTGGGGTCTTTCTGGTGACCCAGAAAGGTGCAAAGCTGAACTGAAACCAGCTCTTCAGGACATCTGTGTTCCTTGTGTTGACATTTCCACTTTCTCATCCGCAAAACCTGATTTTAACGGATCGATTCTTCTGGCACACAGACAATGCAGTACTCAGGAGTCCAAGTCCTGTTGCATAATCCTTTCACTGCAATTAAGAATGCTTTGCTTCCCTGGAACAACTCAGCATTTCCAGGAAGAAATCTCAATCTCGTTTTAACCATTTCCTTTAAAAAGATATGCATGAATCCCAGGAGGATAAAACATTTGCCTCACATGGCTTTGTGGGACTGCACAGAATGAAACCCCAGCTGCCAACTTATATTCACAGCCAGAGAGGCTCTGGGACATGCAGATCCCTGCAGCGCAGCCCCTGGGCTGGAATGTTGGGATGAGCTGCAATGAATCCCACCCTGGCTTCACGTGCTGTGGCCTGACCAGGTGGATGTGCCATCAGTCATACACCCTCCATGGATGTATCCCATCCCATCCCATCCCATCCCATCCCATCCCATCCCATCCCATCCCATCCCATCCTGTCCACAAACCAGCAGAGACTCATTTCCCTTAAATAGCTTAATGTGGAAACAGTTTGATATGACAGATGTTGGCAGGAAACAGAAAAAAAAAAAACAACCAAACAAACCAAATTAATTTCAGTTCCTTGAATTTGAAGCACCGGAAGGGAGAGACTGGTTTCAGCATAGACAGAGAGGGGGAGGGTGCTGGGCAGAGGGGGCACTCCCTGCCACTGCACAGGGGGAAGGCAGCAGTGAGCCAGGCCCATCTCCTGCCTCTCTGGTGCCCCCTCCCTAAGCACCAGCACCACCAGCAACCTGGGCAAGCCAACATGAGGCACAGGGAAGAGAAATAGCAGCTCCATCGTGGGCTTCTGGAAAGGATGATCATTACTAAGCAAGGAGGAGGTTCTTGGGGTGCTGGGAATGGGGGCACAGCGGGGGAACGCAGTTAGGCTGGACGCAGTTAGGCTTGACGTGGCTGGAGCTTCAGCTGCAAGAGCTGTTTGTGGAAGCCAGAGCAACACCTACGAAACCTCTACAAGTGAAAGGTAAAGCTGAGAGCCTGTAAAAGCACTGCCTGGGAAGGACTTGGCCTCAAGGGGCCAACACAGAGACTTGAAGCCACTCAGTGGCAAAAAGTTGGATCGAGGTAAAGGGGTAGATCCACCACATGCTTTGTGTCACCCAATTGCTGCTGGCCTGCTCAGCTGGAGCACGTGTGGGCATTATCTCTGTCTCTGATGGAGGAAGATGAGCTTGTAGTGATCTGGCTGTACCAGAGATAACTGAGCAAACCTGCAGCCCAGTGCGTGGAGTGGATGCATCAGCATCTTAAAAGAGCTGTTTCAGCAACTCTTTCCTGTCCAGAGCCCTGGACCAGCCCCAAAACATGAGGCAAAGCACAAAAGCTGCTGCCTGAGCTTCAGTTAATGTAAAATTACACAACTTTGTCCCCAGTGCTGATGTTTATGCAAAGGGGGGATGAAACAGGCCCTCCCTGCTGCTGCCCCTCACTGGGCACCAGTCTGAATCCAAACTCAAAGTCCTGCCTGCACTTTGCAAAAGCAGTAATTCAGATTCTGCTGTGTTTCTGCTCCTGTAGAAATTCAGTTCTATAGCTTTAGCCAAAATTAATGAAGATCCATTAAGTTGCAGTTGATTCCTGTGGCAGGCTGAGGGCACTGACCTAGTTTGTAGCATTATTAAATTCAGGATGCCACTGGACTAAAAGACATCTCAAATTCTGCATCTTCCACAAGTAAACCCAGGTTCCCTGGCAGAGCAAAAATGATATAACAGAAAGCAGAAGAACCCTCTATCCAAGTGTTTTACAGAGCACTGATTTACTCTTTTCCAAGGGATGGCCCAGGGATTTTTCTGCAGAGCTGTTGTACTGCCAGCATATGATTTGCTCTACTTGCCCTTTTGGTTTTAGTGTCCCATTAATAATACACCTCGCATTTACTGCAGTTTGTGTTACTGTTCCACTGTCACTTCTTGACCACTCATTATTCTCTCTGTAGTGCTAGGCAAGGCTCCAAAACCCAAACAACAGCAGCAGTGTTGCTACAGACCAAACCACAGCCCCATCAGACTCAAGGCAGCTCCACTGAGGGGGATCATTTATCTTCCCAGAGCTGGCAGGGCACGCTGCACCTAGGAAAACAGGAACAGCTCTACATCCTCTCCATCAATACATCAGACCTAAGACTTTTCCAGGGCAATCTGGACAGTCAGCTCTTTTGAGGGATCTAAGCCAGAAGACTGTAAAACATCATTAATGAGCAGCTTGCTTAATCCTGGCTCTGCTGTAACAGAAGCAGGAACAGGCTGTTGGGCTGGCCCTGGCTGACAGCTCAGGCCTCCGTGGAGGATGTGCTCAGGATGCCTCCCTGATCACCTCTGCACTCCCTGATCAACTTTGCATTCTGAAAACAGCTGCTGAGCTGCCCCTTGACCCTGCAGCCAGCAGAGCTCTGTAAGTGCCTTCATTTCCCACCCTACAGCCCTCTGAGCACCCATTATACACCCCTGTATGCCTCCAGCTCAGCATCCAGGCTTGGACGTTGCAGTACTGGTGTCCACTTCCCACTGGGAGCATCTTCAGGCCTCACCAAACCTGTGTTGCTCTGTAAATCAGAATGGATATAGAAAGGCAGTGCTGAA
>NW_020955368.1:230422-260626 GCF_003031625.1 Empidonax traillii | reverse complement strand
TTCATTTCCCACCCTACAGCCCTCTGAGCACCCATTATACACCCCTGTATGCCTCCAGCTCAGCATCCAGGCTTGGACGTTGCAGTACTGGTGTCCACTTCCCACTGGGAGCATCTTCAGGCCTCACCAAACCTGTGTTGCTCTGTAAATCAGAATGGATATAGAAAGGCAGTGCTGAAGGAGCTGGGCGGTTGCCTCACCAAGGGCTTACAGTATCCAGAGAGCTTCATAACCCTCTTTTCCCTGAGGACTTACAACCCCTGTCTTTCTCATCACAGGAAAATGCCTTAAATCCTGAAAAAGAGCTGGATACAATACTGTTTAGAGGCAGGATTTCTCTCCACCCTTCTGGATGAGGCTGCACACACACTAGGAGAAAGGTTTTTCTGGTCTTCCAAGCAAGCCCTAGTTTCCCCTCCCTTCTCCTGGGATCAGAGCTGACCTCCTCCTGCCCTTGTCCCTGTGAACAGCATGTCACTTCCAGCAGCAGCAGCAAGGAGTTTCAGAGCAGGAAAACTGAAGTTTTCCTCTCCTGGGCTGGTGATTAGTGGGCTCAGGAGGTGTGTTTGCAGCCCCTCAGGGCACTGCAGAGAGCCCAAAGCAGGTCTCCTGTGCCCTCAGTGACTGCCCTCCCCACTGGGCTCACGGGCACGACCGGCCATGGATCACTGCCTCTTCCCCTGCAGTCAGAGAAGTCACATTTGCTCTCTTTTGGTTTCATTACCTACAAAACAAAACAAAACTCGGGGGTCTCCAGGGTGAAGCATCATCCATGCAATATAAACAGCAAGGCAAAGCAGGGACTGAGGATGCACAAAGTTCCCACTGTTCCCTTCTGGCTGAGGTAGCTGGCTTGCCACGCAGGAAACTGTGGGATGCAGATCTCACTCTCCCCCACCTCACACCAGTCATTTCACGCCCCCAGGCCCCAACCGTCACGTGCACCCCAAAGATCAAGACTGCCACGTTCAGCACCGACACTTCCAGATTACATTTTGGATCTCAGCCCTCAGGGGGGATGCTCACAAGTTCTCCCATATGACCCAACCCCAGAGAAAGGATTTTATTTTGGCTTGATCCGCCTGCTGCCAGACAGATCCGGGAGCGCGGTCTGGTCACCACATTCTGACCTTGTGGGAAGTGTCACTGAGGTCTCACATGCCCTCCCACTTGCCAAATTCCTCAGCAGATGAGGTCGCTTCCAGATTTCAGTACTTACTGGCAAACTTCAAGTGGTTTGTCCAGAAAGACTCCAAATGATTAAAGGTCTCTTGGAGCTGTGTTGTGGCCACTGCCTGGTTACTGATCTACACAAGCATAGCAACATGGGAACCAGCAATCTGGGAAAACAAACTTTTCTCTCCCTGTCTTCTAATATTTAGCTTTGCTTTGGAGGTGAAAGAAGAATGAATTCTTACTTGTATCCTCATTGCCCAATTTCAGATTTTTTTATCATTTAGTGAGAAAAACAAGCCTTCTCTTATGATTTATTAACCTTGAACATAGCTCACATTCCATCTGCTGTGCAAATAAAAGCTGATTCACCATTACCAACACACTGAAAATATTTGCTGTCCCTGTCTTACAGATAACAAATCTGGGTCAGAAGTTGGTGTTTTGTGCTGTAGAATCATGGAATGGTTTGGGTTGGAAGGAACCTTAAAAATTATCTAGTTCCAACCCCCTGCCATGGGCAGGGACACCTTCCACTGGACCAGATTGCTCAAAGCCCCATCCAACCTGGCCTTGAGCACTTCCCGGGATGGGGCAGCCTCTCTGGATAATTTGGTCCAATGTCTCATCACCTCACAGTAAAGAATCTATTCCTAACATCTAATCTAAATCTCTTCTAATTAAAAACTGGTTTTCCTTGTCCTATCACTAAGATAATGGAGATAAAGAAAGTGCAGCAGACAGTTAAGAGAAGGGATGGTTACCAGGGAAGAAGCATTAAGAGCGTGGCCAGTGCTTCCCAGTAATATTTGGAAGCACTCCAGCACTGCACCTGACTTCTAAACCATCTCCAAATGGAAATGCTGCAGACATACACAAACTAAAGGAAACCACCTCAAGATTTGACTGTTCAGTGTTAGTTTTGCATTATTTCTGCCAGTTTTCAAAGTAACATCGAAAGTATTTGAAGAAAGACTTGTAAAATAGTGTGGAATCAAAATGAACCTGCAGAGAGCAGCCAAAAAAAGAGCATGAAGAGTTTTCAGGGCCATCTGATGTGTTTCTTCACTTCTGACTAGTTGAGCTTGGTCTGCCACCAGAGAGAACCAGGAGGTTTTCTCAGCAGCAAAAAAACCACACTGAAATCTTTATTCAGAGTAGTAAGATACTTACTAGAAAAAAAAGAGGAAGTCCCAGTTATTAATTTCCATCTTAAAATATTTGCAGAGCTCCCTTCTCACCATCCAAAGGGGCTTTCTAGCCCATTCTTCTGGCCTTTCAGTCATTTTTCTCCTCCTCTCTACAAAATCACATTACTGCCCACTCTTTGGGGTCCTTTATGCCAAAACTGACTCCCCTTTGTCTTTTTTACATAATGACAAAGCAGCAAGAGCCCCATCCATTACTGCAGACTTCTCCCAGACCCTGCTTGAGGGTAGGTACCTCACACTTCCTCACAGAACACTGTACAGTGACAGCAATCAGTGCAAGGAGAAGAAATTCACTTTAAAATAGGAGACATGAAAAGAGTTTCCTAGACCCAGGAAGGAGGACATTTTTCTACTTCAGTTTTCTGCTCACATGTGAATTTTAAGCAAATAAAACTTCTCCTGCCTCAGGAAGGGCAGTTTAGATCTAGATTCCCAAGCCAACCTGCTCACACTAGGGATTAAGAGCAATTGCTACCTCAGCTGCTTCTCCTTCCTGGTATAAACTAAGCCAGAATTGGGCTTTGGATCCTGACTATGCCAAAATTTTAAGACAACTCAACGCAGAAAGGTTGGCTCACCCAGCTGCAGCCTGAGCACATTTTCCAAATGGCTCTACTTAAAGAATCATTAGTATTAGAGAACCTGGGAGCGGGACTGACTAACCACCTACTCAGATGAATGAGGTATTTAGGCCAAACTCTTCTGAGAATTAAAGGATGCCTCATCTCCAGATAGGAAATGTAGCACTGATGCTCTTCACTGTGAACACCTCTTGGGGATCTGTCTCACCAGAAGGTGTGTGCCAGCACAGACTGGCAGCCTGAAAGTAGAAGTCTTTTTGTATGATGCTTGTTCTTCCCCATCTAACCATTTCCCAGACTGTATCCAACCAATTCTCTCATGATGATTGATTGCAGAACGACGTGTTTTTGAGAAACACACAGCAGGTGCTAAGACTGGAGAAAGACACAAGGAAATCTTTTATGAAGATTTGCAAAGTGAAACCAGACCTCTGCTGAGCCAACGCATTTGTTCAGCTCCAGTGCAACTGGCAGGACATGTGACACAGTTTTCAGGGGCTGAGGCAGAACAGTTCACCAAAAGTCTCCACAGAGGCTCTTTCACACTCCCAAGCCAATGATTCCCACTCTCTGGTCTGATCCCCTCTGGTGCAGCCCCTCTGGCAGTGGCCCTTCTGAAATGGCTAAGGGAGCTCTGGCACCTTCCCACTGAGGTACCAGTGGGAACGATCAGGCATTGAAATCTGTTAAGAGAACTTGCCTAGATGGTAGTGATCAAACTCTCAAGAATTCTGACTAACACTGAATGCATAAACAAGTCTGATTTCCAAAGAGTGGCTAACAGCTCTGGGCTACATGATTTTAACAGCCAGCAGAGTCCAAGTGGTGGCTGTTGGCCACACAGGGAACGCCCCTTGGTACCACAGCCATATAATAGGGCGTTCAAGATATTTCTTTGCAATGTTCTTTATTAAATAATCTCTTTGATACAGAATATGTAAGCAAAAATCGTTTACATTCTCTGTGTCGGTAATTCTTACAGGAGTCTTCTGTGTAGTCACTGCCACAGCAGCTCGTGCTGGCATTTAAGGAATAAGTCTTTAGCAAAAGTCAGGTCTCTCACTGTGTGAGATCTGTTCCACAAAAAGAAGTTATAAGAATAGGCACTGGAAAATGCCTATAGAAACCATGAAAACTCTGAATTCCAGTCTTCAGCTAATGCAGAAATTTAACAACTGTGTCACAGACACATTATTCTTACTAAATGAAACAGCAGAATAGGAAAATGCATTCTTCCAAGCTTATACAAGTCATGGCAGGGCACCCCAGTGCAGCCAAAGATGAGGAAATGCCTCAAGAACAGGTGCTCCAATACAGTGTAGAAGGTTAAGCACAGCACTGCCCAGCTATACCTGCCAGTTTGGAATGCTATTTCCAGTGCTGGAAGTTTTTCATGTTAATGACCCGATGGAATTCTGCCCCACAGAAATTAGGACAGCATAAACAGATTCTGCTTTGACTTGTGCCCGCCCCAGCTGCTGCACGGCCTGTCAGAGACCCACACCGACTCCTGCATTTTATTCTTTTCTGTGTAAACCAATAATCTCATTTTTTACATTGAGGAACAGTACATAAATGTTTCTTTATATCATTCCTATGCTCATTAAATAGATAAGGCTCACTGGGTATCCGGATTGAGAAGCCTTCTGGCACAGGGAAGGTGACTGGGGACACAGCCACGTGCCCTCATTGTGGAGCTGTAGAGCACACGTAGCTCTTATGAACATTTCACTCAGAATCCTTAAGTTATCACCAAAACACTATGTCAGGGGCTGCTTGAGGTCAAACAAGCCAGTCCCTCCTTTGACAACTTTTCCAACCACCAGGCACGCCGAAGGGGAGCGCAGCTCATCGTGGGCACCTGCAACAGAATCCAAACAAAATCTATTAGGAGGTACCCAAAGGTTTCTCAAAGATCAGTGCTGGAAAGAAAGCATTTTGGTTTACATACAAGAAGACATCTGGTCCAGAGAGGCTCTGCCACCTGCTGTTCACACTGACTTAGGATTTCTGGGAGCAAGAGTCCAAAAGTCTTCCTACCCCTCCTACAACAGCTATTATCCCAATCTTTTTTGTCCAAGTAAAGAATTAGGCCACACATTACTAAATTCTCCCTATTCATCATGGAAAGACAACACGTTCTGAATTCTAAGAGAACACAGATTTGACTTTCCAGTGAACACATTTTGCTGATTAAATAGATCACTAAAAATAAAAAAAAATACACCTGAGGCAAAACCAAAAAGATTCCCTTGTCATTGCTGCCTTTTTCCTTTGTTAGGGTGAATCCATCTGATGTGGATTTTAAATCCTTCTGGCTAGATAGGAAGGGAACTGTTCACTGGAGAGACATTCCATGAATTCCTGCGATTTTGTGGTTGCTCACTGTAGCGAAATAATGTCACAGAAATTTGGAAGCGCTCTAGATGACATGTCTGGCTGGGATTGTTTTGCTTCCACTGTTTTTATAAGCAACCAGGCTGGTTTTCATTCATCCTGGCTACAGCAAGCTGGAATTTTATCATTAGAAAGCAGTTAGAAGATTGGAAATAAAACTGTTAAACTTTTAGTAAGTTTGGTTCTCTTTATTCTACTGAGCAAAATGTGCTTTTTGCTGAACTTTCTGTCACACAGAGGATGTGGGGAGGAGCTGCACCACAGCACAGTGTATGGCATGTGCTTGCTGCTCTGATCTCAGACACAGCTGGATAACCAAATGGCTGCTCCTAAATGTGTGTCAGCTGAAGGAAAAACAGCTCCTTTGTGAGATCGTTAAACAGGACAGTCCTAACTGCCCTGTTCACCCACGTGATGATAACAAAGAATCATTCTCCAAGCAAACAGCCCAGGGATCTCACTTGTGATGCCACCAAGCCCTGATCAACAACCTGTGCACGGCAGCCACAAACCTTCCTCTTTCCTTCTTACCGCTCAGGGCCATCAGCCCCGAGGCTCCCTTGCAGTGTCTCTTTAACTGTGCAGTCAAGTGATTAGTTACATTAGAGCAGATTAGATCCAGGCTGCTGCAATCCCCATTATGCCTTTGATTTCCAGCGTGGTGAAATCATCAGCTCCCCCTGCTTTGTAATCAGTGCAGCGTTCCTGGCAAGTCACTGTGCCCTTCTGTCAGTATGCACTGCATGTCTTTATTTGTAATATTATCCATAAACTACATTTCACTTGGCAAAAAGGCTCATGGGATTTCATTTCCAAGTCAGTGTGTGATATGACATAAATCCAGGGAGTGCAACTGCACAAGAACATCCTCTTCTCCTCAATTTCACCCTGGATTTACACTTTCCTTTTATGATTTTCAGATGAACTAAGTCAATTGTAACCAATACTGTTGATTAAAACCCAAATTATCTTCCCAGAAAAGTTATAAAGCAGCATTAACCAAAAGGAATTCAGTGATAAAAGTATCTCTGACATCTGTGCAAGGCAGTTTAAGGCACAAGCTGAGGAGATGAGGGCTTTCCCCATCTGTAACTGGGAGGAAAGGAGGCAGCACAGGAGCATCCAAGGGGACAAGTGACAGAAACCAAGTCTATTTGCAAAAGGGAGATGTAATTAGCACCCAAAGCATGAGGTCACACAATCTAATGACAGACTGATAGCATAAGTTTTATTTTGATAGAAGGCCTTAAATGTAGATGGCCAGTGGTGTTCCAAATGTCCTAACTGATCCACACAGCCATGTGGTATCTATATGTTCCAGAAGGCAACTAGAAGGCAGAAGGGGAATCTTGGGAATCTTAAATGGCACCAGAAATCTACTATTAGACAAATGAGCCTGACCCTTTGCCTGTATTTGAGGAAAAATGCAAAGATAATGAAGTGCTAAATCAAAGCAACAACCAGGAAGTCTGTTCTCACCATAAAATGCTGAATAGCAAGTCTAGAGAAGATATGGAAGTTATAAGAGAGGCACAAAAAACAAAGCAGAGAAGACAATTTTAATAGCAGAGACAGAAAAAGGCAGATTTAGTAGTCTGTTCTAAAGCTTTGCCATAACAAATCTTAACAACCTTAAGGTTTGTTATAAAAATGCCTATCTAATTCTTAGAGCAAGGAGTCACAGACCCCACAAATTACATGTGGGAGCAGACTTCATTTAAGCTGACAGAATTTTATTAAAAACACCTGGAACATTTTCCTGGGCAGGGGCTTAATTAAAATTTTAGCCTCTGGCATTTTTTTTTCAAATGCAATTATGCTTTACTCAAAATAGCGGTAAGTTACAACAAAACCCAAGCACATGTGAAACGCTGCAGCAAGAGATCTCGCACTAAACCACTTACCCATCATTGTTGCTTCCTTCAAGAACTTGTAGCTGGTCTCAAATGTCATCTGCTGCAGAGGGGAGGAGTTGGACTGAATTCCAAAGCGATTCAGTGGTTTATAAATTCCTTCAAAACACATGTAATCTGCCACAAGTGAAAGGTGCCGAGGGTCTACCACAATCCCTTAGAACGCAAGAAAGAGCAACCATCAGAGCATTCGAGGGCTAAGTGTGTGGGGTTTTTAAATAAATCAGATCTAAATTAAACCCCTTGAACCAATCAACATGGAGAACATCTCCATTAACATTCTTCTGGCAGTGTGTATTTGCCTTAACTGCTCCCCTCAGATATCCAAGAGAGGCAGACCTATAATACAAAACACTCTCTCTCCAGGGAGACTGCAATGTCAAGAATGCTGTAACGGTGCAGAGTTTCTCTACATAAAATCAACAAGGCCTCCGTTTATGTAGAGAGAGATTGCACATCCATCCCTCTGGGATGGACAGAGCTCTATCCCCTCACCCAGTGGCCTGGGCTCTGGAGTCAGAAAGGTTTTGATGTTCTCTGTGCACCTACAAGAAAAAAAACCTTTTTAGGCTAAAAAGAAGTAGCACTGATTTCTAAATAACTGCGTAATGGGGGATCATTAACAGCTCTGTCAACATTTAACAAGCAGTTCTTGAACAACTTGAAGGTGAGACCCTTCTGGGCTGCCAGCTGGCAAATCCCTTTGATATAACTGCTTGCTAAAATTCCCACTGTATTAATCTTCCCTCTTTTCAATAGTTTAATTCACAGCAAGATCCAGCTCACTGAAGGGCAATTCAACATGCCTAACTTGAGCAGCCTAAGTCAGGCAGCCCCCCCAGGCTGGACTCCCTGAATAATCTATGCAGAGAGAAGAACATCCAGACAATGCAGTGCAGCTATTTTAGGGAAGATATAAAATCTCTGGTGCCTAGATTCCCGTCATTAAAAAGCCAGGATGAGGCAAGATTGATCCTGTTCTCAGGGCCATTATGCAAGTCTAACAGTTGGCTTCCTCAGACATCAATAATTAATTTGTTTGGACCTTTCAGCTTGCAAAAAATAGAACAGAAAAGCTCTGTGAAGGGGGAGGGGCGTAATTCAACCTCATCTAGTGTATTTTCTATTGATTAAAAGAAGCCCAATAATTAACTAACGAGGTCTTCGCAGAAGACACTGGAGTGACTAAAATGATGAAAACCTGAAATTTAAAAATATGCACATAAATGGAATGATCATTCAAAACCACAACTGTAAGCACTGTGGCTGCATTTTCCCAAATGGTCTTAAAGACTGTCTTTCAAAATATAACGAAATCTTACCATATACAGCGAATACATCTTTTATTTCCTTTATAATCACCCTCAGGGCTGATTCAATTCCATAATTCTTAGCCATGGCATGGATATCATTAGAATAAAGTCTGTTCAGGTCCAAAATCTGAAAGTGGAAAAAAATAGAGATGCAAATTAGGACGGCAGTTGCTCTGTATTTCCAAATAACTTAAGCTAAGCTAAGATAGCTTTTTTTTCTCCCTTTTTCATGAGCTTAAGCAGCACCAACAGTTACAGAAAATTAGGAAGCAGCTCAGAGTCAAACTGATTCCAGGGATTTATGTTTAAGCAGCATTATACACATGAATAGGAGTACTGGAATCAAAACTCACCACAGGAGAAAATTATCTGAAATTACACAAAGCAAACTAACAAGCCATCCCAAGCAGCAGAGGAATGTGTTTAAGTCTTCCAAAGAACACAATGCAACACCCAGTGTCTCAGCCAGCCAGAACTTTTTAGCAGAAGAGAAGATTTATCTTAAATCAATCCTGTATTTGTAGTTATGGGCCAGATGGGGTAACAGAACTATTCATCTCCAAGCACTGCAATTCACTGAGATGGAAGAACTCCCTCGAGTAACATTTAGAGAGACAGTAAGCAGCATGGTGTGAAATCATCTGTCATTAGGCACTGGCTGCTGCACAAACACTGATTTGCAAGCTGCCCTTGAGAAAAGGCTCTGCTGAGCTCTGAACAGATCTGGGGGCAAAAAGGAGGAGGAAGAGAGTTTAAGGGCTGAAAAGGCTACAGATCACCCCTGATGAACTGCAATGGCATCCATCATCCCCTAGAACACAAAAGATCATTCAAGTCTGGGTTTATAAACAGGTAACACACGTCAGAGTATCTGAACAGCTCCGCCATGTTTATCCCTTCAGTGTGCAGAACGAATTCCTTCTCTCCTTCCTTGGTGGTGCTTTCATTCAACAGGCACCTTGTGATCCCCTTCACCTCGTGGATCACTGTGCTGCGTGCCAGGGAGGTGAGCAGGGAGGAGACATCAAAGTACACCTTCGTCAGCGGCAGCGCCAGCGAAACCTGGCAGGAAAAACACAACACAGTGTAAGGAAGTTTGAATACCAGGGTCAATAAACACCCTACTTCTTTTGAGGCAAAAAAGCAGACAACTGGAATCACCTGAGTTGTGTGTTTCAGTCATCCACATTGCTTTTAAGATCTCTGAACTTACACTGACTGTTGATTTGGGGTGGCTTTCTTCGGGGAGAGAGGATGGGTTATCTGTTTGTTAGGGGGTTTTATTTGGGTTTTTAAGGTGTTTAGATTTTTTTCAACAGCCCAGACATCACTTTTGTTCATCAGGAGCTGCACAGCAGTCCATCGCGTATTTAAACATTAAAACCACAATAAACCTGTCAAGAACTTGCTTTTAAAAAGAAGTTTCAGTAGGTGTTCTGAAAATTTGAAATTACTGAAAATTGTGTCGAGAAGCACGCTTGCAGTACCACTTCCTGCATTCACATGGGATTGCTGAGACAAAACAGCAGCACTGCACTGAAAAGATCCATTTGTTATGGGAGCTGCATGCAACCACCCACAGATGAGCCAGGCAGCCCCACCTTACCTCACACCAAAGTTCATTTTCGGTGTCAAATGTGTAATCCTGTATGGATGGGTGGCTGTCCAGAACGGCATTTACTCGCACCTCTGCCGCCTGAAGCAATCGATCTTTCCCTTTTTTAGTCTGAGACACGAAGGAAAGAGGTTGAGATTCTTCACCCTCTGCTCTACTCTGATCTTCTTCAGCACCAGGAGTCTTTTCTTCTTTTTCTGATTCAGCCTCTTCATCTTCTGGAGTCTCATCAACGTTTTCTTCCCCATTCTCTTCTTCGCTCTCATAGTCAACCTGCAAAGAAACAAGGTTGTGTTTATCTGAGCCAGAACCTGCACAGAAACAAAGCACACCATCAACAGTTTATTCTTCACTGCTGATTTGCAAATATCTCACTTATGGCACAATGAAAACACAATTCTGTTGGAAAGAAAATAATACAACAGATTCAGTTCAGTCTCTGTTTCTTTATAAAGTAATTATGAAGTACTGAACCCAGAGAAACAGGCAGAGCCAGGGAGAACATTTATTAGGAACCACAGTAAAGTTTTAAAAACAATTAATGGCATGAAATTAGCAAGAGGTGAAGTTAAGACACATCTAGGCAATGCCTGAAGAACAAGGCTTCCAAAGAGATCCAAATGAAAACTGAGCAGCACAAAGCAGAGATTTTCCTGTCTCCTCTCAAGAGGGGTTTGGGCTTTTTCAGCATTTTGCTTCAGTGGAAGTTTTCCTTCCCAGCTCAAACCCAGGCAGATGAAACAGGCAATTAAAGAGCAGTGCTGAGCACCTACAAAGTCATTACCTCTTCTTCCTGGTTCTTCCTCCGTTTGCTTTCTGTAGCATCACCATCCCCTTCATCAGCTTCTGCATCAACAATGTTCTCTTCTTCCTCTGCTGCAGCTTCCTGATTATTCAGTGTCTAGAAACCCATGACAGAGCAGATAATGAGGCTGCTGGGAAGCATCAACAGCATCAAAAGGCTTTATACCATTATCTGGAATTTAACAATCCCTTGTTCGGTGTTCTACCTTTAAGGACAAATTCATTCAATAAGCCCTCTACTATAAAGAAATGAACTTACACTCACCATAACTTCAGCACTAAAAAAGATGAGTATCTACAAGATGGATAAGCTATCAGAGTGCTTATGACAGTCCTTGATGGGAGGGGAGTGGCAGAGGGAACAGGCAAAAGAACGAACAAAGGACCTTTACGAAAGTTTTGACAACCCCTGCTACAACAGGATGCTGATCTGGGAGCAAACACAGTAATATGCTTTTGTCTCAGCGGAGCTAAAATAAACTGGCTTTTTCAGACTACAGTGAACTAGGATTTAATACACAAAAACTTAAACTTCCCTGTTAATTTTATGAGAATGCAAAGACAGTTTATGCGTGAAGAAAATATTTAGGTAGCACTTTAGTATTCACATATTTTGTGCACACTGAAACACGCGACACTTTTCCAAATGTTCTGAAAAACAGGTAAAGGAAGGGAGGGTTTTTTTTTTCAGGAAATGTTTTTCTGTACCTTGTCGTGGTCATCATCCAAATCCTTCCGAGTTGTCTTCCGAGTGCTGACTTCACTAAAAGATGCCATCTTTGCATTCTTCTTTTTAATTGCTTCCAGAAAAATTTTAAAGAACCTGACAGAAGAAGCAACCCAGAATATCAAAGCTCAGCAGCACCACAGTCAATTCATCAGAAAATTAATTTATTTTGGCTGAAAAGCCAGTCAACTCATAACAGGACATATTCCCTGCTGAATGCAAAAGTACTTCTAGGGTAAGGCAAATAATTTTTCTTCTCATCCCTTTCCCATTCCTTTAGGAATCAAAAGGTTGGTATCAGCTCTCTTACTATCACAGATGTAGCCATGGATCCAAAGTTTAAAATTATATGCTCATCTGGGTATAAAATCTGCACATCAAATTGACCTTCCGAAGAGATAGTTCATTACTGGACTTCTTTTTTTAGATCAACAAGCACATACAAAATAAAGTAACCCAGCTTGACCTCATGTGGCCTGAAGGAGGAAGAAATCAATGAAGGCTTTTTACAAAACAAAAACAGCTTTCAATAGACCCTTATCATTAAATGTTCTATTTTTAACTACACAGATTTTGTCAGACATGGGAATAGAAGCAGAAGCAGGGGGTAAAAGGAAAGGGGGAAAAATAAGCCAGCCTTTTCTGATTAATTTATGTTTTAAAACACTAAAAAAAAAAAAAAAAAAAAAAAAAGAGAAAAAGAAAATGTTTAGTTCTGTTCAATGAGAGCACCAAGGGACACCTAAAGTATTCAAACATTTTTGCTGGTAATAAGTGCTTAAGCATCCAAAGATTAGGAATGAGATGTTGCTTATTTGGCTCTTCTCTGACTGTATCAGGGACATGTGAAAGGTCTCCCCTGCTACAATTCTATACTGTCACTGTGCCATAGCTCCACAGTTTTATTCAAGACATAAACACAACTGTGTAAATGCTCCTGGCGGCACATCCACAGGAAGCTGGTGCTCTGGAAGCTCTACCAGCTGTAATAAACAACATGCAGAGCTCATGAAAAGGCAAAAGAAGAGCAAATATTAAAATACCTGAAAGCACACCCACCTTGTTTCCATGAAGTGCAAGATCTGCCTGGGCCTCACACACTTCTCCTCTCGGTAATATTCGTGGGGCAAGAAATGGAATTTGATTTTGTAGAGGCGATGCTTGTTCTGCTTCTGCTTCACGTGCAGGGATTCCTCTATGTCCACTTTCTGCAGGACCTACAAAAGCCCCAAGTGAAAATGTTACTTCTTTGATGAAGACTCTTCATTCACTCCCTGCAATTCCACTACTTTCCACTGGAGACCAGAATTATACAAGGCTAACTGGCAAATTTTTCTGGAGGTTTTTGTGGCAGCTCCTGAGGAACAGGACTCTACACTATTGCATTGTTTTTGGCTTAAACTCTTCCCAAAAATTAGCTTAAGACCACAGTGGGAGAACAGCCTCACCTCTCACCTGACTTCAAGACACTGCCCTTCTTAGTGGGTCAACAGCTTTATTTTATGACCCCAGCTCATTAAACAGGACAGCATTTCAGCACACAGTTGAGTCTTAACTTGATCCTTGCTGCTTTCAACTTGCAAGAGTAAGACAGGAAAGCCCAGGACTGCACTCCCAGGAAGAGAGGGAACACAGAACACCTCACTCTTCAGTATATGGAGTCTCCACAGAGCCCCACATTTTGAGCACAGCCACTTGTTTGAGATGGGGAAGGGGTGGGGGGACAAACACAAAGGTCTCTATTACGCCACTCACAGCCAGGTTATCTTGTTTCAAAGACAAAGCAGAACCCTACCAATTTTAGAGACTGTCAAAAATGAGCTTGACAAAAAGCCAGACAGAGCTATGGCAGCAAACATAAATCCTCCCTGCCATTATACTGCTGCTTGCTCTGAACTATTACCCTTCCTTTATGTTTGAGAGTTCGCAGCCTGTGACAGGGTTCTACAGCTTAAACTGAGGTTAAGTCTTACACAGCCACAGTCACTGCAATTCCTTCCAACACTCCAGTTCTTAGCAGGCATTACAGGTGGAGAGAAAGGACCCTCTCATCTTGCATTCACAGTTAAACCTTCCCAAATGGAAACTCCTACTAAGCCAGACCTACGGATGAGCTCAAACAGGAGATTTTGTTTTGCTGATTTTCAAAGGATGCACTGGACAGGAGGCTCACCTCAGCTAAGCACACTCTTGTGAGCTGTTTCTTAAGATGTTTCACCTTCTTGAGGGCTTTCTTGGTATTGAACACAGGAACACTCATCATTGGCGTTTTAATGTTTGCACTGGCCACCATCAGGATTTCCCGCAACCTTCAAAGAAAGAATGATCTTTCAAATGAAGCAAAAAAAGCACTTTGCAATCAGATAAACACCTAGTTCGTTCCATTAGACAGCATGCAGCAACTGCCAGTTTTACCAAAGCTCAAAGCTTTTGTGTGCACCAAGAGCTGTGGTTACCACTGCACTGCTCCTTTTCACTGCTCTGGTCCCCCACCAGGCCCAGCACGACAGCAGCTCCACTGCCTCAACGAGATTATTCCCCCCACTTGTGGGAAGAGAGGAGAGATTGTAATAAATGGTTCCAAGAACAGAAGAACTTAATGAAGTCTGTTTCCTACACATGCATAATGGATGCTTCCTCATCTTTTCCCCCTTCCCTGCTTCTCTGAAGTGACACAGTCACCTCCCACCTAAGGCATCCCACACCCACACATGAGGCCAGGTCAGCTCCCACGTTATTCAGAACAAACTGATGATTTGCTGTGTATCACATAAAAGTAAGGGGCCTTCACAGACATTTTGGTTCATTTTCCAGATAAAAAGTAACCGTAAAACATTTTAAAAAAACTTTAAAACATTCTTAACAGGCACAATTTTCTATTAAACTGAAGGATCATTCACCGTCAAAATTACAAATATATCTGCCAGTGAGATTAAGCACAATTCTGTATCTAAGTGCCTGAAATAAAGGACCCATTGAGCACACAGTTTTCTCACCTTGGAATACCCAACGTGACATTCATTTCACCTCTGCCAGCAAAGTGAAAGGTGTTCAGAGTCATCTGTGTGGAAGGTTCCCCAATACTCTGAGCTGCAAGAAGACCCACAGCTTCTCCTGGGTCACAAAGAGATCGCTGCCACTTTAAATACAACAAATCCTTTAATCTGAAGACAGGAAATAAGAGGTTTAGCTCAATGTACAAAATGAAGAACTCAGACAAGACTGAAACATTGCTCAGTTCAATAAAATTACATCTTTCAGCCAATTTTTCCTGGTAATTTATGGATAAATATGCTCCAGAAACTGTAAAATTCTCTATCCCAATCGGATCTGACAAACACAGACCATTAACCCAGAACTGGGGCCTTGGCCAAACCATATTTTATTTCTGCTGCCAATTCCCAGAATGTCAGAAGAGAGTCCATTTACTCCCACTTGCTCTTCTTAACTGCCTTGATAACTCCAAGGTGTGTCAAGAACATATTCTGGTTTTTAAGGTTACTGTAAAGTATTACTTTATATGCAAAGGGACAGTAATACACTGCTGTTGTTCCGGAAAGGCTTTGCCAAAGTCCTCAGCAGCATGGAAAATTCAGGTTTGGAAGAAACAGATAACCAGGGCCTCCCACTGCACACTAAGCACCACTTGGCTTTCAGGAACAATTCTGAAACCCACTGCTTTGTTTCAAAAAGGCCACAGCAAAAACAAGATGTGGTAAAGGCTTTTCAGTTTTAGCAAACTCAGTCGAAAAAGGTATTCTGATTTTTGGCTCAGTGCAGAGAAGCAGAAGCAGAGAAATTTTTACCTATCAGAAGAAAGTGCTGGGTGCATATAACTTTGCCTGTTCTCAGATTCCCATTTATTGATATAACCTTCGACTCCACTTTCAAATGTTTCTGAAACAGATGCAAAATGAGTGTCTGGACGCCAAACACCAAGGCTTGGGTCAGGACACTTATTTGTCTTCTTCAGATACTTTCTTCGTTTCTTCTCATCTAGCTCATACCACATCTTCAATAACTGAAAAGGAGAGGAGATTTTTAAGCAGACTGGTTTCTCCACAACCACCTAACACTGCTTCCAGCAGCAGCACTGAAGGAGAAATAGATAACCTGTGTAAAATGTAAGGGTGAACATAACACAGCAAACAGCTCAGCTGCAAATATGGTGTTCTCCTTTCTCTGATCCTTAACACCTTTGAGGCCAAATGACTTCAAGATGCTTTTCAAGCCTGAAACAGTCTGACATATAACCACAGTAACTACTCCAGAAACCAGTGAAATGCAGCCTCTAGGAATGATTTTAACTTGGGAGTGAACCCTCTCAGCATACTTAAATCTTTACTTCTAGCTGACTATCACCTCACCCATTCAAAGCTGGCACGAAAAAGGAGCTTCTCTGATTTTCAGTTCTCAACATTCAAGTCCAAAAGTCCAGCAGAGCTCTTATTACACATGTTGATAGGTTTTATTTCTCTTCTTCACTGTTAGTTTTTCAAGTAACATTTCAACTGTTGCATGTGATGAAAGAAATAGCTAATACCAACTTTAAAAAAAAAATCAAAACCATCACAATCTGCATCTACCTATGTACTGAAAGAAAAAAGCAGGACCTGTTTGCGCTTTGTGTCCATACATAAAATCTTCATTAGAAGCCACATCATAGAGATCTGTGCTATGATGTTCAAGAGGCTTAAGCCAGAGTGTTTTTTGGAAATGCTAGGCACGGCTGGCTCAGCCCTCTGATCTTTGGTATTTAAACAGGTTCTCATTCAGCTAGAAGGTATCTGTCCATGCAAGGGAGATTTACTCTTTGTATTTGAAAACAAACCTATACAACCCACCACCAAAAAACCAACCACCTATGAACACGAGCTGTTTCCTAAAACCAGATTTACCTCAGAGTTTTTAGCTCCTGCCCCAGCACTAGGGCCCACAGACTTTAATAAATAATTCTCAGCTTCATCACCCACAGCTGACATTGATTCCTTCAAAAGGTAACTTGTTTAAGTAGACCGTGAAACACTTTGGGACATACAAAGCAATTTAAAAAAAAAATTACTGAATTCTGAAACTTGTTTTGAATGGTTTGGTCAATTCAGCTGCTTCTGCCTTACCTGTAAAGTAGCAGGATCTCTTCCATTTTTTATTTCACCTCCTGGACTCTGTGCTTTCACACTTGCCATTTTCTTTTGGGAAAACAACAGAAAACCTCCTTCTCTTTGCACAGAGCTTTGGTGCCTGGCTCGCCACTTTTTGATGGCTCTGAACTGCTGGTTAGCTTGGTGAGCCTCCATCCTTGCTAAAGCTTCATCCAGATGGTTTGCCTTCTGGATTACCTGTAAGCAAGTTCTGAGTGTGATTATTCTTCTCTCTGTGCTCACTGCTGTAGCAGAAAAGGCAAAGCAAACTGAAAATGTCATCTGCTGCTACCCAAAATGTTCAGCTGCTGTAAAACAACTTACAAAACTGGTTTTCAACGCAACTGAGGCAAAACTCCCTATAACTTTATGTTATTATCACCATTCTGTAATAAGCAGTGATGACACTGGTAAAAGGAAGTTAATCAAACTTGACAGACTGTAAAGTAATTTTTTCGAATTCAAGTGCAGAGTTAAAACAAACAGTGTTTTGCTGAAACTGAGACTTAAATCATGCTGCAGACTTAAGATCTACTTCCATCTTTTGAATACAATGATACAGTGGCAAATAAAAACTGTAGGTTATTCTGAGAATGACTGAGAGAAACAACTGTTGCCACTGGATCCCTGTCAGATCAGCCAGATGTTAACCACGCATTTCAGTCTCCCCTTTACCCCACATAAATAATTAAGAGTTAGGTGTTCTACCTCATAGTTTTCAGCAATGAAAGGAAACTGCTCTGGCTGTAAGAACTGAGTTTTAGGGATATCCAGCCCATCTTCTCCATACAGAAACTGCACCACGCTGCCATCGCTGTCTCGTACAGTCAGGTCATACTGGACTACCAGTCCTTCCAAGTGTTTTATGATACACCTATCGCAGAGGAAAAAAGAAATGAGAAAAGAAAAAGAAGCTGCTGCTGCTGCTGCTATGTGCCAGAGGTAAGTTAGAGATAATAAAGTTCCATTTGATCTAGTCCTGTAGAAAATTTGACTTAAAACAAACATTCAACATTCAGACAGTAAACAATTCTGTAAAAATGAAGTACAGTGAAGTTAGTCTAAGCAATACAGGCAGTTCTGGTTTACAGCACTCTTCAAAAAACCAACCAACCAAACAAAAACAAACAAACAAAAAAGGAGAAAAATCAACCAAGCAAACAAAAGGACCTTTTAAAGGCTCCAATTCTAAACCAAGCCTCCTACCTTTGCAGGTACCCAGAACGGCTGGTTTTGACAGCTGTATCCACAAGACCTTCCCTGCCAGCCATGCAGTGAAAGAAGAATTCCTAAATGCAAGCACAACACCATCATCATTCGGCTGAGAAGTACACCAAGACTGGAAATTTAAGCTGTTCCTCAAAAGCTCCATATGAAAGCAAGGTGAACAAAGTTAATTTATCCATAATTGCAGGTGATCGGTATCAAAATACCAAGACTTAAATAAACTTCAGTATCAACATAAGCTATAATAAACTTACAGAAGGTTTGATCCCAGTGAGAAATCTGCCAGTCACAAATCCTCCTGAGCTGGGGGAAAAATCATAAGGCTGGAAACAGGGCAATGATTTGCCAGATGCCATCAGTGGGGGTCTCCGACCTTCCAACTCGATCTGGCCCAGCAAACAAGAAATCTAAATGTGGACAGCAAAAAAAGGAAACATAACTTTTCCATCCAACTTTGTTTTCTCACATAAGCTTTAATAAATTTTCTTGAAAAATACAGGAAAAAAAAAGTAAAATGTTCACTAAATGCTCAGTGGCCAAATGTTGACTTGTTCATGAAATGTTCTTGCTACTGAGAGGCAGAAAAGACATGAAGATTTCATCTGGTCTTTTTAGTTACTCCAGCCCAATGACTTATCCTCAACATTTTCATTCTCATTCTGCATGTTTATTTTAATACAAAGAAATGTGAAACTAAAAATATCATAAATATTTTTCTGGGGGTACCTACCTTATCCTCACCACCTCTCAGCAGTGTACCAAAAAGAGAACAAAAATCTCAAACCAAAACCACTTTGAGCTTTGGTCATTCTCTCTCATCAGGGGCAGAATTTTAGATGACATTTTTATATAGTGTTTTTTTGCTTGGTGTCTGTGTTGCAGCAAGCAAAATGAAAAGGCATTCTTGCCATTTCTACCAAAATTAAAGATTTAGTTGTTCCTATTCATAGTGGAAGAAGGAAAGAAGGGTCAACGTCCAACAGAGGCCAGGAAAAACCCTTTCTCCTACAGTAGGTTTGTTTGCATAAACTGTAGCATTCCTTCTGAAAAGCAGGTCTGCTGCTGCAATAAATCCTCATGTACTGAGAAGTGATTCAAAAATAGATTATAATAAACACTGACTCTCTTCCATCACCCACTGAGGTCTTTATTACATTCTTCTAAAATTTTTCCATGCCGAAGTCCAGAATAAAAAAAAAAATCTTGCTTTGGTATTAGATATCCCCACAAGAGCTTCCCAAGAGCTCACATTCTAGTTCAAATCACATCAACACATGCAGCTGCTGAGTATTCTGGCTGTGATTACCTGCATGGTGTTTACAGTGGATCCTTTGGCTCCTGACTGTACCATCAACTGCAGATTGTTCTCTGGAAAGCTCCTGTGGAGACCAAGGGGCATACAAACCTAAAGGGTTGTGGTGGAGGGAAGGGAACAAAACCAAACATTGTTAATAAAATAACGAACCAAAGCAATTCCCGCTGAAGGCTTTAACGAAGTGAAAAGACAATCGCAAATATTTTCATTTATAATTTTAAAAGCATCTTGAATATCAGGCCATCTCACTCGGCGAGGACAAGGATGAGTTGGAGAGGCAGCGTGTGAAGTTTCAGCCTTCAGAAGAGTCAGGAACCCCTCATTAACTTAATAAGAAACTCTCTAAACAAGATTAGTATGCACAGATGCTGCGATGCCAACCTTGTTAACCTCGTTGTTGTAACTGTTGACTTCCTCCTTGAATTTCATATCAACCATGTTAAAATCCCTCTGGTCTTTGCAGAGATGGGCATCCTGCCATTTCCCTTGGACTTCTTCACAGGATGCTGTTTCTGGCAAATTAAGAGCAGCTCTAACAGCCTGAAAGTAAAATATGGGGCTTTTTTAGGTGTTAAGCAGGCATGATTAAACAGGGCAGGATTTCAAAGATTTTCAATTATGGGGGGAAAAAAAAATATCTGCAAAACAGACTTACTTCAATGCCACTCTGCCTTGACTTTTCAATGATTTTTTTTCTTTTGTGGTCTGCTTCGGGTTTAACCAAAATATCTTCAATCCCTGTTAAAGAAGAGACACGGAATACAATGATCTAAACTGAAAGAGGACTGAGGAAGGAACTCCATTTGGAGTCAGGGATTTTGAGAGCAAAGAGCTGGAAAAGAAAGTCAAAATTAAAGTTATAATTCTGCAGTTTGACAAGAAAAAAAATTGAGTGGCCTTTTGATGGAGGTGTAGGCCATCAAAAATACCCATGCAACATCAACTAAGCAGTAAGGGTGCAAAATCAACTTCAGAAGTCTTAATTCAACAGTCTCTAAAAAGTTTTTAATTGGTGCACTTGCACAAACAAATGTTTTATGGGCTAGCCACACCAAACTGGTTTTCCTCTTCCATCCACATCAAAATTCCTGTTAGCTGAACTTTGCTCAATCTGGCATTTCCTAGCTTTTTTAAAAAAAGGTAAACTGAAAATGCAGACCCTTCTGATGAGAGGAGGAGGAGAACAACAGGACAAATTAAAGACTGGAACCCAACTCCTTTAAGCTATTTGGAAGGAGTCCTGCCAAAGTCACTAAAATGGTCACTCCTGCTCCAGTCCCACTTCTTATTTTCTATTGTTTTAACTACCTAGTGATCCCAGGCTCGTTACCTTTTCCTAACTAGTTTTTGCACCCTGGCTCTCCAGACACATATTTTGTGCCCTACAGTCAACAAATCACTTTCCTCACTCCAAAAGATATCCTTCCCTTTTCCTTGGCTCACAGCAGTCTGTTGGTTCCTCACTATTGCTGGTCCAACAGTTGACTGTGTCTCCACAACTCCTGCATGAGTTTGCAGAGCTATAATGAAAGTCAGACATTTACCAAGAGCTTTTACAGTAGAATGGTGCAAGACTTGATGGACAACCCAACCCCTTAAAGTTCTTCCATCTGCTTCCTATGCAACAATTCTTTTTCAGAAAGGATAACAGAGATTCATAGGAGGTTTTGATCTAAACAAAATTTCAACACAGGGCATTTAGACTGTGTACACTTTGACTAGAATGGACAGAAGAGAGAACTTGTTGGACATACTCAAGGTTGTACTTTATGCTTATGCACCAATCAGAAAAAGGAAAAAAAAAAAGATCAAAAAAGGGCTGGCAAGAGTCCCACTCTAGGGCAGTCTTGCTAAATTTTCTTTACAGAATTAGCATGTATTATGCCCAGCAATGTCTGTTTTGTATGTCAGGAGGTGCTGCAGTTACTCACCCATCGTAAAGCCCCTGTACAGCTGCAGGTAAGCAGTGAAGAGGCGTCCCAGGCAAGTCAGCACTCTCCCACTGGTTTCACCCCCATAGATTTCGTAGCAACAATGGACCAGGCCATAAGCAGAGCTGCCAAAGTGAGCTTTGTCCAAGACTCCACACAGTAACTCCCCGTTCCTAATAATAACCTGGAAAATAAAACACAGCCATTCAGGAAAACAGGAATTTTGATCTTACTGTGACCTCTCCAGGTTTTTCCGTGTAATCCATGTGAAAACAGGTTTAAGTTTAGAAAGCTCCCATGCTGGTGAACAGTTAAATATGGTCAGATTATCTGTACTTCCAGAATTTATAGCAGAAATAAAACTTCTAATACCATCTGTATTTTTCCACCTATAAAGTCCAAAAATGAAGACACATGGCCTAACAAAAACAGATGGAATCTGCATCAGTCAGGATCAGAAGAGAGTTTTTCGTGACCCCCAGGCCTATCCTTTAATCACCCACTTCTGGTAGTAACTTTTGCTAAATATCTGCTTTTAACTTTGCCAACTGCCTGCTGCCCTTCCCATTCCTCTACCCTATACACAATTTTAGTACAACACAGCCCGCCCCAACCTCCAGAGCTGCCCCTTCTCTGCTGCCCCAGCCTTGCTGCATACCTGAGATTCACACATTGAGTCAAGATTTACAGATGTGCTTGCAGGTCCCTTCACCCAGGCTCTCCCACCAATCTTGGCTTTCCCAGTCAGATTCAGTGGAATGTGGTTGTCTGGGATGACGTTTATTAACAACGTAGAAACGACCTATAAAGAAGCAGGAAGAGTGGCAGGAACTATTTATTTCCTCTATTCCCTTCTAAACATAAGGAATTTGGCATGGAGGAGACAAGCAGCATCCTGTATGTATTTTCTCCACTGACAGCGAAATTTTAAAAGCTTGGAAATCTGACAGGACAGAAACACCCTCTTGCTACTCTAGCCTTTGAAAGATCAATGAGCTGAGACACATAATTACTTAGAAACATAGGGAAGCAAAGACTTTTACAATAACTGGATAGATTAAAATTAAAAACAACAACAAAAAAGAGCTGTCTGTTGGGTTTTACATGAAAAACTGGCAGAGAATTTCCTCTACTCTGCCAGTGTTCTTCAACCACCAGTGTTCTTCAACCCAGTACATTATAAACTACCTGCTTTCCTGTCCATAATCGCTGGGGTTTCATAATGGCAGGAGGAAAGGTTTTGATTCTTCCTTTCTTGTCTGTCAGTCCTCGGTACACGAGCTCCATGTATTGCTCTCTGGTGAAAAAGCAGCCCCGGATCGTCATGCTGACTCCAGAAACCATGTGATCCTGGATCAAGCCAGGAAGGGGCTTCCCATCCTAAAGAGAGAACAAGAAAAAGGGTTGGGGGGGGGGCTTTAATAAGCCTCCAGCTCCCAAAATTATTCCCCCTGGGTAAAAGCACTGAAGTAATTTGTAAAGAACTCATCATTACAGCACAACTCCAGTAAAGTTCTTCTGGACGCTGACATTCAAAGGAACAAGACTGGATGTGCTGGGCCTTCTTCAGACAAACCCAACCACAGGTGGAGAAAGAACAGAAACCAGGAATAATACTCAAAAGTAAATAAATAGATTTTTTCCAAAATTCTCTCCTTTATCGTTAGACAAAACAGAACAAACAAACCAAAGCGATTTCACGTCGGAGTACATTTATCTGACAGCTTCACTTGCCTTTGGCACCAGATACTGTTGATCAGTAAAGGCCAAGGTGTAGGCTTCTGCCCTACCCAGCTCGCTCTGTGGAAAATGGGCATTCATCTCATCTCCATCAAAATCAGCATTGTAAGCCTTGCAGTTGGCGTAGTGAAGCCTCAGCACTTTTTCTCCAGGCAGGATTCGGGCCCGGTGAGCTTGGATGGAAGGTCTGTGGAGGGTGGGCTGGCGGTTCAGTAACAGGACATCTCCGTTTTTAATATGTCGACACACCTGCAAGGGAAATTGGGTTGCTGCCTACAAGGCATTTCCATGCATGGCTCAAAAGAGACTGCACCTTTAAAGACACACATACCACAAACATTTTCTTTCTAGTGTGCACAAAACTGTGCAGTTCCGCATGAAACTCAAGACTGCTTGCCCCTGAACACCCTCCCAAACCGCACATTAACTCCCACAAACCACAGTGATCAAATCAATAAGCTATTTATCCAAAGCCCACTGGGCTAAATTGTTACCTGCCCCAAAACACCCAAACCTGGACATCCTAGGATAAGGTAATAAATACAACCCAGTAGGTGGAGCAGAGGATCTCTGAGTTATAATGTCAGGTTTGAGTACAACACAATATATTCTTATCTAGAACAGGGTCTCTCAAAACAGTCTCATTTTAATTTTTCTTTCAGTAACACCCATATATTCACTTGAGTGGTTATCAACAGGAGTATGACAAGTTATTTGTACACTCTGAATATTATCATGTTTACCTCTGTGACAGGTTCTGACATCACAGCAAAACTCAAGTCTTAAATGTCAAATCTACCATACCTCTCTTACAGGCAGGGTAATACATAGCAGACAATGTGAAAAGATTATTCAACCCCAAAACCTCTGCCCTAGCAGCTAATTAGTAAGTTCCTAACTCTTGAAATGGAAGGAGATAGAGTTAAGAAGTTTCAAAGGTTGATTAAGCTGCAGCAGAGAGAAGAAACAACTGACATAAAATTAGGTTGGAAAAAACCTCTAGGATCATCTGGTCCAACCCTTAACCCAGCACTGCCAAGGCCACAACTAAACCATGTCCCTAAATGTCACATCTACACGTCTTGTACAAACCTCCAGGGATGGTAATTCCACCACTGCCCTTGGGCGGCCTATTCCAATGCTTCACCACCCTTTTGATGAAGAAATTGTTCCTAAACCTAATCCAAATGTCCTGTCACTTGTTACTTGGGAAAAGAAACCAACTTGCACCTCACTACAACCTTCTCAGTTGCTGAGAATTTGCTGAGAAGGACAGGGAGGAAGGAGGATGTAAAAGCACAAAATTAAAGCAATGTTTTATCTTCCTTGCTGCTAAACTTCCCAAGAACAGTCAGCTGCAAAAGACTACTCTGCATCTTAGCAAGGTGAACACCACACACTGCATATTAAAAGAAAGAGTAAAATTCAGGATGAAAAAATGGGGTTTAGCAATTGAAAAAATATCATGTTTTTCTTCCCACTCCACAAAATTTCCTCAACCACCCACTACAAGACGAGACAACCCTGCCCTGGCAGTTTTGGTGAACGAGACAGTAAGTATTATTATCTCAAAAAAATACCACCACAGGTGCGGGAGGGCTCTGCCAATCCCTTTGCCATACTCACAATCTTCAGCCCTGACTGGGGGGCTCCAGAAGAAGGAGTGAGGAGCTGCTTGGCGATGGCCTCCCGCTGGGTCAGGCTGGTCGCGCTCAGCACCGTGCGAGACCCGTCCTCGTTGATGACCATGGAGGCCCCGGGGTGAACCTTTGGGCCATTTATGACAGCCTGCCTCAGCTCTTTGACATTCCAGGGAGTGACTGGCTGAGGGTAAGTCAGTTTGGTAGCAAATACCTGGACAGGAGGGAAAAGAGATGAGAAATGACACGTTGTTCGACTTCGGCTTGAAACCGTAAAAGCCACTGATAAAACAGTGTCAAATGTTAACTCACACAGTGCAAACATAAATTACTTGAAGCTCCTGGAGGCATCTCCTCCTCCATCTACTCTACTGCCAGATATATGCACTTCTGTTTTAAAATCCTCTACTGTTAGAATAGAAAGGATGTAATTTTTACTGCAGCGGAAAAGGAAAACTCAATTAGCAATTGAGAAAAAAAAGCAGGATTTTCAATTCTGCAAACAAACCCACAAATACAGTGAAAAAGCACAGTATCACCAGCTCTACTATTTGCCAGTAGGCAACCAGAAGAGGTGATAAAATGCAAAGCTCAAACTCAGGCTCTGAGAGGTTAAAAATCATTAAGGATGGGATGAAGCAGGTGCTGTTATTATGGCCTTTCTTAAAGGCTGCCACAGCTGTACAAAAAACACGGCACAAAGACCACAGGAGAAACAGGATCTAAAGTTTGCACCATTTCTTAATCCCATGGAGCAAATACAGCTTTTTCCTTTTTTTTTTTTAAATGCTCTTTCTCAGATGTGGCTTTCAGTGTAACTGCTCCTTATTAACACACAGCAGCAACACACAGTAATTCAGTCCCCAGCTGCCCCAGAAAGAAACCCTCTTTTATCTGTTCTCACCATGGGAATGCCAATCTCATTGGTACCAATGTACATATCGGGGCAAATGACGGATCGAGCAGCAAAATCCACGCGCTTGCCCATCATGTGCTTCCGGAACAGCCCTTCCTTCTTCTCCAGCAGCTTGGAAAACAGGAGGTGACGATTAAAACATGAAAGTATGCAACATCAGACAGATTCTCCAGGTATACAGTGATGAATGTCATGAAAACGCTCACAAATAATTCACTTTTTTCTTACTCCATCAGCTTCTCTTGTTTTAACTGTCTGTGACACACAAAGCCCCAAGTTTTTAAGGTTGTGCTGGCTACACACCTGACGAATTCCAGGGTATTTGTCTGTTATCAGTTTGTCCATGTCACTGTCAAACACAATGTTAACATGGCTCTGGAGACGTATCCAGCTGTTGTACAGCTTATCTGCAATGCTCTGTCCTGGAATCGCTGTCAGCACAGAACGGTCCAGAGGTTCGTTATCCCCTCCCATCTCCTGCAAAACAAATTAGAAACTTGGACTTAACAAAAAATATCTTCTATTTACTAGGCTGAAATTATAGTATTAATTCGAGTGTTAACTATAGCAAATGAAACATTCATCATTATTTTGCACCCCCTTAAAGAAACTAATTTAAAAAAGAAAAACAACAAAGAATAAACTGTGTAAACTTAACTTTCAGGTTATTCCAACCAAGAGCCTCGGACAGGTCTGCTGTCAGGCTTTAAAAACTGACTTGGTTGGGAGATCTCCAAAAACCACAGCTACGTATACCAGTGGGATTTTAAAAGATGACTGCTAATTGATCAGCTGTTAGGTGACAGTCCTCTTTCCAAATTAGGTGTCACTGGTTAGTCAGTCCGTGCTATGAATCATTTTAACTAGAAAATTCTGTTCTTAGATAAAAATAATGTAAATCCAAGTGCTTTTATCACCTACATCACTCTGTTTTTAGTCTTAATGTCTGTACAGCAGCCACATCGAAACGCATTAACCTCCTGTCAGCTACACGTTTGAGAATGGAGCTCCACCCAGTGGCTTCATTCTGAGCAACTAAGAATGCTTTCAAAATGTTTTACACTTCAAATATAAATCAAATTCAGCTGAAACTGAGTCCAGTATCAAAGAACTCTCAGTGATACAACAGACGAACAAACGTACGTATTTCCTTCTCCAGAAACAGGAGCCCGTTATGTCTCACACACAGCAACCCAACACCGAAACCCACGACTAAAAGAACATGAGCAAAACGTTTCTCCCTTTGCAGCAGGCAGATGAGAGGAAAGAGGGGAGGGGAGAAAAATAAAACAGCTACGGAGGACATCTCCATCAGCACAAGCTCCAACAGCTCAGGCAAAAAAACTGCTGCTGGGACGGTTTAAAGAGGAGCCAACCTGAGCCTGACCCACGCATCCAAAAAGCAAAGAGTAAGGTAAGAGGCAGCTCTTACTGCTTGAATTTCTTCTGCAAATTTGATTGGCTGACACTGCTCTTTTGCCATGAAAACCAAGAGTTTCCGTATGGTTTGGGCATCTTTCATCACAGCCTGCAGGTTCACGGTCTGGCCGTTCGTGAATAGTCGATCTCCAAGGCGATTTACGGGGCGGTACCTGCAGCAGGTCATAAGCACTTTAGGAGATTAAAGCCCCTGGAAAGCAGCATGGTAAACCTCAAACACTCTAAGCTAAGTCTTCAATGCATGGAAAATAATCCCTGTAAACTAACAGTGAGCATTTGAAGTTCATATATTCTACTGGGACAGGCATAAAAGAGGAGCGATCCTTAGCAAGAAATTCTGTCAGTACTACAGAGTTGTAATATTCTATACTAACTTAAAATACTAAAACTAAATTTTTTTTTTCCATAATTAGTATTTCAATCCTCTAACAAACTCATCTGAAGTTAGAATAAAAGTTACCATCAGGTAATAACGCTCCACTGACACCACCAGACCAGTGTCTGCACTATAACTGCTTCCATCTCCAACTCCTGGAAAAAGCATATGTGCTAAATCCTCTAATTTCTACAAAAGCTTTCTGGGGGAAATTTTACCTTGAAGGTGGAACCACAAGTAGATCTAAAAAAAACATGTCTGGACTGAATTCTGAACTCTCATCGGGATCCATCCCAGGGAAGAGATAACGCAAAAAGAAACCTAAAAAGACACAATAGAAATATAAACTCCTTCTCGTTGTTTGGGAATCCGAATTCCCAGATGCACTTGGTCAATCAAGTCAAAAGGATCTGCAAAGTTAAACATTAGTGAGCTTGTTTAAAATAAAAACTTTCAGGCTTACTTTAGAAAGAATTGCTCTTTTTGGTTACATGTATGGTATTTTAAAAGCAACTCTAAACAGAAATAGAGATTGTAGCAAAAGGAAAACAACAGGAATAAAGTTTCCAGCTACTAACTGCCAGTGATTCATGAAACTGCTTTGTTTTTTCCTGGCAACTGCAGACAGATGAAGAGTACAGGCAGCTCAAGAGACTGATAAACACATTCCTGGTCTGTGGGGAATTGCAGCACCATACGAAAATCACAGTCTCTGTAAACAACAGTCGTGATTCGTGGGGAGCCACAATTTGAGGACAGTGGATCAAACTATTCCTTAAATCCAGATCTCTGCATTCACCAGCTACCAGTCCTCCTGTCACAAAACCTATCTTGCAGCCAGAAGACCTTAAGGCAAAAGGCAAAATTTGACAAGGAACTAATACTGAAACATTTTCAGACATTGTCCACTAAATGGTACAAAGTAACATTGCTATTAACAACCATTACCTTCATTCTTCCACAGAGCCAGGATGTACTCCTTGGCAGTCATTGGTGTCAGGTATCCTCTCTTCCCTAACTGGCTTTCATCAATAGCTGAAAAATAAAAAATAAAATATTTATTTGAAAAAAAAAAATCTCAAGAAGTTACTCTGAAAGGCTTTTTTTGCTTACAACGGTAAGTGCCTCTACCTAAGAGAAGGAATGGAAATACATACAAAGTATACTGGCTGACATTTATATTAAAATTATCATTTAAAAGTTTGCTGTGGGAATATGAAATTAACTAAAGAAAGAGCCTTCTCAGAATGGAAAAGAAAGAAAAGAAGCCATTTCTGTGATGAATGGAGATCTACATAAGCAACTGAAACAACACTCAACTTTAACATCTAAATTGTATGATTTATTTGACTAATGGTGAGCTGGACCCTTTCTCATGATGATCTCATGCACTGCCCAAAACACAGATCAGGACTCAGCCTGCAGCTGGGGAACATTTGAGTGGGATTCAGGTACTGCCAGTGAGATCAAGGTTCCCATGACACACTGAGCTGCAGGAGACAACAGCACCAGTCAGCAAACCCCCCCATACTGCAAGTGAGGGTCTGGCTGGCTGTACTTTGGAAAGGAAGGAAAACACGTGGGTTTGCTACTGAAAAGCAAAAAGATCTTTTTTTTTTTCAAAAACAAAGCCAGAGATTTTAGATCTCAATTTCCACTTCTCTTGAAGGCCATGCCCTTGTGTCCCAGGGGAGCCAGAGTACACAGCTCGATGAAGGGCAGTTCTCTCATGACCTCAGATAAAGGTTTCCTATTCCTCTTTCGGCCGTGGTCCAGAAATCCAGATTTTTCCCCACTGAAACTTCAATTCCCCATTCACCTAGAGAAACTTTCCATCCCTGAGACAGAAATGCATCAATGCCGAGGTTAAAAGCACTCCCTCTGAGATTAAACTGTGACATAGGCTGTGGAGAATGCACATAACTATGTGATCCATCCCATTTCAGAAGATAAGACACTTCGCATCGTGCTTCTTCAGTCACAGCTCCAGAGATTTAATCTGGTATTTAAACCACAGAGTAGCAAACAAAATAAACTCTCTATGTAAACCTTTTCTAAGGGCTGAATAACACACACAAATCTGCTTCAATTCTATCTCATTGTGTAAAGCATCAAGGATACAGGAGGAAAAAAGTAAGTTTAAATTGATTCAAACGCTAAGTAATTAAGCCTGAAAAGTGTCACCTACTTTCTTTTCTGTCTTTTCCTCTTTAAGAGGATATTCTTTCATAAGAGTTAGTATTGCCTGATTTTCTTTCTGAAGCAAGGTGGGTCATCTCCCTCCTCCTAGTTAATTTTTTATCTAGTTTCTCTGTTTAAAAAAATCAGGCAAAAAAGTGCAAGCATATTTAAGCAGGAGACAACTATTTTACCTGCTGGATCATCCAGAATGCCTCCCCCTCCTGCCTTATTGTACACTGTGGAAGGATAGGTTACTGTCAGCTTGCTGTTATGCTCCTTTCTCACCAGTGATCTCCTGGATCTTAAAGGGGAAAAAAAAAAAAAGAATCAAACAGGAAAGGCAGAAAAAAGTTAACAGAAATACAACATTTATCTTCACACTAGCTATTTATTTCCTCATGTAGATAAACTTACTTGCAGTTTGGGCATTTCTTTGAACTCATGTGTGCTTTCCAGAACTGTGCTATCAGATTATGTCGACAGTCACATACGTTTTTGACCTGACAAAGAAAAAAACAACATTAAAAAAAATTAAAATAGTAAAATTAAATTTAAATAATACA
>NW_020955368.1:226819-230388 GCF_003031625.1 Empidonax traillii | reverse complement strand
CAGAAAAAAGTTAACAGAAATACAACATTTATCTTCACACTAGCTATTTATTTCCTCATGTAGATAAACTTACTTGCAGTTTGGGCATTTCTTTGAACTCATGTGTGCTTTCCAGAACTGTGCTATCAGATTATGTCGACAGTCACATACGTTTTTGACCTGACAAAGAAAAAAACAACATTAAAAAAATTAAAATAGTAAAATTAAATTTAAATAATACAACTATTAATTAAAAATGACACAATTATCATTTACTATTAACAGGGACATTATCAGTATCAATGCACACACCCCCTTGTATTGATTTAATTCATGCCTTGTGTTCATCATTTCCCATATTTGCTGGAAATACACACTCCTCAGTGCTCACCACCCTCCTTTTTAAATTTATTTCATAGTCTGTAATTCAAAGTTTTTCTCTAATGATGACTTGGGAACGTAGAAGAATGATGAAAATTAGTTCTTTTGACTGCTCATGAATGTGTGATTTACCAAGTGCTTAAGCTTAGATTTGGAACAAGTGATTAGGAAATAAACTTGGTTTATAAACAAATCTGCTCAAAGATCTTAAACCTTTAAATATTTTCTTCACTCATATTTGCCTTTACTAACAATTTACATTAAACTACTTTTAAACCGAAATTAGAATTCTAAATTCTAAAGTCTTTCTAAAAACTTCACTTTAAATAATTCTGCACATTTGCTGGATGCAGGAGTTCTCAAAATATGTTCTGGAGCTCAAAACAGCTGGAGCATCATACAGAGAAATATCAACATCTGTAAGTAAAGCACTGACAGCAGTATCAGGCTTTTATGTGGTATTTACACCATCAACATATTTGCCTACAAAAATACTGTTTTCCAGAAACCTAACAGTTATGCTAACAGGAAATAAAATTTTTTTAAGTTTAATTTCAGACATTTCACTCACCTAGATAACACTCAAACCTGTGTTACCGAAACGTAACACAGGCCAGAACTCCAGGACAAAACCCAGCACCTAAACAGTCAAACACAGGCTCTCTTCTGCACATTACTGCTTTAAGCCCCAAGCATGTCAGGACAAACCCCAAGCACAAACCCCAACGTCTCAGAAGAAGCGCTGACTGTACTTACATTTGAACACTGATCTCTTGTTTGAGAGCTCTGCAGCATTTCCTGAACGTGGCGATTCAGCTCCTCTTCGATTTCTGAACCCGTCGCGTCTGCGCATTGCTCTAAAAACTAAAAGGAACAGAAAAACAAAAATTGGCACAGCTTTATAGCTGTGGGACCGTGAACTTCCAGAGGGGATGGAGCAACACACGGTACTTGCCCTGTTCAGAATGACTTCGAGATCATAGACAGCGTGAAGCAGCCCCTTCTCCAGCACCTTCAGCTGGCTCAGCAGCAGGTGAACCACGGCTCGGGTACATGTCAGCATGTGGCAGTTCAAACAAGAACCTCGGATCAGAAGGTACAATTTCTGGAAAGAAAAAGGGAAGAAAAGCTTATCCTGGTGGATTTATTAGCTAGCACAGTAAGCAAGTAGATAGGTTTGTTTGGACTTAAAGACGGTGCTACTATAATTGAGAAATTGGACTAATTGTTAATCATAAAGAATTGGACTGGGAAAAAAAAATCTTTCAACCACACAAACCGATAAGCAAAGCACGATCTGTAGATAAACTACTTGCAGGCCATCTACATAACAGATACATGAAACACCTTAATTTCTACAGCAGCCCTGCGACCAAGGTTGCAGTGACTACAGCTCCTCACAGCTCATCCCAAAACCCCACACCAGTCAAATGAAACATTCTGGTCACAAGTACCATCACTGTCCTTCAAGATTCTTCACAGAATCACACTCTGCTCAAGATCTGGGGAATTATCAATGGTTTTTATTATTTAACATAGCTCTGCACAGAGCCCCGGTGGCCTGAAGGCTTGGAATTACTGCTGCAGGATTTTAATCCTTGGTCAAATACAGGTATTTTACTGACAAGCTGGAACAAGAAGTAGGATGTACCTTATCTAACTTTAAAGTGTGTTTTTTTACTCTCAGTGAATAGCCTGTGCAGAAGGCAGCTAATGTAAATAGTGAGATCAGGACCTCAGGAGGGAAATTCATCCCAGCTCAGGTTTGTTACACACTGGGTGAATCTCCCTTCGCAAATAGCCCCACTCCTCAGACTCCAGAAAGAGCTAAAAAGCACAATCAGATTATGCATCTAACTTTCAGAAGACCAAAATAAGGCAAATCCCACCCTTCCAGCCCAGGATTCCTTTTATATTTAGGAGATGACCTTTTGGAAAAACACGCACATGAAGCATGCGTGAGAAGGTGCAGTTTGACGTGAGAAGGTGCAGTTTGACCATCCCCTGTAGCTTTCAAAACAAGCTTCTAACACCTGTCCCCAGAGATGCTCACAAGATAAACCTCTGCTCTATCACAGGCACCCCACACACCATGTAAATGCAACACTTGTAAAGCTATGACAAGCATATCTAAATGTCAGATGCAAGAAATCTTGAAAGCCTTTATTTTACCTTAAAAAGACAGACTTCTACACAGCTCAGTATTTTTCAACTCTCTGCTGCCACCAAACTTACAACGCCATTTTCTTTCCTTTACTTTGCACACCGTTGGGTCACTCAGCATGTTACTGGATAGGTTATTGGGTTCTATCCACACTGATCCAGTTTTCTATAATAAATTATCTGAATTAAAGAGAACTTACTGAGCACAACGTACAGCAGAGCTATTTGGAGCAGAAACAACCCCTGAATGCCCAGGAAGCACTTGGAGAACCTAGGCTAAAAGCAGTTCATGTGTAGTAAATGTTTGAAGGAAATGGTAATTTTTACTGTGCCATCCATTTAATTAAGGCATGAGACCCCGCAGTCAGTCAGTGACCAGCAATCCTCCTCACCTCTGACAATACTGAGTAAAATAAGTTACACCAAAGTCTGTATTTTCCAACAGGTCTACTTGTATTTAACTGCTGTGACACAACAAACCTTTCCTACTACATTTGCTGTTATTACTCTTGGGAGAGAAAACAGATATTCCCATCTTTACTATTCTCAAGGACCACAACTCAAGAGAGCAGCGAGAAGACAATTAATCGTACGCACATCGAAGAACAGGGGGTTGTAGACAGTCAGAGGCAGCTCTATGTGGCCAAAATGACCGGGGCAGTTGCTGAAGTTCTGCATGCAGGTTGCACACACTTCCTTGGAGTCCGGGGGTCCCAGAGCCAGGTCGTACAGCCCGTTGGCAGCCGGATTCCCCACGTTATCCAGGTACTGAGGGTTCGTTATGGGCTTCACGCTCAGTTTCCTGAAGTGGAAAGCAAAGAGGGGAAAAAAAAATCATCAGCGGCAAACAGCCACACTGTTATAAGTTAGTTTAAGAATTTTGACAACTTAGTTCCAATTAAAAATTGATAAATTTATTAAGCAAGCGATAATAAAGCAAACAGCGCTGGGTGGCCTGGGGGGCCAGCGCCCCGCCAGAGACACACACAACTTGTTTGAAAATTGGGTTTTTGTACTCTCTCGGTATCAGTTGTTGAATATTCATT
>NW_020955368.1:220489-226798 GCF_003031625.1 Empidonax traillii | reverse complement strand
CAGAAAAAAGTTAACAGAAATACAACATTTATCTTCACACTAGCTATTTATTTCCTCATGTAGATAAACTTACTTGCAGTTTGGGCATTTCTTTGAACTCATGTGTGCTTTCCAGAACTGTGCTATCAGATTATGTCGACAGTCACATACGTTTTTGACCTGACAAAGAAAAAAACAACATTAAAAAAAATTAAAATAGTAAAATTAAATTTAAATAATACAACTATTAATTAAAAATTACACAATTATCATTTACTATTAACAGGGACATTATCAGTATCAATGCACACACCCCCTTGTATTGATTTAATTCATGCCTTGTGTTCATCATTTCCCATATTTGCTGGAAATACACACTCCTCAGTGCTCACCACCCTCCTTTTTAAATTTATTTCATAGTCTGTAATTCAAAGTTTTTCTCTAATGATGACTTGGGAACGTAGAAGAATGATGAAAATTACTTCTTTTGACTGCTCATGAATGTGTGATTTACCAAGTGCTTAAGCTTAGATTTGGAACAAGTGATTAGGAAATAAACTTGGTTTATAAACAAATCTGCTCAAAGATCTTAAACCTTTAAATATTTTCTTCACTCATATTTGCCTTTACTAACAATTTACATTAAACTACTTTTAAACCGAAATTAGAATTCTAAATTCTAAAGTCTTTCTAAAAACTTCACTTTAAATAATTCTGCACATTTGCTGGATGCAGGAGTTCTCAAAATATGTTCTGGAGCTCAAAACAGCTGGAGCATCATACAGAGAAATATCAACATCTGTAAGTAAAGCACTGACAGCAGTATCAGGCTTTTATGTGGTATTTACACCATCAACATATTTGCCTGCAAAAATACTGTTTTCCAGAAACCTAACAGTTATGCTAACAGGAAATAAAATTTTTTTAAGTTTAATTTCAGACATTTCACTCACCTAGATAACACTCAAACCTGTGTTACCTAAACGTAACACAGGCCAGAACTCCGGGACAAAACCCAGCACCTAAACAGTCAAACACAGGCTCTCTTCTGCACATTTCTGCTTTAAACCCCAAGCATGTCAGGACAAACCCCAAGCACAAACCCCAACGTCTCAGAAGAAGCGCTGACTGTACTTACATTTGAACACTGATCTCTTGTTTGAGAGCTCTGCAGCATTTCCTGAACGTGGCGATTCAGCTCCTCTTCGATTTCTGAACCCGTCGCGTCTGCGCATTGCTCTAAAAACTAAAAGGAACAGAAAAACAAAAATTGGCACAGCTTCATAGCTGTGGGACCGTGAACTTCCAGAGGGGATGGAGCAACACACGGTACTTGCCCTGTTCAGAATGACTTCGAGATCATAGACAGCGTGAAGCAGCCCCTTCTCCAGCACCTTCAGCTGGCTCAGCAGCAGGTGAACCACGGCTCGGGTACACGTCAGCATGTGGCAGTTCAAACAAGAACCTCGGATCAGAAGGTACAATTTCTGGAAAGAAAAAGGGAAGAAAAGGTTATCCTGGTGGATTTATTAGCTAGCACAGTAAGCAAGTAGATAGGTTTGTTTGGACTTAAAGACGGTGCTACTATAATTGAGAAATTGGACTAACTGTTAATCATAAAGAATCGGACTGGGAAAAAAAATCTTTCAACCACACGAACCGATAAGCAAAGCACGATCTGTAGATAAACTACTTGCAGGCCATCTACATAACAGATACATGAAACACCTTAATTTCTACAGCAGCCCTGCGACCAAGGTTGCAGTGACTACAGCTCCTCATAGCTCATCCCAAAACCCCACACCAGTCAAATGAAACATTCTGGTCACAAGTACCATCACTGTCCTTCAAGATTCTTCACAGAATCACACTCTGCTCAAGATCTGGGGAATTATCAATGGTTTTTATTATTTAACATAGCTCTGCACAGAGCCCCGGTGGCCTGAAGGCTTGGAATTACTGCTGCAGGATTTTAATCCTTGGTCAAATACAGGTATTTTACTGACAAGCTGGAACAAGAAGTGGGATGTACCTTATCCAACTTTAAAGTGTGTTTTTTCACTCTCAGTGAACAGCCTGTGCAGAAGGCAGCTAATGTAAATAGTGAGATCAGGACCTCAGGAGGGAAATTCATCCCAGCTCAGGTTTGTTACACACTGGGTGAATCTCCCTTCGCAAATAGCCCCACTCCTCAGACTCCAGAAAGAGCTAAAAAGCACAATCAGATTA
Organism: Empidonax traillii; assembly: GCF_003031625.1. Taxonomy (NCBI): domain Eukaryota; kingdom Metazoa; phylum Chordata; class Aves; order Passeriformes; family Tyrannidae; genus Empidonax; species Empidonax traillii. The sequence goes on along the minus strand of NW_020955368.1, from coordinate 224,590 downwards.
TGCATCTAACTTTCAGAAGACCAAAATAAGGCAAATCCCACCCTTCCAGCCCAGGATTCCTTTTATATTTAGGAGATGACCTTTTGGAAAAACACGCACATGAAGCATGCGTGAGAAGGTGCAGTTTGACGTGAGAAGGTGCAGTTTGACCATCCCCTGTAGCTTTCAAAACAAGCTTCTAACACCTGTCCCCAGAGATGCTCACAAGATAAACCTCTGCTCTATCACAGGCACCCCACACACCATGTAAATGCAACACCTGTAAAGCTATGACAAGCATATCTAAATGTCAGATGCAAGAAATCTTGAAAGCCTTTATTTTACCTTAAAAAGACAGATTTCTACACAGCTCAGTATTTTTCAACTCTCTGCTGCCACCAAACTTACAATGCTGTTTTCTTTCCTTTACTTTGCACAGTTGGGTCACTCAGCATGTTACTGGATAGGTTATTGGGTTCTATCCACACTGATCCAGTTTTCTATAATAAATTATCTGAATTAAAGAGAACTTACTGAGCACAACGTACAGCAGAGCTATTTGGAGCAGAAACAACCCCTGAATGCCCAGGAAGCACTTGGAGAACCTAGGCTAAAAGCAGTTCATGTGTAGTAAATGTTTGAAGGAAATGGTAATTTTTACTGTGCCATCCATTTAATTAAGGCATGAGACCCCGCAGTCAGTCAGTGACCGGCAATCCTCCTCACCTCTGACAATACTGAGTAAAATAAGTTACACCAAAGTCTGTATTTTCCAACAGGTCTACTTGTATTTAACTGCTGTGACACAACAAACCTTTCCTACTACATTTGCTGTTATTACTCTTGGGAGAGAAAACAGATATTCCCATCTTTACTATTCTCAAGGACCACAACTCAACAGAGCAGCGAGAAGACAATTAATCGTACGCACATCGAAGAACAGGGGGTTGTAGACAGTCAGAGGCAGCTCTATGTGGCCAAAATGACCGGGGCAGTTGCTGAAGTTCTGCATGCAGGTTGCACACACTTCCTTGGAGTCCGGGGGTCCCAGAGCCAGGTCGTACAGCCCGTTGGCAGCCGGATTCCCCACGTTATCCAGGTACTGAGGGTTCGTTATGGGCTTCACGCTCAGTTTCCTGAAGTGGAAAGCAAAGAGGAAAAAAAAATCATCAGCGGCAAACAGCCACACCACGTGCACTTTAATGGAACAGCTAGCATGGGCATTTAGTATCTGTGTGATTTTTTTTTTAATTGGTGAAAACATCTTTTTTAGGGCACTTTGCACACGGGGAGTTTCTGCATCACTGATTCCATCGTCTGAGCACAATCATTCACCCCGCAACAAATACTTCTTTTACATCTGTAGCCACTCTATTAAGAAGTCACGTAATTTTGTCTCTGTTTGTCCCCTCGAGGTGCGGGAGAGTTCGTACAAAACTCAGCAGCCTCCACCGCACGGTGGTCGGTGCGGGCCGCGGCTCAGCCGGACCACATATCCCAGCACGCCCCGCGCCAAAGTCCGCAGCAACTCACCGGCGCCCCGCCGCGGGGCACGCTGGGACTTGTAGTCCTCAGCGCATCCGTAGGGCGGGGGACGCGTGCACATGGTGCCTCACCTGATCTCCTCGGCCGTGTACATCCCGAAGGACACCCCCACCAGCCGCCGCCACGGCACCACCTTGGGCGGCCTCATGGCGAACGAGCAGCTTTCCCCGGCCGACTCCCGGTCCCGCTCTCCCGCCGCGGGTGCCCCGCCGCGGGCTGCACCACGCGCTCCGGGCCGCAGGGGGGGCGGGGCCGGGCGGCACCACTGCCTTGCCGGGGCGGTACCGCCCACACCCCCCCGGAGCGGGAGTGGTTCCGCCCCCCTCCCAGAGGGCAGCGCGCGGGAAGCAGCATGGCGGGGCGTAGGGTCGGGGTCGGCTGCTGGCAGCGAGCGCTGTGGCTGAGCCGGCGGGGCCGCCTCCCGGGCGGGCGGGAGAGCTACCGGTGAGGGTCCGCCGGGAGGGAACGGCCGAGCGATGGCGACGGCACCGGGGAGGAGTCGACGGCCGGGGGGTGAGGGGGGTGTGGGGAGTGAGGCGGGAGAGGCTGCGCATGCGCAGAGGCGTTTGTGGCCGGCATGGCCGGCGCGGCGTGAGGAGAGCGCCTTCCTTGGGGATCTTTCTCCCCCTCAGGCGCCTTCCCTCGGCCTCCTCTCTACTTTTGGACGTCTCGGAGCCGACCCGGCACAGGATTTTAGCTGTTAAGCGCTTCCTAGAGCTGGGTCTCACGAAAAAGCAGATGAACACCTCCCCTACGGAGACAGGCTGAGGAAGTTGGGACTGTTCAGCCTGGAGAAGGGAACGCTGAGTGGAGGCCTCGTAGCAACTTTCCAGTGTCCGGAGAAGCTGGAGAGAGCACTCTTTGTCGGGGACTGTACTGATGGGCCAAGTAGTAAAGGGTACAAATTGGAAGAGGGGAAATTTAGATTAGATATTGGGAAGAAATTCTTTTCTGTGAGGGTGATGAGGCACTGGAACAGGTTGCACTGAGAAGTTGTGGATGCCCCATCCCTGTAAGTGTCCAAGGCCAGGGAGATCTGTGGAAGGTGTCCCTGCCTACGGCAGGGGGTTTGGGACTGGATGAGCTTTAAGATCATTCCAACCCTTAACGTCCTGTGATTCTGTAAATTCAGGAGTTTTTGTTCAGGGTGTGCCTTGGCCCTGCTCCCCTGGGTACTCTGTGGGCAAAATATAACTCACGTCTGGGGTGGCAAAATCACACCTTATCAAGTTACGGGACTTCCAGGTCCTACCTCTAAAACATAAAGTAAATTAAATTTATAAATTAAATATTTACAGATTTTTTTTTGTATTAGGATTTTTTGTTTATAACATTGTCTCTTGAAATTAGGGCTGTAAGAGAAGCATCAAATAAGAGTTTTATGATAATAATTTGGAGTTTGTAACAGTGCAACATTTCCAGTTACTCTTCCCCTCTAAGGTTTTAATTAGTTCCGGTCTGTAGTACAGAATTTTGTTGATCTGCTCTTGCCATACTGTTGTGACTGCCATAAATTCAAAACTCTGATTGTTTTGTAGGTGCTCCTCGAGCAGCACAGCCCTTGGGAAGGCTGTGGACAGTTCAGAAGGTGAGATGTCTCCACTGCTAGTTCCAACTTGAGGCCATTTCCTCTTGTGCTGTTACTTGGGAGAAGAGATTGACACCCACAGCAGTGAGGTTAACATTTCCCTTGGGCATCTCTTTGTTTCTAATGAGCATTTTAATGTTTTTTCTCATAGTAACTCAAGAAGAAATTGTGATCCCCCGAAGGAAAACATGGTGAGTCTTTATTTTTGGAATATCTCTCGACTTGGAAGCAAATCAGTGTTAGACAGCTAAGTGGAGTCTGTCCACCAGATTTGGAAAACAAAAATTCAGTTTCCTGTGTTCCTGTGTCCCACCAGTGGTTTTCCTGGTGACTGTGAACTCTGGGAATATTCTTGGCTCTTAATCTCTGTGCAGACTGTGTGTGCTCCCTTCTGACCTTTATGTTAAAAGCAGTTGCAAGAACTGCATTTTTAAGCCTGGTTCTATTTCTTTGTGAAAGATCACATTTGCCAGAAATCTGTAAAATCAGGTTCATTTGGCTGTTTGTTCGTGGGTGTGTTTCTTCCAGCCAGATAAAACTTGATCATTGATAGCTGGCTGAATAAATCATTTTTGGAAATTATGCAGCTGAACAAAAGCTGTTTTGTTGGGAACAGTTAAGGTGGGATTGCAAAAACTAAGTTTATGACTATGTGGTTTCTGCATGTAAACCTAAAATAAGACCATCCTCACCTAAACGCTTCCATTGGCCTTTCCTTGTTTGCTTAAAAGAACCAGAGTCTTAAGGATCTACAGGCACAGGAGTCCTGGGATTTCTGGTTTTGTGTTTTATTTTTCTTGCAAAGACATGTCTTGGAGAGGGCTCTGAGAGGAGCATTCTGGGGAGTTCTTTGTGCATCTCTTCCCCATGTTCTTTAATAATGTATTACAGGGGCAGGAGTCACAGCAGAAAACACAGATGTTCTTCTGGCTTTCCTCAAAATCTTTTTCCTGGGGTTGTTCCAGAACTGAGACCTTTTTTGCAGTTGA
>NW_020955368.1:217338-220468 GCF_003031625.1 Empidonax traillii | reverse complement strand
ATTTATTATTTGTTCCCTGTTCCCGGCCGCAAAAGATTCCCTGGTGTTAGGTCCAGACAGGACCTTTCACCTTACAGACTCTACGGTACGCCTAGAAGTTAGTAAATATACAGAAATAGTTTTTTTGTTAGTACCTCCCTTTTATTTTAATTTGCTTGGAATAAAAAACCGGTGCCTTTACTTATCACACACACCACGTGCACTTTAATGGAACAGCTAGCATGGGCATTTAGTATCTGTGTGATTTTTTTTTTAATTGGTGAAAACATCTTTTTTAGGGCACTTTGCACACGGGGAGTTTCTGCATCACTGATTCCATCGTCTGAGCACAATCATTCACCCCGCAACAAATACTTCTTTTACATCTGTAGCCACTCTATTAAGAAGTCACGTAATTTTGTCTCTGTTTGTCCCCTCGAGGTGCGGGAGAGTTCGTACAAAACTCAGCAGCCTCCACCGCACGGTGGTCGGTGCGGGCCGCGGCTCAGCCGGACCACATATCCCAGCACGCCCCGCGCCAAAGCCAGCAGCAACTCACCGGCGCCCCGCCGCGGGGCACGCTGGGACTTGTAGTCCTCAGCGCATCCGTACGGCGGGGGACGCGTGCACATGGTGCCTCACCTGATCTCCTCGGCCGTGTACATCCCGAAGGACACCCCCACCAGCCGCCGCCACGGCACCACCTTGGGCGGCTTCATGGCGAACGAGCAGCTTTCCCCGGCCGACTCCCGATCCCGCTCTCCCGCCGGGGGTGCCGCGCCGCGGGCTGCACCACGCGCTCCGGGCCGCAGGGGGGGCGGGGCCGGGCGGCACCACTGCCGTGCCGGGGCGGTACCGCCCACACCCCTCAGGAGCGGGAGTGGTTCCGCCCCCCTCCCAGAGGGCAGCGCGCGGGAAGCAGCATGGCGGGGCGCAGGGTTGGGGTCGGCTGCTGGCAGCGAGCGCTGTGGCTGAGCCGGCGGGGCCGCCTCCCGGGCGGGCGGGAGAGCTACCGGTGAGGGTCCGCCGGGAGGGAACGGCCGAGCGATGGCGACGGCACCGGGGAGGAATCGACGGCCGGGGGGTGAGGGGGGTGTGGGGAGTGAGGCGGGAAAGGCTGCGCATGCGCAGAACCGTCTGTGGCCGGCATGGCCGGCGCGGCGTGAGGAGAACGCCTTCCTTGGGGATCTTTCTCCCCCTCAGGCGCCTTCCCTCGGCCTCCTCTCTACTTTTGGACGTCTCCGAGCCGACCCGGCACAGGGTTTTAGCTGTTAAGCGCTTCCTAGAGCTGGGTCTCACGAAAAAGCAGATGAACACCTCCCCTACGGAGACAGGCTGAGGAAGTTGGGACTGTTCAGCCTGGAGAAGGGAACGCTGAGTGGAGACCTCGTAGCAACTTTCCAGTGTCCGGAGAAGCTGGAGAGAGCACTCTTTGTCGGGGACTGTACTGATGGGCCAAGTAGTAATGGCCAAGTAAATTGGAAGAGGGGAAATTTAGATTAGATATTGGGAAGAAATTCTTTTCTGTGAGAGTGATGAGGCACTGGAACAGGTTGCACTGAGAAGTTGTGGATGCCCCATCCCTGTAAGTGTCCAAGGCCAGGAAGATCTGTGGAAGGTGTCCCTGCCTACGGCAGGGGGTTTGGGACTGGATGAGCTTTAAGATCATTCCAACCCTTAACGTCCTGTGATTCTGTGAAACTGGGAGGTTTTGTTCAGGGTGTGCCTTGGCCCTGCTCCCCTGGGTACTCTGTGGGCAAAATATAACTCGCGTCTGGAGTGGCAAAATCACACCTTATCAAGTTATGGGACTTCCAGGTCCTACCTCTAAAACATAAAGTAAATTAAATTTATAAATTAAATATTTACAGATTTTTTTTTGTATTAGGTTTTTTTGTTTATGGCATTGTCTCTTGAAATTAGGGCTTTAAGAGAAGCATCAAATAAGAGTTTTATGATAATAATTTGGAGTTTGTAACAGTGCAACATTTCCAGTTACTCTTCCCCTCTAAGGTTTTAATTAATTCCGGTCTGTAGTACAGAATTTTGTTGATCTGCTCTTGCCATACTATTGTGACTGCCAATAAATTCAAAACTCTGATTGTTTTGTAGGTGCTCCTCGAGCAGCACAGCCCTTGGGAAGGCTGTGGACAGTTCAGAAGGTGAGATGTCTCCACTGCTAGTTCCAACTTGAGGCCATTTCCTCTTGTGCTGTTACTTGGGAGAAGAGATTGACACCCACAGCAGTGAGGTTAACATTTCCCTTGGGCATCTCTTTGTTTCTAATGAGCATTTTAATGTTTTTTCTCATAGTAACTCAAGAAGAAATTGTGATCCCCCGAAGGAAAACATGGTGAGTCTTTATTTTTGGAATATCTCTCGACTTGGAAGCAAATCAGTGTTAGACAGCTAAGTGGAGTCTGTCCACCAGATTTGGAAAACAAAAATTCAGTTTCCTGTGTTCCTGTGTCCCACCAGTGGTTTTCCTGCTGACCGGGAACTCTGGGAATATTCTTGGCTCTTAATCTCTGGGCAGACTGTGTGTGCTCCCTTCTGACCTTTATGTTAAAAGCAGTTGCAAGAACTGCATTTTTAAGCCTGGTTCTATTTCTTTGTGAAAGATCACATTTGCCAGAAATCTGTAAAATCAGGTTCATTTGGCTGTTTGTTCGTGGGTGTGTTTCTTCCAGCCAGATAAAACTTGATCATTGATAGCTGGCTGAATAAATCATTTTTGGAAATTATGCAGCTGAACAAAAGCTGTTTTGTTGGGAACACTTAAGGTGGGATTGCAAAAACTAAGTTTATGACTACGTGGTTTCTGCATGTAAACCTAAAATAAGACCATCCTCACCTAAACGCTTCCATTGGCCTTTCCTTGTTTGCTTAAAAGAACCAGAGTCTTAAGGATCTACAGGCACAGGAGTCCTGGGATTTCTGGTTTTGTGTTTTATTTTTCTTACAAAGACATGTCTTGGAGAGGGCTCTGAGAGGAGCATTCTGGGGAGTTCTTTGTGCATCTCTTCCCCATGTTCTTTAATAATGTATTACAGGGGCAGGAGTCACAGCAGAAAACACAGATGTTCTTCTGGCTTTCCTCAAAATCTTTTTCCTGGGGTTGTTCCAGAACTGAGACCTTTTTTGCAGTTGA
>NW_020955368.1:106626-216454 GCF_003031625.1 Empidonax traillii | reverse complement strand
TCTTGGAGAGGGCTCTGAGAGGAGCATTCTGGGGAGTTCTTTGTGCATCTCTTCCCCATGTTCTTTAATAATGTATTACAGGGGCAGGAGTCACAGCAGAAAACACAGATGTTCTTCTGGCTTTCCTCAAAATCTTTTTCCTGGGGTTGTTCCAGAACTGAGACCTTTTTTGCAGTTGAATTTTCCCTCCCGTTGTGAAAATTGTCATTTTCTAAATGCAGCAAAAACATTATTTCCTAGAAATTAAAATCCTTATGGGTCAGGATAATGCTGTGCTCGTTCTCCATTCAGTGTAGCCCATAGCATTCCAAGTCTGCAGCTGAGTATTAACCAAAGCTCCTCTGTGTTTAGGGATAAGCTGGCAGTGCTCCAGACCTTGGCTTCCACCGTCAACAGGGTGAGTAGTTCTGTTGGTCATGGAAGTGGTTCAGGCTCTCCACCTCATGCAATAGCCTTGTGCTGAGGATGCTCTTAATTTCTACTCTGGCCATAAATGATAGATGGGACTTCTACATCTGGTTTTTGTGGGATTTTCACTTTTGCTCCACACGTTTTGCTGTGTCCTTAAAGCCTCATTCTCATGCTGAGAGCTGCAGTTACCAGTGAAAGCTGCAGTACTTTGATAAGACTTTTGCTAACATCAGGAGCAAGTTCCTTTAGTGCTTCAGCTTCCCAATCCAGAATGCCTCTTCCCAGTCTCAATCCAGAAAGCAAGCCTTGCAAAGTGCAAGGAGTGTCTGCTCTTGCTGGGCAACAGCTGGAAATGCTGTGATTCTTTAATCCTGTCTATCTTGACTTCTGGGAATCGAATCAAAACCTGCAGGCCTCCTCAGCTTCCCAAGGCTGTTATAGTTGGGGTTCTACTTGGTTTGCAGGGCACTTGATGCTTGCCATGTTGTAGTTTTGTATAAAACTGTTTCCAGACAGATGAGGCCTTTCTGAATGAGGGGAACTTCTGTAAGGTGGTTATGGTGGAAGTATTTGTTGTGCCTTAAATTCCATGAGGCCTGTGAACATAACAATTCAATCCTGGGTTCTTCTTCCTACAGGACCCTACTGCTGCTCATTATATGTTCCAGGATGACCCTTTCCTCATGCCAAGAAATGCAGCCAATTCTGTAAGTATTTCCTTTCAGATCCTTGATAACTTCCCCCCTCACCTTTGTCTAAGCTATGAAGACTCTTATCTAAATGGAGCCTGGGTTTGATTACAAAAGAAAATGAAGTGTCAGTTTTTGTTTCAGAATTTTCTCTCTTATGTAAGAGATGCTTTTGAGCTTGAGGTAGTAGTGCAGGATTTGAGATGTGTGATATAGAACTGTGTTTCTTGACTAAGCCACAGAGAAGTACAGTGACATTTAAAGAACACACATACTGGCATGAATACCAGAAGGTTTACCTGGAGTGCTGTCTCGTGCCCGTGATTTTAAGAAGTTGAAAACAAAGCATGAGTTTAATTTAATTTGATCCCATCAGAATGTTCAGAGTTACAGAAAATGTTTCTCCTCACTCTTGGCCTTGTAATTTGTGTTTATTCATCTCGTTCTCTTCTTTCTCTGCAGCGTCTGTATTCGTTGTCAAAGGAGTCCGGGAAAAATGCTGCAAAATACATCATTAAGAACTTCCCTCAGTATTTTGACAAGACTTTAGCAGACCCCAACGTACCAGTAAGCTTTTCATTTTCATTGTATTGGTGCTTTGTCAGTGAAATCAGCTGTCAGACTGGTCCAAAACTGACATAAAAGGATGATTTTTTTAACTGCTTTGCAGACTGCTTTGAAAGCAGCACTGTGTTTCCATTATGAAGTGAACATTTTTCCTTGGGAGTTGAATATTATTGCAGGTTCTTGAGATAAAAGTAAGAAGAGCAGTGTTGTTTAGGTGGCACAAAAGTGAGGAATGAGGTTATGTGTGGTCCTTCATCACCAAAAGGACTGCTGTTGTTAGGCTGCATGCAGGGTGAAGACTAAGGATATTTGGTTAGTGTTTTAGTGATAGTTCAGGCAAGGTTTGAGCTCATGACTTGACTTTCACTCTTTGCTTTCAGTGTTTGATGCCTGAGGTTCTTACACCTCAGATTGAAGGAATGAGTGAGGAAGCTCTGAAGGAGCGTATCCACCTCAGAAGGGTGAAAGAGTCTGTGGACATGTTTGATCAGCTTGTACAAGCAGGTATGGGGTCACCTGCCAGATTCTGCAGTAGAGCTCTGCTTAACTAGTGCCAAAAATATTTTAGTAGGTGGCACAGGCTGTGGAGACAGTTTTGTGACTGTGTTTCTGCCTTTCACAACTGACTCTGGTCTGGTGAAGTGGTTCTCCAGAGTCATTGGAGAATAATCCAATCTTAGCCACCGCTTCTCTTGTGTGTCACTTTGGTGATAGGAGAACAAATGATCTCTTGAACATCCTTTTCCTCTGTTGGTTTTAAATTTGTTTCATAGAAAGTGAAGTGCACAGCAGGGTGTATTCCACAGCCCTGTGTATCCCAGCAGGGTGTATCCAGAAATAGTTATGGAAAGCATTAGAAATTTCAGATGTTGATTTGAGCTTGTGCTGCTTCACAGTTCTGACTGCCAGCTGCCACTTCCCTCTCCCACCTCATCAGGAAAACTCTACCCTCTCAGTGGCTTCAGCAAAAAAAAAACAAATACTCTTAAGTCAGTGTTAAAATTGTCTCCTGTGATGAGTGGGTTCATGGGCAGTACTGTTATCACACCCAGGATTTACAGACTTGCTAGAGAATGTCCTTATGTTGAAAGAGAGCAAAGTGGTGTAACTGGGTGCCCACATTTTTTCTGATGTGGCTGCAGAATGTGCTCTTTACTTTCTCTGTGACTGTCATAAATCCTTGTTTTCCTAAGGTACCCCTGTATCTCTGGAGACCACAAACAGGCTTTTAGATTTGTTATCCTTCTATGGAGATGAAGAATCTACTTCTGAAAAGGAGGAAGAAGCAAAAGAGGACTTGGAAGAGGCAGGGGTATGAAAAACTTGTTGATTTCTAATAATTTGTTTCATATGTAGTGGGAGCGTATCAAGATGGTGTCAAGTTTTTTGTACTTTGACAGCCATCCTGGTAGATGGCATGAGGTGGGTCAGATGCCGTCAGCATTCCCAGGAGATAAGTGTTACAAAAATCCAGTGTCTGACCTAGTAACAACAATAGGTGGTGTAAAGCTGAACTCAGTAAATGAAACCCTGTCTTGCCTTAGTTCTGCTGGGCTGTGCTTAAATAACTGTTTCTCCCTGACAGCCTTTTTTTACAGTTGTCTGCAAAGAAGACCCCTAGTAACTCTAGTGTAGATCACCTGGTTAATTTTCTTGCAGTCTGAACCATGCTGACTGGATTTGAATGAAGTTGAGGGCTCCTTGTGTGACATCAGAGTATCAGGTTGCAGGGCACAGTAGTAGCTGTGCTGTCCCTGGGAAAAAAGGGTTCTACAGAGTGTTTGCTACAGTCTAATGATTCCCACCAACTCCACAAATACATTTAATTTGTCTTGTTAGTATTTTTAATAACATAAATGTTCTTAATCTAGTTACTGCTTCCTGAACGTTCTAATAGAAAATATAATAGAGGTTATTTTTATGTAACCTATTAAAAACCACCTGTGCTAATATAAATTGCCAGTGAACTTCTGTGTTGTTGCCAAATCTGGTCATTTGATGTTTAATCACAATTATGAATTCTGAGAAACTTATTTCTATAAAAAATCTCTCCAGGTGGACGCTTCAGAGCAGAAGGCTCCGAAGAGACAATTCCAAAGAGGTTCACAGTCATCTGGCCCTAGATGGAGGTATAGAAAATGTTGCCAATATTCCGGTATTCTGTGGGTTGTGCACATGCATCAGGTGTTACTTGTTAACTTGTTATTTATTCACAGGTGTTACTTGTTAAATACAACTGTGTCAAAGTGTTGATGGAAATCTGATGATGGATTCTGATCTTGATTCCAGGGAGAACAACCATGCTGAGAGGATATTTAAGATAATGCCAGAGAGGAATGCACACTCCTATTGCACAATGATCCGTGGGATGGTGAAGGTGAATTTACAGTGCTGGGGGATTTTTTTTTTTCAGCTTGTGAAATCTCAGTCATAAAGGTTATTTACTTTTATTGTTTTTTTTTTCAGCATGGGGCTGCTTCTAAAGCTTATGACATGTACGTGGACTTGCTGAATGAAAGGCACAAGGGTGAGTGTCTCCTGGTTCTTCTTTGTGATTTTCTAAGTGCCAGAAGGCCGTGTCGGGTCGGTGAGTGTTTGTTCCACGTTCCATGGCGGTGATGATTGGCGCAGGGGTACGGACCTCAGCTGGATCATGGGAGCTGAGTGCAGGCTGGTGGTTTGGGTGCAGCTGGCGCGTGGCTGGCTCGCCGCAAACGGGTCTGCATGAGACTCTGCCAAAAGCTGAGCCATGGCAGAACAAGCTGTTTTCCTTGCAGACTTTATCAATTCTCAGTTAAAAATGGATGATCTTGCGTTTTTTTTTCCAGCTGACGTGCACACCTTCAACGCGCTGATCAGGGCAGTCCCATATCTAAAGGAGAGGTTCGTGGAAAGATGGGAATTGGCCAAGGTAAGGAGGGCAGAGCAGAAGAGGTGGGGAAGGGGCGAGAGTTTGGGTCTGCTTTACCATTAAAATTTTGCAGTTGTTAGAAAAGCAAGAGCTTTGTCCTAAAACACCAATTTCTGCTGCAGAGGAAGTTCTCTAGTATAAATATAAAAGCCAGATATTGAGGAATGGCAAATGTACAAAATCCAGCCTTGCCCTTGCAGAGTGGTTTGCCTTGTGAGAACTGATCCAAGAACTGCTTGGACAGAAAGTAACTGGGGAAATTGTGCTGGAGATAAAGAAACAATTCAGATAAAACCTCTTTGAATTGTAATTCATGGTTCTGTGACGGAACTGGAATTTTGAGGGATAACACTAGGGGCTCCAGTTTTAATGACATAAGATCAATAAGGAGAAGTATTATGTAACTATAAAAATTTCCTTGATGTTCTAGACACAGTTCTCCAAGATCTGATCCAGTGTAATGTTGTAGCCTTGGGTTTTGGTCAAAGTAACTAAAAATCAGACAGTACTCCCTCAATAAATGATCAGTTAAAGCAGAGTTGTTCACCTGAAGGGGGTGAGAAGGACCAGGTTGAGGAAATGGAGGTATAACCTGCCTGAAAGCTGAACTGTGATCTGTAACATGTGAAGCACTAAGGATTTGGGTATTTTGTTTTTAAGGAATTCCTGACTCACATGGCCCAACAGGAAGTGCAACCGAATCTGCTGACTTTTAATGCTTTACTGAAGACTCTGAGAAGATGTGGTGGTGTGGGCAGAAGTATGTGTTTGATGGTGCTGAAGGAAATGGAAGCACTTGATATAGGTAAGAGAACCAGACTTTTTATCATATTCATGGGTTGTTATATTCCAGTGCCAACTGCAGGATAGAATAGTTAAGGAGCACACAACACAGGGATTCCTGGTTGGAGGGAAGATGTACTGCACAAGCCACCCAAGCCAGTTCAGTTCTATATATATCTACATCTCTACAGAAAAAAAGCTTTTGATCTAGATAATGTGGGGTTTTTTATTTTAAATAAATGTTGCAAAACCAAGGAAGTATCTGCACAATGATTTGATGTCCTTTGGAGTGTGCTTGGCCCCAGTAACATGCTTGTTGATAGGTTAAAGGTACATTCATGAGCAGAAGGGAAACTAGCTAAAAAAGTATTTTTGCTTTTAATTTAGAGCAGGGAAGCCTGGCTGCTCCCGCCCCTAAAAATGGGATGTCCTAACTGGTGATCCACTGAGGCACCATCTCCCCCAGCTGGGTGTGGGTGAGGTCTGCTCCAGCTTCAGGGTGGATGGGGAGACGTACTTGAGTAAATTTATGCAGGCCTGACTAGGAGGGAAGAGGCTGAATTAGATCTGTGGCACAAAGCTCAGCCAGGAAGGATGAAGTAACTTCAGTGTTCTTGCTTTCCAGAGCCCAGCCTTGCCACGTACGATCATCTCCTCTCCATATTTTACAGAGGCGGTACGTGCGGGATCAGCCTGCCCAGGGATGTGTCCTGCTCAGCATCTGCTTTAAATGTTCTCCAGATGTCCTGGGTGATCGATTTACGGGTTAAAAGACAAGCTCTTATGTGTGCAGCCTGATTCTACTTGGGTGGAAGATAAGGCTACAGAGGATGATGACCTCGTACAGGGAGCAAATGCTCCCCAGTCTCGGTGCAGGCTGGATCTGACCACAGTGTTTGTGACTTCAGGGACTGTGGCACTCACAGGGCTGAAATTGCACAGGGATTCTCTTTCTGCAGCAGTTCTGTGCGCTGGGGCTGTAGTGAAAAATCACTGGGTTAGAAAGCAGGAGCCCAACTGTTCCAGATCCCATGCCCACAGAATTTTGGCTATGGGAAGAAAATAGGCACAGGAGTGTAACTGCAGCCCTTGCATTTTAAGAAATGTGAAGGAACTGCTGTGAAGTCTCCCTGGGTTTGGTTGTGGATTTGGTTTTTTTTTTTTCTGTTTTTTCCCCTTTTAATTTTTTTTGTTTGATCATTAAATGCTTTGCTTTTCCCAGTGCAGCCTTCTGACAGACAGACTTCCAGACCTGTTTGGTTCCTTGCTAGAAAGCACTTTTCTCTTTTTGAATCTGCTCTATTCAGCTCTGGAAATCTGGTAATAATAGGGGAAATCTCAGAGCAAATAAAGCTGCAGCTTGGTGGGGAGCACCACGGGAATCATGACACTTGTTTGAAATCGTGTTGCTTGTTTCCATTTCCACGTTACATTTGCAGGCTGATGCTCTTCACTAAGGAAGTGCTTGGCACAACTGAGACGTGTTGCTTTGTCTCTTTGTCCCACAGTTGATCTTCCCCCGTCAGGCATCATCTCTGAGGTGCTGGATGAGGTTGAAAAGAGAGGTTTCACTCCTCAGGACCCTGATGATGGTAAGGACTTCTATAACATTTGACAATCTGTGTTGGGTCAGCTTGGGTGAGAAGATACCCATGGATTTCAGGTGGTTTTCCTCAGCTGGGCAAAATGCATGCACCTTGCCTCTCAGTCCCTTCTGACACCCTTGGGAGACAGAGAAGGACAAATTCCAGTGCCAGAAATCGTGCTGGGCATTGGTGGACTGGCTTCTGTGTGGGAGTGGGAGTGTAACCCGTGTGAATGAGCATTTGAGCTCCATAGAATTAAAAAAAAAAAAAAAAAAAACAAAATTAGTTTAAGGAGGAGCATCAGGTAGCAGCTTCATGAAGTGATACACATCTGGTGAATGGCAGGTTTTTGTTGTCTTGTGGTGTGAGTTTTCCTATTCTAGTTCTTCCTAATCCTTTTCAGAAAAGGAATATAAAACTTCATGGAAAACTGAAGCCTGGGTCTGTAGAAGGGGTATTAGATAATACTACCATCTTTTTTTTTTTTGGCTCTTTGGAAAGAATCATGGAAAATGGGCAGAATGTTGTACACCTTTGTGTGTGCTTATCTCCTGCTATGTATGTTACACTGTTCTGTCTCTGCTCTAAGCTGTTGCCAGGGGGATATAAAAACCACCCCACTCCTGCCACACCAAAATTTCTGCCTTGAAAGTGAAAATCCCTGCTACAGTGCCAAACTGAGCTACAAACTGAGCTTTCTAATTGAACAAGTCTGTCCTCTAGGAGGGGGTTGGGTTAATGAGCTGCTGTCATGTCTCCTTGGAAGCTTGAAGGTGATAGACTGTTTTTTTCCTTTTCAGCCAACTTTTTTTCCACTGCCATGCAAGTGGTAAGTGCCTCTTCCCTGCCATCAGAATTCCTTTGAGCTCTCCAGCTGTTTAAGAGTCGCCTGTGAGTTTTCCACCCTAGCATACAGGGTTGAGCTCTCAGTATTTCCCATTGTCATCTGTTTTCATCGTTTCTTGTAACTTTTCCTTCATAATCCTGCTGTTCTTGGCCTGATCCCTTCCAAACTGGTAGCGTGCATGCCTGTGATGAATGTGCACCTTTGTGAAAAAGGGTCTCAGAGGGATGGATGGAGTGGTATATTTTTATCTTTGCAATCCCACTGGTTTGTTGCAGTGCTGTGATCTTAAGGATATCAAGCTTGCCTATCAGTTAAATGAGACAATGGGGAAGGGAGACAACTGGAAATTCTTGGATGTGGACCGGTTAAATGGCTACTGGTGAGTGACGTGCAGCTTCTGTTCAGCAGCTTGTATTGTCAGCTTGAATACAAACTAGGATTTGGACACCAGGTGGTTATTGCATGCGCAGCTTGGGAATTGGGTCCCTCTTAGGAACAGTGATTGCTTAGGATTTGTTTCCAGCTTTCAAACTTGTCTTGGAACATCAGTTTATCTCAGTTCCCAATCCAACAACTAGACCAGCCAGTTGTATTTTCTGCAGTCCTTTTGTGCAGGTAGGGTGGCAGCCCAGGAGGTAACACCAAAAGAGCGTCATTTCTTAGCGTGGGGACATTTTCCTACTCAGTGCAGAGGATCGAGGACCCAGGCTTGTGTTGTGAACTTGACAAGCAGGAAGGTTAATTTAGTTCAGTTCTTAAAGTGCTTCTTAACCAGAGGTTGCATTTGAAACAGATTCACATAGCTCAAACCTGGCACCAGGCAGGGAGATGGCTTTTTTTTTTGAGAACTTGAAATGCAGTGGTCTAATTTCTGATTAATTCTACCAGTTATATAGTGTCAGCATTAAGTTCTCTCATAAAAAAACGCTGCTGCTTTTCTGATTGTATGGGGTATTGAAATGACACAGTGAAACTTCCCTGGTCTGCAATACAGGTCTGATCAGCACACCACCATCAGCTGGTGTTTCTCTAATGAGTGCTGAATTAGGACTTTCTGTCTCTCCTCTAGGTCAAAATTCTTTTCCTTGTTGTGCATGATGGAACAAATTGAGGTGGTGTTGAAGTGGTACAAGGAAATGTCACCTTCAGTAAGTGTGTGCTGGGGTAAATGAGCTTCAGAGCTGTAGTCTGGAGAAGTGGAGCAGTTACAGGTGACTGAAATGGTTCTCTTCCTTCATCAGCTCTTCTATCCAACTCCCAAAAATATATTGGACCTCCTTCAAGCACTGGATGCAGCCAACCAGCTGGAAGTGATCCCTTCGGTCTGGGAAGGTCAGTGATGGCCACGTGGACAGTCTGACAAAGTGGGAGTGGGTTTGGGAACTTCCCGTTGCTCGGAGCAGCCATGATCAGGTGCACTGGAATGAGGGAGGTTGTTCCTCAGTGCAGTGGTGAGGCTGTTGTATTAAAGGCAAAACCAACAGCACAGACTGTTCTAGAGATCATGGCTGTGTCGTGGTGCAGTGTCAGTGTCCTGGAAAACTGAGTGCTTACAGAGAGCAGCATTTCAGCCAGCAGCCCAGGTTTATCTGGTCTAAATTATTTTCCTGTTCTTTGCCCCTTAAAAAGGGGAGACAATAATGCAGATAAAGGTTTAGCACACAGAAAATGTCCAACCATCACCAACACTGAGGGGACAGATGGTTCTTTTAGGGATCATTGGCAGAATGATGACAGCACTCATTTGTAGGTACAATTAAAGCTTTATTTTCTGAGCAGGATTTAATGATTAACATAGCATAGAATCTGTAATCAGAATAGCACAGGATTTCTATGAGCAAAATCAGCGTAGTGCAATTTTACAGGTAGTAAAGGACAAAATTATATAGCACCTCTTGGCCTGTGGTATCTGGACCCTCTGCAAATCAGGTCAAATCTTAATCCTACCAACTGCTGCCTTTCTCTAAACAGATGTGAAACAGTTGGGGTTTACCAGGAAACAAGAGCTTTTGGAAGAGTTCTTGTCTCTGATGAGCAGGGACCAGCACCCAGATGAGGTAAGGAAGCGGATGTGGTTTAACCCCTGTGAACAGCTGAGCACCACACAGCTCACTCTTCTCCAGTGGGACGGATGGTGGAGGGAATTGGGACTGTAAAAGTACAAAAACTCAAGTTCATTCACCACTTCCTGCTGCAGGCAGGTGTTCAGCCATCCCCAGAAAATCCGGGCTCCTGCAAAGCTCAGGTGTAATAACCCCGTGTTACCAACAAACTTTTCACCCCAAATCCAAAACACAGCCCCATAGAAGCTACTGTGAAGAAATTTAACTCTACCTGTAGAGAAACCTCAAATCAACACAGAGGAGGATCACTTCCTTAACAAGGCTTGGAAAGTAATCCAGCCCAGCCAGACACATCTCTGGGGAAGCACAAGGCAGAATTCAGGGACTTTTGCCAAGGATTTCACTGCAGTAACTGGCTTCTCAAGCTGCAGTGTTAAAGGCAGGCAGATGTGTCCTGCAAAACCTTTTAAATACCAGCTGTCCCTGCAAAGCCACCTTCGATCTTGCCTAGTGGGGACAGTTGCCCTGACAGAAGTGAGAGATTGTTCTAACTGCTGCTAATTCCCAAATTTCAATCACGTACCAAGGAATCCTGTAGGAGAAATGGCACTGAAATGAATACATTAATCCTAGAGGTTTGGGGATTAACAGCACAATATTTCCCCAGATTCAGCTGGCGTTTGCCAAGTGTGCTGAAGACATCAAGGCTGCCCACGAGCCTGTTGGGAGGGAACAGCTCCCCCTGGAATGGACGGGCAGCGCTCTGGGCAGTGTCGTGGTGCTCTTCTCCAGGGCTGGCAGGACCCAGGAGGCTTGGTAGGTGTGGGCTGGGGTTGCTCCTGGAATGCCAGTGCAGGCAAAGGGAGGGGATAGAATCCTGCTGGGAATGTGATGGGTTGTTTTTCTTGATAGTATTGTTCATTCTTGGCACCAGGTTACAGTTGTCTGTCTCAGAAATGGTTTAGAAGTTCATGTCGTAGCTGGTGTAGAGCTTCATACAGCTGACTTCCCTGAGTGCTGCTGATTGCCCACAGCTTCCCATTCTCTGATTTTTTTTTTAGAACTCTTTGGATTTCAAACTAATAAAGAGATTAATTCGTTTAATTAGAGTTAACCCTAATTAAACTCTAAAGAGACTGTTTTTTAGAGCTCTCCAGGAGCTAGAATTTGCTGTCCCACATGTCTGAACTTGGAATAGAGGTAAAAATATCCAGCATCCAGTTTAAGGTTTGAGCTATTTTTGTTAAATAGAGATGCTCCCTTTGCACTGATTCATTTAAAACAAAGAAGTGGCAAGTACCCTTCTAAAAATATGGCATATTTTAAAGGAAACTTGCCACCAGCTACATTTTCTATATATTCTGCTCTAGTTTTAGATATTCTGTGTTAAAATAATCAAGGAAGTTATCTGGTACAGATTGCATCTGCGAGAATATGGCATGGGCTCCTTTCAGATCAGTGGGGAATATTTCATGAATTTGAGCTCACTTGTGTCTAAATGGAGGCTCATCCAAGAGGTTTAATACCTGCCTGCCCCTGTGTTTTGTGTTTGTTTTTTTTTTTTAAATTATTATTTCATTTTCTTTTGAATAGGAACATGATGGAGCATTTCCAGCAAACCAATAGGATTCCCACGTAAGTAGCTTTAGGTTCTTCAGGTACTGAGTGTCCTGTTTGGCTGAGTGAGATCCTGAATTTCTGTTAGAGAATCATGGAACAGTTTGGGTTGGAAGGGACCTTTAAAGGCCAGGCAGTCCAACCCCCAGTAATATCTGACAATAGTGGTCCATTTGCTTCCAAAACATGAGTGTGTGTCTGTCCCTGTGAGCATGGCTGTTCATCCAGTGGATATATTCCAAGACCTTTCTGCCTCAAAACATGTTGAAAAGTAAAGTGAGAAGGGGTTAAGTGGTTGGCTGTTGAGATGTCAGAGAATGAAGCTCTGGGCCGTGAAGAGCTGAGAAACTCAGCAGTACAGATCAGTCTGAGCAGGACTCTTGAGAATATCTGGTTTTCCACGTGCTCAAAAAAATCCACTGTGCTCTTAACCAAGCACAGGTGCTTCAGAGGTGCCTGGACTCCTGAAGATAAGTTTATCAAGTCAAATCCTAAATCTTAGGTGGTTTCCTGTTAGGCTACAACAGCTTCCTTGTCTCAAGATTTTGAGAGGGGAGAAATCTGTTTGACATAGAACACAATTTCCAAGGAATAGTAACGTGTTTTGTATGGGTGGGGTTTTTTACATAAAAACACAAAATTGGAGCTTGTCCAATTGAACACCATGAGGGTGTGTGGTACCAAGGGGGCCACACACACCTGGTGTCACTCACTGCCTGCCCTGTTCTGCCAGGATAGGAGTTCCCAAACTCACCACAATGGTACAGGGTGAAGGCTGAGGTGAAATTCCAGGCAGGAGCAGAACTGGGCTGGTTGAGTGATCTGAAAATGTCACCTCCTCTCCCTGTCTAAAGCAGGGGCTGTAAATTAATGGCCTCTTCACCTGTGACCCCATAAATAGTCTCCTGTGCCTTTCTTTTGCAGGGACAACGTGATGGACGAGTTCCTGAGCTGTGCCAAACGAACCAATTGCCCGGATGAGGCCATTAAGCTGGTGAAGCTGGCGGCTTCCCTCGGCCTGCCTTCGTCACAAAGGCTTAAAAGCAGAACAGAGGAGGAATTTGAACTCTCAGAAGGACAGAAGTAAGTTGGAGCACTGTGTGTTACTGCTGAAGGGGTACAGTAGAGACAGGGTGTTGGGGGGGTAATTCCTGTGGAAAGGCTTCTCTGACAGAGGAGCAGAGAACTGCCTTCAGGATGATGTGCTGGTGTGTTGAGGGGACTGAAATGGCCCCTCAGTTTTTGATTCCATGCTGTATCCACCCACCTAGGAGGGAAGGGAACTTTCCACGATGGGGAGTTGGCCACTCAGAGCTGCTCTTACCTTTCTTTCCCGGAATCTTTTCTTAGCTGAGTGTGTTCAGCTCAGACTGCTGCAGCCTAGGGAAGGCAGGGGGTGGTACAGGAGGGCCCTGCACTGGCCCCGGGTCCTGAGGGTTGTGGTCAGCTCTGGCCAGGCACCTCTGCTCACTGCTGAGCTGCTGCTGCCCAGCTCAGATGATGGGCTGAGCCTTGAGGGACCACAGTTTGGAGCCTGTTCTGGTCCAAGGGAATAAAGAGGAGCCCAGCAGCTGGCCCAGAACTTTGGGGGTAACTGGAGTGGTTTGCTCTTCCAAAAGGATGTGGATGTGATTCCACCAAACGCTGGGTGGACCTGTCCTTTGAGAGCAACAGGCATCAGACAGCCCATCATTGCTCTCTTTGGAGAGTGTTTGCCCTGTGTTTTGGATTTCTCTTTCCAAGCGAAAGTCACAGCTGTTTACAACTGGTTACTGAATGTTTTACATCACAGGAAGACGTTGGAGAGCATCAAGTGGGACGGTGACAGCAGTGACAGTGACCGTGAGTAGCTGTCCCTCCTGCCTTCCTCAGGAAAACTGGGAGCAACCACTGCTGGGACACCAGGAGGCTTCTGTGAGGAGTGGAATTCCTGAAGGAATGGCTTCTGGAAGGTGCTGCAGCACTGCTGAGCACTGGGAGTGTTCTGATACGGGACCTGCTTGGAAAGACACGTTGTTCTTGTAGGAGCAAGCGAGGAACTGTCCTGTTAAAATCTTCATGGTCACCTGGGACACAGCGTGGGCTGCACCCAGAGTCTCCACAGCACACCTGTGTGGGCTGGCTCTTGCCTGTGTGAGCAGCACCACTGAGGTACCAGGGGCTGCAGGAACAGGGGTGCTGTGTGTCCCAGGGGCTGCTCAGCAGGTGCAAGACTTTCCCTGGGCCTCTTGTGACTTGACCCTGCACCAGATTCAATGCATTTCCATCTAACTTAAATGAACTCCTTAAATACAGAGTTTACTCTGTATGTGAACGCTGCAAGCAATGCAATACTCATCACCTGTGGTGTTATCCCTCTTCATTTCGATGTCTGGGGACTGTAGATGTTAAACTACACTTTGTACAGCTGGAGGCTCTGTCTAATAAATGGCTGACATTAAAGCTGGCCATGTTCTGATAATGCCTTGAGACCTAAATCCAAGGAGGTGAGTGGGAAGAAAGGGGGCAGTGCTGTGCCATTAACTGGCCCTCACAGCACTGGGCTGCTCAGCTTGAAGGGGTTTTTCAGGTAATTACTGTGAATAAGCAAAGAATTGCTCCTGAGAGAATTACACCATATTCTGGGGAAAAGTAATTAATATTTGATTCTCTTTGTGAAATATAAAACCTTGATAGGGATGATGCTGCAGGTGTAGGGTCAAGAGAAGGGGCTTTCAAGGGTGGTGATAATGCTTTGTGCAACAACAGTTTAAAACTGGAACAAGTAGACAAAGCCCCAGTTCCTCATTTCAGAAAGTTCTGAGTAAGCTGATCAATCTCTCTTCACTGATGGCAAGAATTAGGGGAAAAGAGAAGGAAGCAAGGAGCTTGTTTTTTATCTGAGCTCATGGTTGAACCAAGTCTGGCTTCCCGGTGTCCTAAAATTACAGCAGAGCAGGTCTGACATGAAACATTCCAGGGTGGAAATTCTCCTCAGCGTGTGCTCTGACTCCAGCTTCTGTCTATGGATCCTGTACTCAAACATGGATGATTTTTTAATTTTTTTTTTTTTTGTTAAAACTGTACAAATTGACGAATCACATCACTGAATTCTTGTTCCTTGAAAGGAGTAAACCAAAGTTTTAACTCTTCAGGTCATGGAAAAAGGCTGAGCTTGTACTGCTCCAGCTGTAGTTTATATTTTAAACAGAAGACCAAACAGCAGAACCAACTGGTTGAAGTCTTGTTTTATTCAGCTGACAAAGTGGCAAATGATTAATGGCAGGTTACAAACATTATTTTGGTTGGATCACAAGCCCACTTGGTAAGATGGGGAAACATTAATTCTTACACAAATCGTAGGGAAGCTTCCTGAAGTTGGTTGTCATGACAACTCAAACCCAATAAAAATACAACAGATGGTGAAGTTAAATACAGTGCAAGGAAACAAAGACGGTACCCGTGCTTTGATTTAACACTTCCAGCCCCTGCCAACAGCTCGGCCTGAACCCTCAGGAGGTCATGGGGGGGTTTCTTTCCTGCACAGAATCGCTGAGCTGCCTCCGAAGCTACAATCCTGCCTCTTGACTCTGCACTTGAGTTGTTCCCAACCCCACAGCACTGGCATAAGCTGTCAAGATATCCACAATCTGTTTGGTTTCCAGGGTCATGCGCGCCTCGTTCAGCCAGTCGTGTGCCACCCTCCTGGACTCCCCTCTCAGCTGGTTGACAAACTTGGCCGCCAGCTCCAGGTCTCCGTGCTCGATGCAGTAGGAGGCGTAAGACAGTAACTTAAACGTGTCGAGGTCGTCGGGGCTGAGCTCGGCCGGCGGCTTCTGCTGCTGGGGGTGGAACAGCAGCAGCGACTGCAGGTAGGACAGGAAGTACTGGTAGAGGCTGTTCCTCGTCTCGTCGATCATGGCCACTCGCTTTGCCAGTTTTTGGACCGTGTGGAACCGCGCTCTGAGGGCCTCCTCGCTGTACACGCCGCGCGTCAGGGACTCCGGGGGCAGCGCGGCTGTTAAGGCTTCCGTGAAGGCGTTGTCGGAGCAGCTGGCTTGGATGGCCTTCACTGCGCTGCCCAGGGGCTCCGTGGGACTGTCCCCCGTGGCTGTTCTCATGCAGTATTTGAGCGCTTCCACGGAGAGCCACAGCTGGTGGGCCTTCCTGGCCTCCTCCTCTGCTACCGCGTGACCTGCAAGGTGAGCCGAGAAGGGACTCTCAGTTGGGGCTTATCTGGTTCTGAGCACCAGCAGCAAAAGCCATCCCTCTCCACGCTCTGCTTTCCAAAGCAGCCACCCCCTCAGCACCTGCTCCAAAGTGAGTCTGCCCCACAATTCAGAGCCAGCACAAAGCAACAGGTTTTGGGAGAACCCCTTTGGACTCGCTCATCTGGTTTTTCTGGGTGCCCAGCAGTGTGGCAAACCCAGGCCTGTGAGCTACATGCCTGGATTTAAACACCCAGGTTTGGGTAACAGGCCTTTGGGGATCAAGTCCTTAAAAGAAATGGGATTTCAGTGCTCACTCTCGACTGCTTGCTCAATTCCCTTCAGCCTGGCGTAGGCAGTGTTTATGTCCAAGGTGAAGTTGTCGAGCTGTTCCTGAGTAAGGCGTCTGAACTGCATCTCCTGCTCACTGAGCTTCTCTGTTAGGTTCTGAAACAGAGGGAGATACATGTATCAGACCAGAAACAGATGGCTAATTACATATACATTACTTTTAAGACGTGATTGTTTAAATCCGTTGCTCTTGCTAGGGAGAATGCGTACAGGTAATACAATATACCAGTAGGAAACCTTATTGAGGTGAATTTACAGTTAACTGCACTTATCCCTTTAATTCCTCTGGGGCCTCTTCTCCCTTACCTGCTCAAACTCCACCTTCAGGTCCTGCTCCTGGATCTTCAGCACGTCCCGGAGGTGGTCGGTGTGGGCAGCAGCCTGGCGCCGGAGCTGCGTCCGCATCTCGCTCTCCATCACCTCCCGCACCTCCTCGATCTGCACACACACCAGACGTTGTCACAGCCCTGCTTGTCCCACACCAGGCATTGCTGAGGGGACATGGTACAGCAGGGGCAGTGACAAAGCCCGTGTTTCATCCTAAAAAGCTGCTGAGGTCGTCCAGTTTTATGGCTGAGCTTTTCCCTAAAGCTGTTAAGGAACAGCTTCACAGGAGGCCCTTAGGGCAGCTATCACAACAGTATGTAAAAAATACAGTAACTTGTCAAAGGAAACACTTGGCTGTTTATAAACCAATTTCCAAACAAAACACAGTACCTTTTCCCCACATGCTGTTACACTGAGTTAGACAGTTTAATAAAATGGTAATACCCCTTTTACCTGATTTTACCTCTTTTGTATAAAACAGCCACTTGAGACTGCAGAAGAGGGGTGGTATAGGTTTATTTAGAACAGTTGAATAGTTTTTCCTGTTGGTTTTCGGCTCTTTTTAAATGATTGTTTAATTTCCAACTTTCTGTTAAATAGAGATGATGCAACTTTTTAAAAGAGCTCTAAATCAGGGGAGCTCTTTTCTCTAATCAGTAAAGTACTGCAGTGTTTGCACTGATAGGCTACAGGTGAAATCCTCAGTTTCCCTCATGTGAATCTAAATTTTTCAAGGAAGGGCCAGTGTTTAACCCTGTTTTTAAAAACAGGAGTATTTGGCCCAAGTGTCAGCCTGCAACATGGGATGTCAAAAGAGAAAACCTTCAATGCCCTAATTCCTACATTTGTAAGTTGCAATTGCCTCACATTCAAAGGAGTATTAAAATTCTGAGATTCCATAGTCCTTTGGAAAGAAAATAAAGAGTGGAAGAACATGGAGATACTTCCTGAAGGCAGGATGGAGGGACTGACAGCCCCATAATGGCCATACTGGGTCAGATGCAACACTGAAGTTCTTCCTGTGAGGGTGGTGAGGCCCTGGCACAGGCTGCCCAGAGAAGCTGTGGCTGCCCCATCCCTGGGAGTGTTAAAGACCAGGTCTGGGTGGCACTTTGAGCAACCTGGTCTAGTGGAGGGTGTCCCTGCCCATGGCAGGTGGCTGGAACAAGATAATTCTTGAGGTCCCTTCCAACCCAAACCATTCTGTGATTCTGTTCCCTCTCCCTTTTTTCTACCTCCTTTTTGAGCCAGAGACTCAACCAGGTGTGTCAGGCCACTCTACCTTCTTCTCCTGTTCGAGCTCGATCTCGCTCTTGTGATGCTCCAGCGCTTTGGCCACAGCTGCCTCGAATGCCTTTTTATCATCCAGTTTCTGCTTCTCCAGGGCCGTCTCGATGTGCTGCTGCTCCCTGACGCGCTGCTCCGCCAGCTCCCTGTTCAGCTGGTCGATGCGCCGGTGTGCGTGCGCGATGAGGGAGTTCAGGTCGTCAGTGGACAACTGCCCAGCTGAGGGAAACGCAGGGAGTCAGGGAATCTGCTGCCACAGGGCTCACCCGCCTCCCACTCGATTAGAGACTGATGACAACTCTGTCCTTTTCTTGGTCTTTACACCACCACGTATTTTCCCCCGTGCCAGCGGCGAGAGCGGCAGGGGATGTGAAACCCCAAGCACTGATACCTCCAGCGGGCACAAGCTCACAAAGTGTGAGCCTGAAAACACTGCAGTCAGTGTGAGACAGGCTCAATTATCTCCTCTCTTTAAAAGTCCTTCAGACTAACTGCTCACCATCAGATTTCTTACCCCAGAGTTTGCACCTTTCAGCTTTGGCTGCTCAAAGAGCAGCAGGAATCACAGCCACATTGGAGCTGCTCAGTATTTACTCTTTTCCTGCTGCAACAGGAGGATCCCAGGCTATGCTTGCAGCATTTGGTGACCTGAGAAGGGCTCTGTAAAATGCTGAGGCTCATTTTGCACTGGCTGCCAGCTAAATTGCCTGTATGGAAAACCAGGACTACTGGGGAAAGCACTGCTGCGGGGTGTAAAGCAAGGGAAATTCCACAGTGCCTCATCCTGCTGTTGGGTGCTGGGGAAAGGACTGGCACAGGGGGACTTGAAAAGCAGTGCTTGTGTCCAGTGGGGAAGTGACCAGCAGCTCTAAGCTCAGCTGCTGGACTTAACAAACAGAATTGGAGTTTGTGGTTTAATTGTGCCAGATGTGCACAATTAGTGGAAAGGATCCCAAAGCATACCTGAGCCTGAAATGTTCTAGGAATGCCACATTTCAGCCCTTGGTTGACACTGCCTGTAATTTAAAGTCATGCACCACACAAACTTGAACAGGGCAAAGAGAAGAGATGGCATTCACAGGACAAGAACAAGTGGCAGTAACTCACCTAAGTCAGTTATCTCTGCAACGGAAAGGAGAGAGGTGGGAAAAGTTAATGCACATTCACTATAGCAAGGCAGTCATGCAAAAGTAAAACAGAAAACTAAGAGCTTATCTACAGTGACTTAAACATGAGCCCAGGACTTCAGGACTTCAGGAAGAACAGGATGTCAAGTATAAAAGTCCCTGTATTACAGGCAAGATGTAGCCTGAGACACCCCAACCACTACAATCACCCTCGGAAACCCACAGGTGGATGTTTTAAGTTCAGCCAAAGCAAGGACACAAGTCTGAAGTAGGAAAGTACAACAGGACACTGGAAATTTCAGTCTGACATTTTTAGGTTTCTACAAACAGAAACAGATGGTAAAGAAACAAATTCCCAAGTGGCAGTAAGAGCCAGGGACCCCAACAAGTCAGTCCCATGTGCATCAGTAGGTCACACCAGTAAGAAATGGAGCACATGGAAGCCACCAGGAGCTTCCCTTTCCTCCCACAGAAGGGCAGTGATCACAAAACCCAAGATGTTCTCCTTTTATCCTCTGCAAGGAAAGGCAGCTCCACCTCCAGGGTGTCTAAAAAAGTTCTTTTCTTCAAAACTAACATCCCAAAAGCAAACTCCCCAAACGATTTGTTAATTTCAAATGTTTCCCCACATATACTGGGTGTGTGGTTGGCTGTTTTTTAAAAGACAACTGACCCTTCCAGGGATCTGGTGTGTTCATTTAAGCCAGGAAAATGATTTGGGGGCTAAGGTCCACTTTTCTAAGGCATAAAGCAGCATTAAGAAAGAGTGTTTGGTTCTTCCTTGCATACTTCAAGAAAAAACATTTAGGCAATACTAACACTTTTTTTTTTTTTTTCCAAATGGCAATTCTCGCTTCTATAAAAATCCCTGTAACTCATAAACAAAGCCACGACACTCACTCATGCCCTTCCAGCCGGGCTTCACGTCGGGGGTGATGCTGTCAAGCTCCCGCTGGAACTCCTCTCTGGCTTTAGCCACCAGCTCGTGGTACTGAGCTACTATCTTGGCCTCAGACTGCGCTGCCTGAACCTGTCACAAAAACGACACCAGTTTATTTTTTAAGGCAAGTACTGACACTGAAGACACACGTAATAAAGCTGCCAAGGAGTCCTTACACTAACGGCAATCACAAACACTGCAGGAAACTTTACCTTTTTCACCACGTTGTCCAAGTCAATGATCATATTATGGAGGTTTTCTTCTGCAGCAACAATGTGAGGTTTGGCTCCTGCCAGCTGAGACTTCTTGGCCTTCTCGATGACACCTTTCATGGTCTCCAACTCCTCTCTGGAAAGAGAAGCAGCTGCTGAATGTAACAGCTTATCACCCCAAAGAAAATTTACTTTATGCTGTTGGTATTTACAGGAAGTTACTACTGGGTAACTCTACTGCTGCTTCCCATCTACCAGCTCTAAAAAGTTGTGATTAAAGATTAATTTTTGTTCCACATCCTGAAACCTAAAGATGCCACTGTGGCTATTCCATGTAAAACGAGAATTATTTATACTGGAGTTAGTATTTAAGATTTATCTGGAGGGAAGATGAAAGTTCACTGAAAGGAGTTAGGATTAGTAAAACTAAGTTAGAGTTAGACAGCAGACATTTCCAACAAAGAAACATTTTTAATAGAGATGGCTTACGCTTGCAGAAGTGTTTTGGACATGGTGACTGGTGGAGATTAATGAGGATGGGAGAAAATTTATAGGGCTCTGCAAAGACAGATTACGGGAAAGAACTGCTTTCCTCCAGCACAACTGGAAATCAAGGAAAAAGTGCTCCTTTTCCAAATCCATTCAAACCAATGGAGGTTTCCAGTGACTTCATTGGAATAAGGAACCGGCTTTAAAATAAATACATTAAGAAAATAAATAAAGAAAATAAATAAAAGCAGAGATATCTAGTAGAGCAATAGAGAATGAAAGGCGGTGCATGTGGGGTTTGCATTAGATTTGTTTTACTCAATGGAACCTCAGTTACACCTCCCACTAATTTTAGTCAGCACAGAAACTTCAAAGGTAAGAGCAGTTTATAATGTAACATCAACCATGCAGCTTCAAGGATGATGTTACCCTCTCAGCCTCAGAAGCATCAAAGAGTTTCCAGATTCATTTCTAACCTCATTACAAGGGCATCTTGGAGATACTGTCATCTTTTTTCTGCTGCAGTGACCCTGCACCCTCAGTGCACATCAGTGTGGTTCACACACAGCCTGGGTACGGGCAGAGCTCCCTTTCAGATTTTGAGTTTTTCTTTGACAGATACTTAGTAAAAATCTAATCTTAAAAGCAACTCTGTGGGCAAACAGACCTGCCAAGGGATGCTGAAAGGTTTAGTTTTTCATTACAACTAAAAGATGCTGGTGATGTCACTGACTCAACACACAGGGAGGGAGGGCAGTCGTGGAGTCAGTACAGAATGGGTTGGGTTGGAAGGGACCTTAAAGATCACCCAGTTCCAAACCCCTGCCATGGGCAGGGACACCTCCCACTAGCCCAGGTTGCTCCAAGCACCATCCAACCTGGACTTCAACACTTCCTGGGATGGGGCAGACACAGCTTCTCTGGGCACCCTTCACTCACCACCCTCACAGGGAAGAATTTCTTCCCAGTATTCCAGCTAACCCTGCCCTCTGTCAGTTTGAAGCCATTCCCCTTGACCTCTCACTCCATGCCCTTGTCCAAAGTCTCTCTCCAGTTCTCCTGTACCCCCCTTTTGGTGCTGAAAGGTGCTCGAAGGTCTCCCCAGAACCTTCTCTTACAACAGGTTTCATATTGACAAAATGATCCAATATATTACTACAAGGATGTGGATTTTCTTTTTATATACCTTGAGTTTACCAAAACAATGCAGAAGTACTAAGAAGATAAACAAGTTCTTTAAAAGAAGAGCAGGACTGTTTCGGACTCTTTGGTACAGAGAGGACCACGTGCACAGACACCCAGGACTTACACACATCAAATTAAAATACTCATCAGCACACAAAACTATTTTTTGATCTGGCACAAACCCGCCAGTTCAGTATGAGCACAGGTGAGTCCCTACTTTGTTCAGAAACTCCTCTGGTGTCAGCCCTCACATGAGCAGTCCTGACTCATTAGTCCAAGACCGAAGCCAAGCAACTCACTTGGCTTTCAGCAGGGCGTCGGCAGCTTCGTCCACCGCTCTCCTCCGGTCCTTCAGCGCGTCCTCCAGCGTGCGCCACTGGGAGGATTTCTTCTCCCCAGCCTCCTGGGAAGGAAGCACAGATTCCTCGTTAGGGTCGTTGCAACCACTAAGCCAGAGTTACTGAAAAAATGCAAGCCTGCAGAGATCCAGGTGCTGCTGAACATCTCACTCAAACCGAGCAAACTGCTCGATGAAGTCTTGGGTGCTTGGTTAGTTGCCCTCATGTCCCTAATTGATTAAGAACTGAATTAATCCTCTGCTCCAGAACCGGGGCGGCAGCAGCTCCACACAAACCCCCAGTGTGAGCACACCAGGACCACAAAAAGTTATCACTTGTGCATCCCCATCCCATTTCCAGACAAGAAATGAACAGTCAAGCAAGAAGATTTCGGCAAAGGGAATAAGTTCAATGGAATTATTGGGGCGGACAGTGTGATACCCTGAACTAGGTAAAAAAAGGTCTTGGGAATTAAAATATGATGAATTAAAATACGATGTGAAAACTATTAATGTATTAACTTGAACTTTTCTTCTTGCAAAAATGAAATAAAGGAGTTCAGGAAAAAAAAAACAACAATCAAAACCACTGTATTATCTGACTACACCACATTTCATAAGTGGAAAGATTAGTTAAAACTGTGATAAATGGAAGGACCTTACAAGAAAAGCTTCCAAGTTTAATTGTGAGATTAAAGTTTTTCTGAACACAGTAATAAAGAAAAAAAATTGTCCCCATCTTTCCAGTTCACCTCAGAATTATCCATGGCCTCCTTCAGGATCTGGGAATGAGCATTCACTGCTTGCACAGCTGACTCCTGGGCAGTGATGGCCTGAAGGGTTACACGAGCAGTTGTGTTTAGGGCTCCTTCTAGAGTTGCTGCAAGGGCTGGAAAAAATAGTCAAGTTAATTAGACAAGGAAGAAAGTAACTATAATTAGTAGAATGACACGTTACTGCATCTCTCTACATTGTTTTCTATGACCAGAAGAGCTGGTCAGTTTGGAACTACACAACAGCCTACAGGTCACAAAACATGCTCCTCATTTAGAGCAGGAGTGTTAAGGTGCATGTCTGCACTAACAGCAACGCTCTACTCCGTGGGAGACCCTTCCCATGATTTTGCAGTGGGGGTGTGCAGGTACATCCCATGTTCACTTCTTATAATAGTTCTTAAGAGAAAACAAGTAAATTTTCCTGCCTTCCTTGAACCATTCAATTGGCTGGTCCATTCCAACCTCAGATTTTTAATTGTTCTTCAACTCTCAGTTACTTCTGAGTGGGTGGAAGAAGCTTCGAACACCATTTACTCTGCCAGCTCAACACAGGGACAACAAAGGGGTGTGGAAGCAGCTTAGAACTCTAAAGTCAGTGAAGTCCCACAGTCCTTCTGTCCCACACAACACACACAGAGGCACTGACAGTAAGGACTACCTTTTATCTTCTCTTGCTCCTCTTTGTCTTGCTGGGCAAGACGGGCCGCAACTTCTTCTGGTGACCGTTCCTTTATAACGTGGGAACCTTCATGTTCTTTGCCTATTCAGAGGTAAAAAGGAGTTAAACTGTTTAAACTGTTTAGTCCAAATTATTATATAGATTACTTGCAGGGAAATAACTTTCTTATCAAAACTGATTTTTATAGTCGCTTCGTAGATCTGACTTCTGAAACTCCCTCAAGAATCTTTTAATTACAAAGGTCAGTCACACCTTAAAATCGAAGATGGACACCTCATATGCACCTGGAGATTTTGTGTTGTCTTAGTCACAAAATTACACAAGATTCATAAGTAAAAGGCAAAGCAAGAAGTGAGAAACACTTATGGAGCCAAGTTTAAATTTTAAGTCAATCTCTGTCCTTATTTTTTTTTTCAGTTTCCCTTCAGCATGCTTAGAGAGCCCAACCAAAACAACAAAGGATTAATGAGAGGGCTGTGGTGACTCACAATGGTGAATCACAACTATCCTCTATTCCCTTGCCTCTGGCTCCTTAAAATGCCTCTAAGAGCGAGCACTGGCTTAACTAATGCTCTCCAGACCAACAGCAAGCTGTACCTAAACTGAGGAGGGAGCCCATCCTGCAAAACCCACCAGGTCACCTCTGAACAACGCTGATGCTACTCTGTACTTACCTACCCTTGGCCTACTTTTTATGAAATGTGTTCATACAGGAAGAAATCAGTGTCATATCATCTCATCTGAAAGAGACCCTCATCTGGAAGCCAGTGCCTCTTGCTGAGTGTAACAATAAATGTGGTTTCTTCACCTGGCCCTGGGCAGAGAGACTTTTCTGACCAGAGCCCCCAAGAGCAGAGGCAAACTGGACTGGACAAGTTCAGTTCAGCACAAAGGCAGGACTCCCTCTGGTGCTCCCACCTACACCTGCCCCAGGCATCAATCTCAGCTCCCTACTGCGTTAAAAATCTGTTAACAGATGACGGAAGTTTTCTCCTGCAAAAGCCACAGAGACTCACACCTTTAAACACTGACAAATACCAACACAGAAGCAAGAATTTGTGCACTTGGAATATGGATTTGGGTTTCCCTCACTGCATTCACGTGATCACCTTCTTCAGTCTGTATCCCCGGAGCTGGCACCGACATGGCCACACCTGTTGCAGAGATGATCTGAGCTGCAGCCTTGCCTGCTGACAAATACAGTCACAGAACACACCAGTTAGTACAGGAGGGGCTCAGGGGTCCATCCGTCACACGGGGAGAGGTCCAGGGCCTGCCAAGCTGGTGGAGAGGGCTCTGCACCCCAAAGCCACCAGGGGACACGGTGGGATGGCTCCCACGAGCGGAGTGATGGAATGGAAGGATGAGGCTCCTCAGGAAGGACAGGCAGGGAAGATGAGGAGGCAGATCCCCCTCTGTGTCAGGGACCAGATGGAGTTTGTGGAGCTCTGCCTGGGGATGGATGAGGAGCTGGCTGAGAGCTGAAGGGTCAGGATTACAAGGTGACATTGCACAGGAACACCCGAGCAGGAACACCGTGTGGAAGGGGCTCTCCACAGATAAAACAGGAGCAGCCCCACGTTCACAAACTCTGGTCCTCGTGGGGAATTTCAACCACTGATATCAACTGGAGGGGCAGCACAGCAGGGCATTAACATTCCAGGTTCCTGGAATGCATTGGTGATAATTTCCTTCTCCAGGTAATAGAGGAGCCAATGAGGAGAGGTGCTGTGTTGGACCTTGTTCTCACCAGCTGGGAGGGGCTGGTGGGGAATGTGAAGCTCAAGAGCAGCCTGGGCTGCAGGGACCATGAAATATTGGAGTTCCAGATCCTTGGGACAGTGAGGAGGGCACACAGCAAGCTCAGTGCCTGGAGTTCAGGAGAGCAGAGCTCAGGTTCTTCAGCGATCTGCTTGGATAAAGTACCATAGGATAAAGCCCCTGATGGAAGAGGTGGCCGAGGAAGCCGGTTGATATTTCAGGATCACCTCCTCCAAACTCAGAGAAGACGTGGGCCCTCTCCAGAAGGAAACAAGAGATTTAATTATCTGGATATGGAAAAGGCTGAGTACTCAATAACTTTTTTGCCTCAGTGTTCACTGTCAATTGCTCCAGTCACACCACCTGAGACCACTTAAGGAATATGAAGGTGCACAAGTCCATGGCTCCTTATGAGATTCCTCTGTGGGTCCTGAGGGATCTGGTTGAGCCACTACCCATCGTATTTGAGAAGTCATGGCAGCCTGGTGAAGTTCCCACTGACTGGAAAAGGGGAAACATAACTCCCATTTTTAAAAACATAAGTAAGGAAGACCCAGGGAACTACAGGCCCATCAGTCTCACCTCTGTGCCTGGCAAGATCATGGGGCAGATCCTCCTGGAAACCATGCTATGGTAGATGGAAAATGAGGAGATGACTGATGATAGACTGATGGCTTCACTAGGGGCAAACTGTGCCTGACAAATGTGGTGACCTTCTAAGACAGGGTTACAGTGTTGGTGGATGAGGAAGAGCAACTGACACCATCTACCTGGACTGGTGCAAAGCTTGTGACACTATCCTGCACTACATCCTTCTCTCCAAACTGGAGAGAGATGGATTTATGAATGGACCACTTGGTGGATAAGGAATGGGCTGGATGAGCTTTGAACAACCTGGTCTAGTGGAAGGGGTCCCTGCCCATGGAACTGGATGATCTTTAGGGTTCCTTTCCAACCCACACCATTCTGTGATTCTATGGTATGTTCTATAAGGTAGAAACAGGGTTGTAAGACCTAATTTTTTTCCTCTGTAGAAACATAATTAATGGACACTGATGTTGTTATTTCCTGGACAAACAGCAACAAGATATTAGTTACACAAACACGCAGCCATGAGAGGTAAACGTAAAAAGACACGGCAACTGCTCCTCTCTAAACCACTTCCATCTGATCTGGCTTTACAGCAGCTCAGTAATTATCCAAAATTAAGTTTCGTGTGCTTGCAAGAAGAGAGGGAAAATGGCAGCAGCCAAAGTTCTCTTCCTGCTGAATCTCCTATCTAAACTAAGCAGGTTAATCACAGTTTATCTCAGATTCCAAATATTCCATATAGTAAATACATTTCCTAAAAAAATCAGGGAAAAAAAAGAGCTAAAGCTATTTTAGGCAACTTTTATGACTTGAAAATAACATTAATTCTAAGAAATAATAAGATTTATCTTCAACCATTCAAAGGATTATTTTAATCTACTCTAGCATGTATGATACAGGAGATCATTAGGTCATTTGCTTCCCTGTACCTGACATTCTGTAAATTTACCTTCTTTTTCCTCTGGAGGAGCAGCAGCTTCTGGTTTGCTTATTGGGGATTTGGGAGCAGGCTGTTTAGACTCCTTCATTACTTCTGCTACAGATGAGATCTTCAGGGGACCTTGTTGTATCTTGAAAAAGAAAAAAATAAAAAATATCACCAATTCTCCACACCAACTAGAGTTTTCTAATCCTGCAACACCACCAACTACACTAAGTAGTAGTGTAAATAGTAAAACCTAGTAAAATAGTTAAATTCCAGCCCATCACCTGCCTCTGTCTCTCCCCAGTTTATTCCTGGCTGTCAGCAGAGCAGCTATTGAGTTACGATTCTACTACATTATTTTACCGTAAATAAAAATAACAGTTTCATAACCCACAGAGCACAATCCCAAGAGACAATCTGGGGAAACGCTCCCTGGTGAATGGGAAACACTCACTGGTTTCTTTGGCATGGGTGTGCTGGAGGGTGCAGGGCCAAGAGCCATCTCAAAGAGTTTGTCGGAGTAGGGAATGGCCTTTTCCACGCTCTCCCGGAACTGTCTGTCATAGCTGGCATACAGGACGGTTCCACCTATTCCTCCACCCACAAACAGGACACCTGCACCGATGACTTTGCCTGCAGACACGCTGAGGGGCAAAGAGGAGTCAAAGCCGTGCCAGCTGTACCATACGGCAAACACCAAACAGCCCGTGAGCCACCCCCAGCGCCACCCCCCGAGCCCCGGAACGTACCCGGACTCTCCCGAGTGGGTGGCATATC
Organism: Empidonax traillii; assembly: GCF_003031625.1. Taxonomy (NCBI): domain Eukaryota; kingdom Metazoa; phylum Chordata; class Aves; order Passeriformes; family Tyrannidae; genus Empidonax; species Empidonax traillii. The sequence continues at coordinate 189,029 of NW_020955368.1, read as the reverse complement.
CGCGGCACAGCCGAGATGGACGGAGGGACCCCCTCACACACTGCTTATTCTGCAGGGGGTGGAGGAGGAAAGGGTTAGCAGTGAGTACACTCAAACACCTCTCCAGCTCAGCAGCAGCACTGCACTGATTCGCCCCATCCCCACATCCCACGCGTGTTTGAAGGAAAGCACGACAACAGCGACATTGGACTCTTTTCCAACTTCCTCCAAGCTTCCTCTTGTGCAGCTTCCAGGGAAAGGGCTTTGGAAGAAGTAATTAGGCATTTTGGAAAATGAGAGAGGGAAAAAAAAAAATCCTACCCCAGCTTATTTCTGAATTATTTTGCTTGTTTATGCTCCCTGCCCCCAGTTAGTTCAGACTCTCTTTAACAACCTCCCTGCATTAGAACAGTTCGGTGGGAGAAATGCAGGAGACAACAGCAGCTGTTTAGATACTTAAAAAAAATATTAAAAACTATATTTAACACTTCATTTAAACTATTTTTAATTCTGAAGACACACAAGCAATTCTCCCCGAGCTTCCACACCAAGACTTCTCCTTTGAAAGAATTAACAATGCACATACTTTCCAGACAGACATCGGATTATAACAGAAATTAAATTAGTACATGAAGAGTGACATTTCATTAAGTTCTACTTTACAAATGCCACACTACCCAAGATTTTTATCTTCTTCGTATTTGAGCTGGAAATTCGGATTTACCAGAAGGACTGGCTAAGCTACTCTGAGCCTTCAGAAGGAAACAAGCTGTCCCCCTGAGAGGTTTTATTTCCCCACATGGGAATTACTAACAGAGAAATACAGGACTCACGAGAAACCAAAGCACAAGGCACAAAAAGAACTTTTCCCACAGTTGAGATATTTCGCTCAACTGGGAATTTTCTCTTTAGAAAAGAAAAAAAATGGGAGATCCTTCACTACAACATAACCCCAGAAGCCAAGTTTCTCTATTTCCTTTCGCACATGGCAACAGCGGGCACAACTCTGTGGTTTAGGTCCCATCCTTGTCCAAAAGTGTAGACAGGAAAAGGCAGGAACACTGAATTCTTATTCTTTCCAGAAAGGCAGCCAAAACATTTTTAATTAGTAACGAGTACAGCAAGAGGAAATGTGCTCCTCTTGCCCCTGAGACCTTCAGGAGCCTCCTCTGTACTCCATGGTTGGTCTTCTGGTTTGTGATGGATAAAACAGGGGGCAAAATAATAAATATCTTCTGTAATGTTGTTAATTATCTGACTTGACTGCCCTAGAGGCATTTCCTGAGGCTTCACTGGTCCTTTCAAGGGGAATTTCACCAAGAAAAGCCCTGTAAATAATTTTGTTATCAAGTGCTGAACACGGTCCTGACTCTCCGTACGTCCCTATTACACCATGAATATTTCAGCATCACACAGACAGCTCAACCCAGCGAAATGAGAAGGGAAAAATAAAGTGACTTTCTATTGATCAGTTCAGACTGAATTTCCAATCCCTTCCAACACTTTGGGATTACCCTATTTTGCCTCGTGCTCACCTGGAAATAAGCCATCACTCCCGAGCTCTTGGCCAGGCTTTCTGCAGGTTATCCCACCCTGCACCACTGTCACTCCCACCTCCCTGCTCCGGCTGGACCTGCCTTCCTGGTGATCCTGGAGGCTCCCACAGCCATAACCCTAGAGCCTGGGTTGTCCGTGTTGGCTGAACCTCTACTCACACCAAGGGATGGCAAACAACATTTAGTTCTACACCCTCAGCAAACACATCTGTTCCTGCTCCTGGGACCGGGCTGTGCTCAGGGAGCCAGGAGAACGTTCGCTTCCCGTAGCTCAGCATTTACACTTTGTACACCAGGAGGGTTTTTTCAGTGGGATTATTGATTTTTAGTCCAGATGCTCTTTGGACCAGATGACCTTGTAAGGTCCCTTCCAGGCCAGGCTGTTCCAGGATTAGACAAATCCTCATTTTTATTTGTTTTTCGTCAAGGTGAGAGGAACTAAACAGGCCCTCGGTGTATGGCACTGACTCTCACACGTGTAGCAATGGGAGTGACAACTAAACCCAAAACAAGCCCCCACCAACTTTCTTTCAAGATTTTGCAACAAATTCCCACAGCTGGCCAGTGGAACAACAACCAAAAGTCTGTAGGTATCAATGTTTTATGAACAGAAACACAAGTTTGATTGTCCTCCCTCACATCGAAATACACCCAAGTACACTACTGCCTTAAAAAAAAAATCACTGATTTTTTAAAAACAATTTTTTTAAAGAAGCCTTGCACCCTTTTGGCAATCACAATACTGGTTTTATTTGCTGTATCACCATAATTCGGAAACTTGCAGGTAGTTTCCAATCTCCCCTTTGCATAATTCCCAGGAGTTTGTCAATTTTTAGAACCCCTGCTATTTATTTACTAATAATGCCTCAAAGGATTTGGAAGAAATACATCACACGTGCTTTGCTATGCTGTGTAAAAGGCAGAAATAAACCATTTGCTGTCATGCAGAAGACAGAGAGAAACCTCTGGATGAGGCAGCATGGAGACAGCACAGATCCCCACAGCAAGGGCACTGCAGGGGCAGCTGTTTCTAATCCTTCCTCCTCCTCCAGCAGTTCTACGTTGTATTTGTTTCACCCAACTTCTTAAATGCTTATTATTTTACCCTCATTATCTACTATTTAATCACCAAACCAGAAACTTCAGGGGAAGGTTGTTCTTGTTATGACAGAGGTCAGGTGTAACAAGGACATCCGACCACGGAACGCTGATTTCCCATCATTCAAGACTTCTACTACACATCACACACTTTTACTAAAAGCCCTGTTTCTTTTCAAAGACAACTGCAAAAACACTTCAAATGAGAGAAGACGACTCCCTCTGCAGCACTGCACACGCAGCATCAAACATTTATTGAATCAAGGTACGAAGAACAACTTCTCTCAAAGCCACAACTTCAATTTTTTTGTTAACAAGCTCAGTGATCCCTGGCACACAGAGTAAGAGAGAAGGACAGGAGTTTTCCCACTCTTCACTGTGAGTTCCCTGCTGGGATTTTTCATACTCAGACCCTCATGCTGCTCTGGTTTTGGGGAGCAGCAGCTGCTTTGCTACTCCCATCCAGCCACGCTCTGCTTCCAGGCTCCCCCAGGCTGCTCAAGCCACTGAGCATCATCAGGCACCTGTTACCCCAGAGTCCTGACCACGTCCAGCTCTCCTCAGACAACTGGGGTTTTTAACCTGTTAAAAAGAATCTGAACATCCCAAAAGAGAGGCAGACCTGCCTCACTGTCAGCTTAAATATAACAGAGATGTCAATAGCCAGAGGGGTCTTATTTTCATGATAGGAGCTTTCACTGCTGTGGAAAATCTACCTGTTATCATCTCAGATCAGGTGAGCCCTTCTTGATTAGAGTCCCCAGCTCTGCTCCTCTTGCAACACAAGCACTATAATTAAGCACTGGTTTCTCATTTCAAGTTTCTGTCTCTTTTTGGTACCCGAAAAGAAACAAAAAGAAAGTCCACAGGACCTGAAACAGTCTCCATGTGTATGTGCTACAGTATGGAACAAAACTTCCCTTCAACATGAATAAAAAGAAGCAAAATGTACAAAAAATTATGACACTGCATGACCGTTTTTGCTGTCCAAACTAGACCTCTATTGCACTCAATCTCATCAGGAAATATGAGTAGGGATAAAGGAAAAATTGTGGGTTTTTTTTAAGTAAGGAAACAATTGGTAAAGGTACGGACAACAAACTTCACAGAGTGCTGTGGCATCTCTGTGCTTGCTCAGTTCTCTGGAAGAAATTCTTCCCTGTGAGGGTGGGGAGGCCCTGGCACAGGTTGTCCAGAGAAGCTGTGGCTGCCCCATCCCTGCAAGTGTCCAAGGACAGGTTGGACGGGGCCTGGAGCAACCTGGGATAGTGAAAGGTGTCCGTGCCCATGACAAGGGGGTGGAACAAGATGATCTTTAAGGTGCCTTCCAACCCAAATTATTCTGTGATTCTTCCACCACTCACTCACAGCCCCGTGACCCGCTTCCAGCCACAAAGCACCACCCTGGCTGCTCCGGAGCTGTACAGTCACTCCAGACACATCCCGTTAAAGGCTGAGCACATGCAAACAGCCCCAAGTGATAAACATCTGCCAAAGCCTGGTTTCTGTCTTCTCAGCTCCTGGCTAAAACTTTCCACAGCCTGGCAAACCCGGAGCCTTATTCCAGTGGGCATCAGGTGACCTGGCCCGAGGACTCTCCAGCCTTTTGGAGCAGCCGAGGAAAGGCAGCTGCAGTGCTGGAGGAGGGAATGCACAGCTTCTGCTTTGCTGAACTGTGTGAACAGAGGGTAAAGAATATGAGCTGGAGAGCAGGGTATAAAAATGACCTAATCAGCTCACTTTTTATAAGTCATGAAGGCAGATGAAACAAAAGTTGTCCCCTTGGTAGAGGAGTCCACCCTCGCCACAGACCCCCGTGGCTTCCTGAAGTTGGCCGACTGCCTTAAAAGGGTTCTGCAGCACATCACCATCCTTATCTCTGCTGACAGGGAGAGGAAAAGGTCCGGGACACACCGCACGGGTCCCACGGGCACTTTCCCCCCGGCACCGCGTGCTGTGCCCTCTCAGTGTCCCAGCGTGCGCTCGGAAGGACCCCCTCGCACCCGAGCGCTCCAATTACTCATTCCCCGCCCCGGGACTCCCGAGTCGGCCCCGGCCCTCCCTGCAGTGCCACCGCTGCAGGCGGAGGCCGCGCCGGGGAACGCAAGGTCACGTCCTTCCCCGCCGGGGAGCGCGCCCGCCGCCCCGCCCCGCCTCGCGGAGCCAGCGGTCCGTGCGAGGCACCGCCGAGCCCCCACCGCCCCCTGGGCCCCGCCGCGGCCCCAGGCTCTGCCCCGGCCCGGCTCGGCGGAGCGGGGGCGGCGGGCCCGGCGCGGCCATGGCGGCGGGACTACAGCCCCCGGCATGCACTGCGGCGCGCCCGCAGCCCCCGAGGCGGACTGCGAGTCCCGGCGTGCACCGCGGCGGGGCAGCACTGTACGCAGCGGTGAGGTGCCGCAAGGCACGTCGGGACTCGCAGTCCGCCCCACCCGCCGACACCCGCCCCCCGCGCCCATTGGCGGCCGCGCCCGCCCGTCAAAGGCGGTGCGGCCAATCGCGGCGCGCGTGTGCCGAGTCATTCAGCGCGCGCCGCGCCGCGGTCAAAGGGTCCCCCTCCCCTCAGCCCCCCGCCCCAACTCCGCTCCGCCGGCCCGGCGCGGCCTCGGCGGGGACAGCGGAGGGGGCGGCTCGCGGGGCTCCCGCCGCCGGCGCTCACCTGCTGGGCCACGGCGAGCCCCGCCCGGCGGCAGGCCCGCAGCATGGCTCGGCGCGGCGCGGCCCGCGGGGAAGGCGCCGTGCGCGGGTCCTGCCGGCGCCGCCTCCGCCCCCCGCCCTCGGCGCGCACCGCGCCTGCGCGAGCGCTCCCGCGTGACGGGCCGCGCGCGGCCAATCGGAGCGCGGGGAAGGGGCCGCGAGACGCCGGCGCGCGGAGGGTGCGCGTGCGCGGGATGCCCGCGCTCCTGGGGCCGTCAGTGTCAGGGACAGAGTGAATTAAATATAAAAAAAAATAAAAACCGCAGAACCATAGAACGGCTCAGGGTGGAAAGGGTCCACAGCGGGTCACCTGTTCCCGCCTCCCTGCTCCCGCAGAGTCATCCCGGCGCACATTGCACAGGATTGCGTCCAGACGGCTTTTCTGCGTTGTAACAAAGAAACTTTCCTAAAAAGAAAGGGAAAAAAAAAAAAAAGCCAAATCTGAACGTAACACAGATGTACCACAGCACAGTTCGTAGCATTTATTCACAATTTACAGGTGCAGTCTTTCACAGGTCCCTCAAACGGCTCATTAAACCTTCTCTCCCTCAGAACCTTCAGGAGCCATTCCCATTCTCCAGCCGGCCCGCCCGGATTTCTGAACGGGAAAAAAAAAAACAACAAACAATAAAACACCTTAGAATACATCAGTGCCGTTCACAAATAATAAGCTAAATCCACTTTTGAGCGGGCATTTTACTAGAGACGTTTACGAGCGATTTTATATAGTCTTTAAAACGGGAGGAGAGAGTGCGCCAGGCCAGAACAACCAGAACGGGTGCTCGCGATTGATTTGGGAACGCGGCGGGGACACTTCCACCCCCGCGCTCCTGCGGGTCCCGAGCTGCGGGTGGAGCCCGGCGCGGCCCCTCAGCAGCCCCGGCCCTGCCCGTGGGCGGTCCCTGCGCGGCCCCGCCCGGCTCGGCTATCGCGGCCATGGCGCTGGCGGTGACTCGGGGCGCGCTGGCGGGTCCGTGTCGGTGCTGGGCGGTGTTTGGGAGCGGGGGGTTGGTTGTGTGTGTTGTCCGGCTGTCACAGTGTGTGCTGAGGGTCTCTCCGTGTCCCCCCCAGGGATCCTGCGGCGCTGGGCCCCCCGGGCGCTCCCGCTCTCCGCCCTCCCCGCACGGTGTGCCGGGCACGGACCGGCCCCGGCCCCGCTCCGGGCCCCGCTCTGGGCACCGCGGCTGCTGGAAGGGAACCGGCCCCGGGCAGCGGCACCCTCGGTGATCAGCAGGTACCGCTGCACGGCCTCCCCATCCTGCAAAATATCCGCTTCTCTTAAGGGTGTTTTATGTGTTTATCTGGGGCAGTTTAGATAGATAGATAGATAGATAGATAGATAGATAGATAGATAGATAGATAGATAGATAGATAGATAATCTGTATATGTATCTACATCTGTGTATATGTGTGTACATATATGTATATACGTATATATATGTATATATATACATTTAAACACTTTTATATATTTATATATGTTATATTTGTATGTATATATGTATGTATATGTATGTGTATATATCTATATGTATATATATGTATGTATATATATATGTATATATATGGGGTTTACATTTATATACTTTTATACATTTGTATACACTTTTTATATTATATATATATATGCATTTATATATATAAATTACTCATTTAGGTATTTAAAAATGTTTTACCTATTTGCATATGAACTATTTTAAGCATATTTACGGCCTATTATTTTAAATGGATAAATATTTGATGAAATATATCCATTTGTATATATATTATATATGCTTATATAATATATATTATTTTATATAAAAGTATAATGTAATATATGAATATGATGAAATCATAGAATATTTAGGTTGGAAGAGACCTTTAAGATCATGAAGTCCAGCCATTAACCCAGCACTGCCAAGGCCACCACTAACCCATGTCCCCAGGTGCCACATCTACACAGCTTTTAAATGCCTCGAGGGATGGCGACTCCACCACTGCCCTGGGCAGCCTCTTCCAAGGCTCAACAACCCTTTCAGGGAAGAAATTTTCCCTGATATCCAACCTGAACCTCTCCTGGCACAATCTGGGGCCATTTTCTCTTGCCCTAGTGCTTGTTTCTTGGGAGAAGAGACTGACCCCAGCCTGCACATACGTACAATATACATCTGTCTGAGACACTCGGGCACCTTTGCACTCAGCAGCAGGTCTGTGTTGGCCCTGAGCTTCCCCCTCCTGTACTGTTAGTGCTTGAAGCAGGAGGTGAAATGTGACATACTCTGCAGCCCAATTTACAATTAGTCTTGTGGTAATGACTGCTGTTTCTCCTGCTGCTGCTGAGGGCTGGACTAGGTGATCTCCAGAGGCCCTTTCCAACCTGAGCTGTTCTGCAATTAATGTTCCAAAAGGAATTTCTGAATCCCAGTAACAGCTGAATGTTCGTGCTTCAGTGTATCACTGCTGTTAGTATATTTAAAGAAAAAAAAAAGGTGTTCTGTGTGGAACAGTAACTTTGAGCTCAATTTTGCCAAGACTCCAGCCCTGCAGTTACTGTTCCTCAGTCATTAGGTGCTGTGCTGTGATGTCAGATGGGTCCTTGTTAACCTTCACACAAGCCACAGTCCCTTCTGATCTCTCCTTATGTGAAAAGCACGGTGATTACTTTTAGAAAAAGATGTTTCATTCCTGTTCTATTTTTCCCCCTGTTTTGGGGGTGTTTCTTCTTCAGTGTCACACCTCTACTTCCAAGTATACTCCAGCAGCCAGCGAGGACTCTCACCTACTACGGCGTACGGAAAGGGAAGAGGAAAAGCGTGAAATCCGTTGTCAAAAGGTTCCTCCGACTGCACAACGGCCTCTGGGTTAGGAGAAAGGTGAGACTTTCTTTTGGGTAAAGTCAGGGTAAAGTGTAATTGTTTTCCTTCCCTTGGAGGGCAGTAGCTGGTAGGGAAGTTAAAAAAAGCTCTGTAGAGAGACTCCCGTTTTCCTGAAAGCGAGGGATTTATCCTGTTGTGCTGAGCAGTGTGGCCGTGTGTGTGTGTGTGTGTGTGTATTTGCAGTGACCTACTTAAAAAAACATTGTTTTTTTTCCTCTACGTGTGTGTTTTTTCTTCTGACAGTCTGGTTACAAGAAGAAACTGTGGAAGAAGTCGGCTTCCCAGAGGAAGCGTCTGAGGGAGTTCGTGCTGTGCAACAGGACACAGTGTAAACTCCTGGATAAAATGACCACTTCCTTCTGGAGAAGGAGGAACTGGTACGTTGATGATCCCTACCAGAAGTATCACGATCGCACGAATCTTCAGGTGTAGAAACCTCGGGTTGGTTTTTGCACCTCTGTAAGAAGGAAGGGGGCTTGGTCCTGTGCCCACGGTCTGGATGTTGGAACATTGATCTGCAGTGCCTGTAACTTTGCTAAATAAACATGTGCGCATCATCTGAGCGGAATTATGGGAGTCAGTGCCCAAAATAAAGGAATGTCCAGGATTCTCTCCAGCTGCGGTTTGTGTTTTACTTAGAGAAAGTCAGGCCGGTCACCTGCGTGTTCTGATGTTTGGTGGTTTCCTGTGATTGTGTGAATAAGTTAACATATTTAATCTTAAATTATTTGAAGAAATATGTCTAAATAACCCCGGGATCTTTTTTGCTGTGTCCATACCAATTGGTGTCTCACTAAGTGTAGTCTCCTGGGGGAACAGGAGAAAGGAGAGCAGGGTCCATCTTAGCACTGTTGCCTGTCATGATACCAGATAAACTTGCCCTGTGTCCATGTTACTAGAAGAGCGCAGAGAAAAAAGCCCAAACCCCAGAGTTTCATGGTTATAACTGATTTTAAAATGCATTGGCCACCAAATTTCATTACAGGACTCACATTTTGTGTTCTGTGTAGGCTTTTGAGTAGTAGAACATATTCTTTGGGTCCTGCACGATATCCTCAAGCAGGCAAGTCTGAGTATTTTCTTGTTTATTCTTCCTTTAAGCCTAACTACAGCTCACAATTCATATTCCTGGTCAGACATAAATGGAACAAACCCAAGGGTTAATTAGAGTGAGGGTCCTTTTGGAGTGTGCAAAGAAACTGGGCTGGGTTTGCTGCAGGATACATCAGAGATTCACTTGCAGAAAGTGTATGAGAAGTGTTTGCTTCAAAACACTGACTGACAGTTAACCCATTACCGAGCAGTCAGTCTCTGGTTATCAGCCCCAGAGCTGCCTGTGTAGCAAGGGGTGGTTTGCTGTACAAGGGTGTAGCATTTCAATGAATTCACTAATTACTCAGAGTGTTCAGTAGCTGTATTTTGTTCTTTTTCCAGTTCATGATACAGAAAGTTCTGGAGGACATGCAGCACTTAGTGAATACATCTATATACAGTCAGCCAGAATTGAGATAAAAATAATACAGCGATCAAAGGAATTATTCTGGCCTGCCAGATACGTTGAACAGACTAAAGATGTTTTTTGTTTCTTTTAATAAAGAAAAGATTAAGACTTTATTCAAGATGTATATCAAGCAGTATAACAAAACCAGCAAAACATCAACCTTTGGAATACTGTTGTCCTTGTGAGGCATCGAGTGTGTACCATTGCATCACCAGACCTTTTCTACCCACCACAGGAAAGAAAAATCACACCAAGTGCACAATTATGAGCCTTAAATAGTTTGTCTAAACGCAAATCCCAACGTAGTGTTCTCTGCTAGTTCAAATACGGTGCTGGATGCAAAAAGGGGACCCGAAACTAACAGCAAAAAGGAGACTGTGGGTAACGAGCATTCGGTCACGAGGGTTCACCACGACACGGGGACGCGTCAGGGAGCAGCCAGAGGCGGCAGGTTGTTTACAGGAGGAGCATCGTCTCTCTCCAAGCAGCTTTTCCCCCTCCTGGCAGGAATAAATTACCTGATTCCTTCCGTGCTGGGTTTGCACTTCTGTAATTTAGGTTAGTGTGGGATTTGTTCCGGGCTGACACCCGAGAAGTGTGTCTTGTGTTGGATGTGATCCCGATTCGGCAGCTGGTGACCGCTGGAGCTGCGCTGACACTGGCCCCCATGGCAGGAGAGGAGGCACGGAGGGCTGCACTGGGCTGCTCTGAGCTTCATTCTCTTCATAACCGAGTGGGTTTATGGTGAATTGGTGAGGTAATCCACAGGCCTGTTTATCATGGACCATCTTCAGCTGCACTTTCCTTCCCCTCAGCCTTGATTTTACATGCTCAAAATAACAAACATTTCACTGGAGCCTTGAGCTGGGTAAATGCAGTTTCCACGGGCTGTCCTCTTCCCTTCAGAAGGATTCCACTCTCCCGGCCTTCTCTGAGACATCAGGAGGTGCCTGCCTGCCCTATGGGACTGATGGTAGGGGCCAGCTGCCTGAAAGGCCCCAAAGCCGGGTTGGCTTTACCCAGCCCAGACTTGTTGCTATTTCAAACCATCTGATGAAAGATTGCTTGATTTTCGGAGGAGGCATCTGGAAGTGGTCAGCTGGCCTACACCCTCAGAGCTGGAGCTGGGAGGGAGCTAAGAACTGCTGTCCCCATCCATCCATGCATGCATCGATCCAACCATCCCTGCGTTCTCTCCTTGCCAGGTCCTGCACACCCCGGTGTGCCAGGAGGGGTCAGCAGCAGCGCAGGAAGGCAACTCGCTGGAATCCGTCTCATTCCTTGGCAGAGGCTCCAGAGAAAAACTGGAACAAAAGACTTCAACTCCGGAGTTGTTTATCCTCGTAGCCAAGGGGTGAAATGACAGACTTGGGGAAAGACCTGTAAACAACCTGCGTGAGGAGGGTGAGGAATCCAAAGCGAGTGGCCGTTCTGGTCTGTACAGAACACCGGAGCACAAGTGCACGTGGTCAGGCATCGACACGTCTGTCTGTCTGTACACAAATATACAGCTCCGCTGATAAACTGATACATTTTTGCCAGAGATATGAAAAGGTTTATTTTTCTCATTTATACAGTGAATGTTTTGAGAGATATAAGGCAACTCCCTTGACAACATTTCACCTCAGCATTCAAGAAATGCTAAACAGTCGAGTTTACAGTAAAACAGCAGATTAGACGCACATTTAATAGTTTTAGTGAGAATCGATGTCAATACAGCGTGTCTGAGATTAGAACTTGTCAGATGTTACGCAGCTCTATGTTGCTGGGGTTATTTGGCATAATTGAGTGCAAACTTGTCAGCTTCTTTTTTTATATCTTACAGCAGCCCATTGCATAGCAGGGAAACATGGCTTGCTTGCAACAGGATTTTATTTTCTGCTAACAGTGCAGGCAGTTTTTCTATTTATTTTTATTGTTTGCCAAAAGAAATCAAATAAACTCTAAAGCTGCTTAAAAACAAAATACACAAGCTTAGCTCCTCAAAGCTTTTGCTGAGTATCTTCCAAGGACTGACTCTTCTGTAACTGACTCTTCTGTAACTGCTACTTAGACAGCTTTGTTGGTTTACTTTTTGAAGAATTTTTCCTTCTTGTACATTGCAAAATATGACTGAATCAGCACATGTAAAGGAAATAAAATTCTCAGGTAATGAGGCCAAATACTGTGGCAGACACAGGAAATACCTGCTTGCTTCTTCCATTCCCTAGCCAGGTCAGACACACATTTGTGTGTGCACGTAATTAATATCTTCCTTTCTTCCCCACACATGTAGGAAGCTGTGGGGGAGACCTCAGGGACCCAGTGGACAGGAAAGGTTTCAAAGGCCACTTCAGAGTTCTCTCTGAGCCTGACATGCTCCATCCTGGGCTGCAGCACCTGACCTACATGAGCAGTGTTCACCACGGAGCCCGTGTGCTGACCCACTGGTGATGGCACATCCTAACATAATGCTAAATGTTTTTCTAGTCTATGTGACAGGTCCAAGAGCAAACACAAAGGGCCACGTTAATTAAATTATGTGTGAATCTCACATGCTTAACACTTACAAGAGACACCAACTTGAAGCACAAATACACAAACCCTACCACGTCTTCCTCTTCTTTTATGTCTCATTTATATATGGATACAAATACACCACTCCACTTGGTTCTCGTGGTTCTAACCAAACCCCATGCTACAGGAGAAACTCCAGGCTTCAAGAAGCAGCTCAGACCCAGCGCCCTCCTCTGCTCGTTCAAGCGGAACAGCAGCCCCTCACCAGGAGAGCAGAGTGCTGGGAATGGCACTGCTGCAGCAGGGGAGGAAAGGTTTGTTTTCCCCTGGAAATGCATCACTAGAGCAATTCTAACATCCGTGGCTGCAACTGGCACATGCCTGGCTTGCCCACACTTTAAAAGTGGAAGCAGAACATTGGCCACAAGCGGTGGGATCTAGTTCTTCTACCAGCCGTCGTTTTCCACAAAATACTCTCCTGGCTCAGGCTGATCAAAATTAAGACTCCCCCTTCATTACATCGTTGAAACCATTTCTTTTCTCTTGCACATCTCTTCCTCATCCTCTGTAAGTGGTTTTGTCTTTGTGGGTTTAGCACAATGATTTTCTCAGAGCACACGATTGACTTGCAGAAACAGAAACGCTAAAGAATCCTGGATATTTTGTACAGTCAAAGCACTTTGACATTTGTTACATCATTCACAGTCTTGAGGAGGAAGGGAGGAAAGAGAAATCCATGGGTTCTGCAAATCCACTTCATCAATGATAAAGCCATAAATAAATACACCGTCAATGTATCATCATGAGCAACTGATTATTGTTGTTTCCACTGTGCATTCACAGAGCAAGAGCTGTGCAGACACAAATGAAATCGTAAAGGTACAGCGTGGGTGGGTGGGTGGGTGCACACTCTGCAAACCAAACCAGGACCCCTCACCTGCAGGTGTGTGTGTGTGCCAGACTGTCCTACCCACGTCACGGACCAACAGGAGCAGCGCGGCACAGAGGGACACGGAGAGGGGAGAGAGAAAGGCCATGTCTACAACGCTGGACATCAAAGCACATCCATCCCACTGCTGTTTCCTACATTATTAACGAGTAGCTCTTTAAGGCAGAAGAGAGACATTCTGTGGATCTTGGTGCTATTGGCTCATTGCACTCACATTGTTTCAGTGGCAGAGGACGAGGTACTTTTCTTCCTGAAGCGAGGTCTAAGGGTCCTAGGCGGTGCCTGTGGAGAAGCAAGACAAAACTTCAGTGGCATAATAGGAAAACGTATTCTCTTTCCTTACAACTCACTCATCTTTTGTGGGACTCCTGTGGCAAGGATCCCATTCCAGGCATGAAGCAGTGGAGAAGCAGATCTTGGCCCTGAAGATCATTAATGAACAACCAGCTGAGGACTAACCCAGGCTGTAATCCTTTACTCAGGTTACACCAACACCTTCCCCTCTGGCGCTCGGTTAGAGGTGTGGTGAAGGATTGCTAATAACACGACAGCTGAAAGAGCCAGGTCAAACTGGTGCAATGTACAGCAGCTCACGGGTCAAGGTATCAAACTGGTGGCAGGGAGCCAGCTCTGGTGCCTCACCAGCACATCCTGCACTGCCCAACCCATCTGCAGCACCTCGGAGGGCACAGCTCGTGGGCATTACAAAGCTGAAGGGGTCCCCAAGGTGAAACACCTGTAATTCACTCAAGGCAGAGCTCTTAAAAATCAGCCTCTTGCTTGGGAAAGAGGCTGGACACAGTCCATTGAAATTATTCTAGAAACCAACTATTGGAATTCTGCCTTGAGGGCAGCTGACAAAGAGAGCTTTAACGAGGAGGAGCCCTGAATACCCAGGAGGAGGCAAACTAACTCCATGGAATTGGTTTACTGGGATTAACCCTGTTCTCCACACTGAGATAGAATAGTTAGACTAGCAAACAAAAGAAAAACCCTGATCTGCGGTGCCTCCTTCTCTCAGAATTGTGTCTTGCAAGCTTCACAATAAGAAACAGTTCCCAGATGTTGTAAAGGAGCACAAATGCTCAGCGTGGAGCTCTGTCACAGCACCAGGTAACACTGCAAGGCCTGACAGGCTCTTCTACTCCTTTTACACAAAGCCTTGTTTTCTTTAACAGCATCAATCTATTTACCTGTAAGGCTCTGAAAGGATCTTACCGTTCTCAAGTGAGGACTCTGTCATTTATATTTTATAAGACTTTCAAACCCAAGACCGTGCCGTGTTTCTGCATTCCCACAGTGCAGCAGGGTATAAATATTCATATAGATAAGGAACTGCAGCACTGTGAGGATTTATTCAGACCCCACCTAAATCTCCATTTTTTATTCTAGTTTGACCATAAACCAAAGTAGTTTCTATCCCCCAGAGGTAGATTAATCAGAAGGGATTGGAACTGCTGACCAAACCCTGCATAACTGATTTTTCCACAGGCACAAATTCAGATTCCTTTAAGGAAATCCACACATGGAGGAAAGTGAGCAAACCCAGAACAAGACCCACCCTTGAAAAAACAGAAAACGTACTGTTTGTATTGTGTGGGTTTAGACCAGAGAGACATATTTGTTCAGTTGAAGGTTCAAGGAATGTCACAGAAGGACAAGCCTCAACAATATGGAAGTACCTCAAGGGGTGGATCCTTCTTTTTGGGCCTTTTGTTCATGGATGCACAATCGTTCTCTTCATCATCTGAGAACACTGAGTCTTTTGTTTCACAGTTTGTCTCAGGAGGCTTCTCATACCTATTTTCCACACCTATTTCACCTATTTAACATGGCCATTTAACAGCCTAAATGTGAAGACAAAGGATGGAGAGATCAGTGATGGTCTGATTCACAGGCTGCCAAATGTCACCTCCCCGCAAAGCCATGCATCTCCCAGGGATTAACTGGCAGGTTCACACACACACTCTAGTAAATAGCAGCTCTGGGGTTAGAAACCAAAACACTCCTGTTCACAAAGCCACTATATGCTCTATTTTGATTATTTTACATAGAATTCAGACTAAATTCACAGCCTCTGATGTTTGGGAGGTTGACTCTAGAAAGAGAGGTTTTTCTGTTTGGCTCAGGGATAAACAAAATAGCCGATTTCTTGAATTGCTGACTCCATCCATAGCTTCTGCACATTTACTGCTTCCAGGAGGAGTATCCTCTAGAAGACTCCAAAAGAGTGTTGAGGACCTCTGGTCGGCACAGAGAGAGCTGCCTGGGATGCAGACACATGAAGCACAGCGGCACTAACACACTTGAAGCTGAGAGATCTCAGGGCAAGCACCCAGTCTGAGGTTCACCAGAAGCTTCACCAGGCATGGAATGGACCCTCAGCAAGTGGGTGTGTTGCTGCAAGATCAGAGCAGGGAAAAGTCTCTCCTCTGTCACTCTGAAGTAAATGTAAACGTGATGGAGCATTAACTCCACTCATAGATCTGAAGGAGGATTATTGCCCCATGACTACACACCTGGTTGGTGGTTCTTATCCTTGTAACTTGGGACTGGTCACGTTCCACAACAAAATTAATCTGCTGCCTTAAATCCCGACAGTGGAATGAGACGGTATTTTTTAATGAACAAACCAAAGCAAGAGAAGAAGAGGAAACCCAACATGACCAAGCTTCCTGCATCTCCACAGCTTCTTACCAGCAGGGCTGGAGCTTTCCAAGGCGGCTTTTTTCATTCCAAAACGTGTCAGGACTGGAAGCGTTTGCTGTGTAGATGGCACTAATCACAATTACTGGGTCTGTACTTTGACTGTGGCATGAACATACACAGAAATAATGCTCTGTGTTTCTTGTCTCACCCTGACTGCAAGAGTCTGCTGGACCATACACTAAAACCCAAAAACTGAAACCAAAGAGGGTTCTTAAACATGGAATACTTATTAATCCACTTGGATTCTTAAAGCCCAAAAGAACTGAATTCCCCAACAGCTCTTCCAGTTGGGTAACAGAGACACAGAGGGAAAGTGATTTGGCTACAGCAACACCACGAGTCACAAGTAGGTCACTGGGGCTCCCTCCAGTGCCAAACTAAAGTCAGCAGCTAATCGTTCTCAGCCCACAGGATGCAGCTGCTGCTCGAGACAGGGGTCTGTGCACACCATCCTCTGCCCACTGACCCTGTGTTTCCACCCCTTTATCACCATTTGCATGGGCAGGCTGGGAGACACCAAAAGAGGTGTCTCCCAGACCCAGGAAGAGCTGGAAGTTGATTTTTTTCCCAGTTGTACTGAAGATGTCGATAGTCACGTTGCAGAGAGGTCAGGAATAATGCTGAATTGTTTTTCTTTCTATGTGTGACTGCCGTGTGAAGACTACACTGTGGGGAGACTTAAATGTTCTCTAGACCACAGGGCAAGACAGTACAGGAATGTTTTATTTTACTATTTTATCCCTCCACTTGGAAGTGAGCTACTCGGGAGCAGCCTGGCTTAGGCCATCTTGGATGTGGAAGCTGCTCATTGATGCCTCTCTGAGCCAACAAAAGGAGCCAAGTTTAGCAGAAGTGGTTCAGGATTTCTTTCAGTGGCCTCACTGAGGTTTGCACAGTGGCACACCACCACACCTCCAACCACATGCCACTGCCAGGGGGCCAAGGTCTTTCTCAGGGAGAAAGGACTTTGAATGGCACAGGATGGAGATGTGTTGGAGAACCAGTCAGAGTGTTCAGCGACTAGAGTGAGGAGACACTGGCAGCTGAGGCTGAGAGCAGATGGCATCAGCGAAATGTGCCCTGCTCCCCTTCTCCTGCAGCCACTGTGCTGCAAAAGGAGACAGAAGCAGCTGTCAGCCCTGAAAACGCTCCCATGTTTTTCCAGTGTCCATTGCTTCCTTCCTTATTGTTCTCTCTCTTGAACTGGGTGCTGGGCAGAAAAGATATCCAGGCAGCTCTGCCATCCGTGTCTCACTGTAGGCACAGCCTCCTGCAGGCTCTTCCATTCTCCCCATCAGCCAGAGTGTCACATCCATGTCCTGGAGCTGCTTCCATGAAGATCAAGAGGAGAGCTCAGCCTCCAAGCTGGCACATATTGCTTTGATCCCTGCACCTGAGAGGTCTGTAAAGTCCACTGGAAGATGGGCTGACATCCTCTTCCCTGCTCCATCTCACTGTGAATGAGGCACTGAAAACCAACCCAGTGGAAACCAGTTTTGCTTCAGCCTCACTGAACTGGAAAAGGGAAGAGGTGGGGCTACCCCAGGCCTTTCCACTACATTTCTGACCATTAACGAGAGCAGACTTGGAATACACAGGTTCCTTAAGACCCAGGAGAAAATGTAAAGCAGGAGATTAACCAGAATAATAAACACACATGTGAGGCATGGGTGAGAAAAGGAGATGGAGGCTTAAAGTGAATGGATGGGTTCTGGGACACTGAGGTTTGTTACCGGAGCAAGTAAAGACTGAGGAGCAAAACGTATTGTCAGGGCTGGCACACACTTCTTGAGGAAGTGGCACACGCTTCTTGGGTGACCTCCTGAGTGTTTCTAAGGGCCACCTTTAGGATCTGAGACTGTGGGGCCTCGGGTCACTCTCAGACGTCCCCAAAGAAGCAGAGCCAGCAGCGTGTGCTGCTCCAGGGAAGCAGCCAACAGCCTCAGGGACTGAGTCACAGCCAGGAGGTGGCTGTGTAAAAACACGGATCACACAGCAGACCTTTGCCTGGATCTCTCTGGGAGACTCTCTCTCCCCATCTCAGGGCAGGCTGTGTTTCAGGTGTCTCCACCTGTTACATTTGTGGCTCCACCCCTTTGTGTGGAGGGGCTGGACTGCTGCAGAAACGGGAAATGGGCTGGTGTACCAGGACTGATGCTGCTGCTGCCTCTGGCAAACACCTTTTCAGCACCCAGACCAGATTACACTCCTCTCTCCACTAAGGGAGTTGGGATCTAAGCTGTTAAATGTACCACAGGGACAAACCAAGCACAGACAGGGGAACGTAGGGCCAGATTATCATCATCATCTTTAATCTTGTGATTAAACAAGGGCTAAGAAATCTCCCTTCCAAAATTCTTCCTACAGTAACTACTGGGATTCAGTCGTGGGATTCAGCAACCACTTTGATTCAGACTCTGGTCTGCGCTGCTGTGAAAATCCAGAGTAACTCCTATGGATTTTCAAGGGTACAGCAGAGGTCAGGACCTGACCCACTGTTAACTACAGGTGAGCAAAGGAATTGGATCTAGACCCTCTGAAAAATCTGGACACTTAAATACAGTTACAGCAGGAATCAGGCAACTTTGAGAGAAATTGGACCTCCCCTTATTTTACTTCTTCCTCCCATCACTGCAATTCCTCGGGAGCAATGGGGAAAACCACAGTCATAGACTACACAAGACTGGAGCAAGGTATTGTATTATTGTAATGGAAGGTGAGGTCACTCCAAAGTTAGGCCTTCCCAGGGGATAATTCACATAAAGAGGTTTGCACACCAAGGAATTTGTAACATTTGTAAGTAATTTGTAATACGATGGCCATCAGCTTCTTTCCCCTGCAACAAAGATAAATTCACCATCATTTCCGAGAGACATTGACCCAAGTCCTGCACTTCCCCAGCAGCTTTCATTGCCAAACCAAGAAGTTAGGAGCAGCCAACTCCACCAGCACACACTGCCCAGGAGCCACAAAACAGAGGCAGACATCCTTTCCAAAGCTGGAGTCAAATGCAACCAAAGCAAACAAGTCTAATCACGTCAACAAAGTCATCCGTTAATGCAAACACATCCCACAAACGAGTAAGTTGTTAAATGCTAGTCTACTCCAAACACCTCAGAAGAAAATTCATGCAATCTGTAACACTTACATCAGAGTCCCATAATATTTACATAGAGAAAAGGAAAGAATAAACTGTTAGAGGAAAACATTTGGGTGCAGAGGGGGAAGGAACATTGTTTCAGAACACAGAAACATTCATCTTTGCTTTTATCATATCTGTGGCTCAGCTGGTGCTTATTAAACAACAATATTTTAACTTTCTGTTGGTAAAATACAAATATACCTAAAGAACCTACTGATTTTCTATGAAATTTTTTTTCTTCCCTGAAATAACTAAAATAAATCTTAAACTCTTTTTAAATACCAGAGAAACTCCCAAATTGCCATTCAGAAGTATCAGTGCAAAGTGATGCAAATCAGCCCTGTAAAAATTTGATTCAGTATTTAGTAAAGGGAAGTTTTAAGGAGAAAATGCCTACAGCAACACAAAGTTGTTGTTTGTTCTTAAAGTTCAAGAAGAGAAAGGTTAGGAAAAAAAATATCCCCCTAATGAGAGCTGCAAGCAAAACTGGCTAAGAACAAAAATTAAACCACCCACACCATTTAATTGAATTAGTTTAGAGATGTATGATCAGCCCCCTTGACACAAAGCCAATTAGTGTTTTTAGAGCGCTTTCCACTGTAATAACTCATGTGCAGTCTGCAGCCAACCACAAAGGGGTTGGACACAGCTCACAGACCCATAAGGTGATTTGTTTAAAACACCAGTGTCCATCAAGGTGCTCACTGAGCTGTGCTGCTGGTTGTGTGAGATCTCACAACTCTGCAGTGCACACCCAAAACCAGTCCTGCTCATCACAAATGTCCTTGCACATCTCTGACCCTGCCTAAGGCTCCTGACCAGCATTTTAGTATTAAGTGCCTCCTCAAAGACTTGCAGCCCCAAAAGTTCTCTTGATACACAGCTGATTCTTCAATTCCTGCTAGATATATTTATTGTCTGCAAGGATTAAAATTGTTCCTCCCTCTCACCGTGCCCCAGGTCTTCACAACAGCCCCTAAGAGGCATTAGTTGAGAGAACACCAACCACCACACATATTTGTTACTTCTTAAATGCCAGTCCCAAGCAAGATTGTTTAATATTGACCAGTGTTAAGCATTTGCCAGGCACTGCCAAAAGATAAACAGATATCCCTGGAGATTTTCACTCTGTCCTCTCTGAAGGGGAAAAAGAGCTCTTATGTAATTGTACTGTTTGAACACTGCAGCCTGACTTTCCACAGAACACAGAGGAGATAAATCAGAAACTCGTGTAAAGACCTGGAAGGAGTTTCACCAGCAAAGTCCTGCCACTGAACTGGAGCAACAGGAGCTGGCACAGGAGCTGCCAGGAAGATGAGCTCGAGTACATCTGGTGGAACACACTCGTATTTGGTGAAGCTGCCCAGAGCAAAGGAGGAGGAATGTCCTGAATTGCATCAACACTGCAGACTGTGAGGCCGGTGGGAGTGATCCAACTGGGCTGGAAAGGGCTCTCCTGTGAGGGAAACAGCTCCAGGACAGAGGAGCCACCACTGCTTACAGGGACAGACCCACTCCAGCTCAGGGGAGCTCAGGCTGTGCTCAGCCAGGCTCCACAGAAATGCACATTCCATGGCACCTGCAGGCCACATCCTCAGGAAACCTTCCCTCAGGATGTCATCTAGGGAGTAGAATGCTCAGACTTTTGCTCCACCAGCCTGTGCTCTGCTAAAAGCTCTGGGGGGTTCTGTGACTCAGAAACAATTGAGTTCCACCTGCCAGAGCATTAAGGCAACTGCTCCTGCCAAAAAGGCACTAAACCAGCCTTTAATACTCCTCCTTGAGGTAAGGCTTGACCATCTGCCCATTTTGATTACAAACTCTTTGGAAATGAGAACTGTTGATGATTGGACTCTGAGGCTGGCTACACAGAAGTTTGCCCCAAGAAAAGATGAGTGCCAATAGCTCAGGGCAGCTCAGCCCCAGCTAAACAAATTCAGATTCTTTCTTCCCCCAGCTTTTCGTGGCATTGAAAAACGTTCACATGACGTAGTCAGCTCTCCAGGCTACCAAAGCTGCCCTTACAAAGGAGCGCTTAAACGGCAGGCCACTGTCTGAGAGTGCATTAATGCATCTATTGCCTTGGAGACAGAGAAAGGGCAGCCTGTGGAGACAGAATGAGCCCTCTATGAGATAGAGCCTCAGCACATCCCTATTGACATGGTCTAAGGGACTGGATTATGCTGGAGAAGGGGGTGGGAATAGCAGGGCAAGCCCAGTCTGAAAGACAGGGCACGCAATTTCAACCAGATCAGCATGGCTTTGGGTCCAATTTGTAAACATATTGGACTGATTGCTGCTTGAGCATCATTAAATGACTTTCCTAAAATTAACTCATGACTATTAAGCCCATAAGGATTTAGTGATTCTTTTTATAAATAACAATTTTAAGTCAAATCCATAAAATTGGTTTAGGCTAAAATTAGAAGGTGCTAATAAAATGCCCTGTGAATACAAGTGTATTTCATAATTCCTTAAATAGACACCGTCTTAAACAGGCCTCACTGTCCTGCACAGTGGCACACTCACCCAGAAAAGGACAACAGGGAGGGTGACAAATCAAACATGAGGGTTGGTTTGCCACCTGTGCAGGGTGCAAGGAGATTGGGATCACTGGGATCAAGCACTGGTGCCGCACAGGGCTGTGGCACCAGGTGCCAGGCAGTGGGAAGGCACAGATGGCTGCAGCACGGTGGCAGCACTGTGATCCTCTAGTCCCTCTGCCGCCGGCCCCAGGTTGATTGGTGTGCAAAATTAACAAAAAGCACATGAGATGAGAAGAAAAGGATTTACAAAGGTCTTTTTGCCTCCACCAACATGAGACACTGCCAGTCTGGCTTTCTTTTTTCTCCCAGGCAAGCTGCTTGGCAGCACCATCCTCTGGCATGCCCAAATTGGAGGTCTCCCACTCCTTTCATCTGCCACTGGGACAAAATGCAGAAGTGGCACGTCCTGGCTCTTAGCAACCAAACTAACTGGCACAGCACTGAAAGGACCACCAGCAGCTAAACCATTCACTGCATTCCTACGTTTGTAAACACAATAAACGCTGGGGACAGTGGGGACATTTTTGAAAAACAGCTCTAGTGCAGATCGGAACAAGGAGAGTCTGTTCAACCCTATCTTGCCATACCAGAGTCTGCTACTGGGCTTTGCTACATACTCTGCTTATCCCAAACACAAACGTCCTCTCCACCAAGAGAAACACGAGCCGATCCCTAGGGAACAGAGCAAAACAGGGCTGGGACTGAGGAGGGTTTGCTCTTGCTGTGTTCCCAGTGGCTTTACACTAGCACTGGGAGACACGTGGCAGAGGAGTTACACTGCACAGCAAGGACATGGCACGTCCTCTAGAAGAGAAAGGAATGAAGTTCTTCTCCAGAGAAACATTCCCCAGCCTTGGGTAACAGAGGTCAGTAGGGTGAGAAGCACTGCAGTACCTGCCATCAGCACACACACAGCTCCCAAACCCTGGTGTTTGTTTCCCTGGTGTTAGGAAACCCAGTGAGCAAGAGCGGCAGGAGCAAGCCAGGCTGGGGAACACAGCCATGCCCAAAAAGGGATGCATGGATACCAGGGCACAGGAAATCCAGCACTCACCTCTGAGGAGTCGGCACACCGAGCAACACGTGCACACTGAATGAAAGAGGAGCTGAGCGTTAGGAACTCATCGGGCTGAGCCACTGACTCCCAGAAAACACTTGGCATCGTTTGGAAGGGGGACTCGAAGGCCCTCGCGTGCACTGTCTCCACTGACCAGCATGGAGCCCACTCAGGAATGTGTCTCAGCCCAGGCTGTGTCCCTCCTGGGTGTTAAGGAGGGGATGAGGTTCAGTTCCCTGGCTGTGCTCTCAGACCACTAAGCAGAAACAACTCCAGACTGGAGGGACCTGGAGTGTGGGTAAGGAATGGGTAACACAGTGCAAAAGGCTGTATGATAATAAACATGGGGTGGGCTTGGTTTGCTACGTGCCTGGATTTTTTTTTTCAGTAGATTTAGACTTCTTGTACAAGTCTGGCTGCTGCAGCCATTCACACAGCTTCTAAGGAAAACCATCCGCAGACCCCAACCTTCCTAAATCAGGAGGGTCCTGCAGCAATTAATATCTTGGTGGAATTGCCATAAGAGGGAAAACAACCAAGGGAACTGCACTGCACCCTTCAGTGCAAATGCAGGTGATTCACAGCTGTGTTCGTGAAAGTGTGAACTTTACAGCTTCACCTTGTGGACAGCTTATGTTCCAGGAAACAGCCTAGAAATAACTTCCAGTTGGAGCCTTTCAATTTAATGCTCACAGTGGCATCAGTGACTCCACATAAAAAAAAGCTTTTGAAGAAGAAAAAGGTTTGAGCCCTGTGTGATTTTTTTGTTATGATTATACTGTGCTGTAGACACTGGAAGTTTTTCCATAATTTAAGAGTCATTTTAAACCAGCACAAACCAGAGCTGCTGTTGAGGAGAGACATCCCACTGTACCTCACAGTCTGGTCTCCACCCTCCTTTCCCTTTTACTGATGTCTGAGCTGCTGCTCTCTCCTGCCTTGAGGATCTGACCCAAGTCAAGAGCAACCTGGAAGCAAGGAACAGCATTTAACTCGAACCAGCTCCCCCACTGGGGCCAGCATGTCCACAGGAAAGGCCAGTAGGGGCCAAAAGCAAAGGGGTCACACCCTTTCAGTGACACTGCTGCCTCACTTTGGCTGGATGCTACTGTGAAACTCTGGGCTTCCTCAACCAACCTCACGAGATCTGCTGTGGGTTCAGCCTCTGATTTTAAACAGCAGGGAGCTGATCACAGTTTTATGACAGTTTATTCCCTGAGAGCTCAGACAACACATACATAGGGGTTGTTCTCACACACCTTCCTGGTTTGTGGTGACTGAACTAACCACACATCCCAACTGCTGATGTTCCCCCACCTTTGTTCTGTCCTGAAAAGCCTTTGGTCTTTCAGTGGAAAACTGAATCAGCCTTGACTCTCTCCTGCACAGAGGAATGGAGAGTGTCAGAAAGCACACTGCCCATTTCTGCTTTGAAATCATTCCAGATGAGAATGATTTCAGCCTGGGGAGAGCTTAAGCAGAAAGGACACTCAGTCTGGGCAATACAGAGGGTGGCTCCATTGTTTGTGATCCTCTGGCCCAGGCAGCATCAGCTCTGGACACGGATGGTCCCACGATGCAGCACAAATTAAAGCAATACTGTAAGATCATGAAGTGCAAAAGCCCCTCGCTGTTAATAAGGACATGTCTTGTCTGTGATTGTTACTGGACATTCGCCAGAACAACAGAATTGCCTTGAAAAATACTTGGAAATATTGTTCTGGAGTCTCCAGTTCTCCGTAACAATGAGTAGCCACACAACATTTACAGTCCCCAAAGGAAAGGGGCAGTTCTGCCCTGTGGAAAAAGCACAGGTTGGAACAGGCACTGAAGATAAAATATCACATTCTATCATCAGGGTGCCAGGACATTAAGTCAAGAAATGCTGACCTAAGAGCAAAGCAAAGATCAGATGAAGAGGTGGTGGGCCTGCTGTGTGGAGGGAGGGGATCACTTGGTGTTTCCTTGGTTGTGTCAAAGCAAGGCGTGCACTTCCCAGGAGCAGTGGTGATGACTCATGGGGGCGGTCAGCAGCCACCCCCAAATCACAGCAAAAGCAGCCTCTGCCCCTTTGTGTCACCCAGGTGTGATGAGGAGGACAAGGGTCTCTCTGTGGGATGGGTGTGAACACACCTGGAGCCCACTGTGTGCTGAGCAGATCCACTCCTATGGAAGGACCATCTCACAGCAGGACTGCTCAAGGCCACCACTGAAAGGCACCCAAGACAGCACAAGGTAAAGGTGAAAAAAAAAAGGCATGAAAAGGTAGAGGAAAAGGAGCAATTCTCCTTGTCTCAAAGGCAGCTCTTGCAGATTTTATTTCTTGGCCTCATAAGACAATCTTCAGCAGGCAAAAATAAACCTACTGCTGTGTCTGCATGAGGGTGTTACTGAGTGTCAAGCTCTTCACACAGTACTCTGTGTCAAGAGATTCAGAGAGTCACAAATCCATCTAAATCAGCACCATTCACATTATAAAAATAACAACAATGGAAATGAAACAAGCTGAGCAGTTATTTAATGCAGAGTGCAGCGTGGTCCTGCTGCCAGCTTTTGGCCAAAGCCTCCTGTTGTCAGTAGAGCCTTTTCACTTGTTTTGGTGGTTTTGGAATCACGTCCAAGAGACGTGAAACCAGAACCTGAACTGCTCCTGGTGCTCACAGGAGGACTGGGGGGTTTCACACCAACAGACCTGAGTTTCAGTAGCCTTCTCTGTGCAGAGAAGACAACAGGCCTCTCTCTGTCCCCCCATCTTTCCAAACCACTTTCTTTCAGATATCACAGCTGCTCCTAAACAGTCACACAATAGGACTGGAACCAGCAACACCAAGTTCCACACCAGATCTGGCTGCATTTCCAAGTCTCAGGAAATGGGAGCCATCTAAATTCCTGTAACCTCATCCCGAGGAGCCCCCTCTTGTCTTCGCATCACTACTGTAAGTGAGGGTGTGCTTTTCCACACCGTTTGTTCAGCAGCAAAGCAGGCTTGAGGAGCTTCCAGCTCCTGGCCTCTTGATCCCACATCTCCCAAAACAGACATCTTGGAGGTTCCCAATAAGGCAGATTAGCAAATTGGCCCGAGTTAAAAATAATCACTCAGAAATAGTATAAGAAGCACTTTTAATCTGGATCACACTCAGGATTTCTTCCTGATGCTCACACACATTCCTAGGCATGGGGATGCCAGTCCCAAAGCAAAAAGGGTTACCACTGCTACAGCAGTGCTTAGTTTTTCCACCTGTAAGGTTGCCTTTGGTCTAGCATTGCCCCTTCCTCAGGAAAATCCCATGTATAGCAACATTCCTCACCTAATCCAGTCAAAATAACACATCTAGTCAAAATAAATCCTGTTTCTGCCACAGTTACTGATCAGTTGCAAAATTAGGCAGTGACTTTGAGAGCTGCACTTGCAGATTTTGGAAAATATCCTTGAGAGCTGCACTTGCAGATTTTGGAAAATATCCTTATCACCAAGAGAGATCACAGAATCATAGAATCACAGTATGGTGTGGGTTGGAAGGGACCTTAAAGATCTAGTTCCACTTCCCTGCCATGGGCAGGGACACCTTCCACTAGACCAGGTTGCTCAAAGCCTCATCCACACCAGCTTTGGATATTTCCCGTGCTTCTGGGTGTCAGGTGCAACCTGAAGGCCCTCTGATAATATAATGATAATTATAGTAATAACAATAATAATATAAAATCCAAAGAAACCCTCTCCAGCATAAAGGAGTACCTGAAGAAAGGGACTGCCACAGTGCAAAGCCACCACTGCCAGGTGGCGACCCGAGCGGGGTCAGCTCTCGGCATCCTCTGTGACAGGTCCCATATGATGACGAGGTTTTAGCTTTTGTTGGTTGATTTAGTTAACATGCATTTTTATGCTGAGACATTATTGTTCCAGCTATACCTTAATTCTAACCATAAGCATCTCCACAGCCCCGAGGAGTTTCAGAGCTCTGATCAAAAAGGGTTGGTCTGCTTTTCCTTCCCGAGTGCTTCATCTCAAAATTCCATAATAGCAGGGGCTGTTACCCCTCAGAAATGGAACTATGCTGTCTTGTCAAAGAAAACACACTGGGTAAGAACATAACTCTGTGTTCTTCATTATAACCATAACCTTTAACTCAAGCCCTCAGCTAATTCTCTTAATTAGTGTGGTCGCAAAGAGATCAACGAGCAGGCACAATTCTAGCTGGCAGCAGCCAAGGACAATTAACATAAGCCTTCTCTGAATCATATAAAACTTTAGGTTTTTGTTTTGGGAATCATTAATCTCCTATTTTAAGGTTTCTCTTGGCAACACTGGGAATAAAACACTTGCAAAAGGCAAGGACAAGATGTTTCCTTTCTCGTTGGATTTTTTTTTTTTTTTGATGCTGCTAACATAATTCGTGGATTTGCAGTGGGAGTAGGACAGAAGGAAAAAAGAGAGGGAAACACCTCTAACCAGCAAAAAAAACTCAAAAAAAATCTACTCTGAGTTGGCTTTGCATGCCAGGTTGCTGATGTAAGAGGTAATTGAGCATCAGGAGAACAGAGGTGCAGCACAGGTTCTGTTATTTATAGGACAAGTTGGTTATTTAAACTGCGAACTGATACAGTGAGTGGTGAGTGAAAACTTCTCCTTATCAACAGTAATTGGCAGAAACTGCAGATAAAATGCCCTATTTCTGGAATGCACTACTGATACCCTGCTCCTGTGTAACCACAGTGCACAGAACTCTCCTGCTGGCAGTCAGTCACCACTGCTGTTCCCCAGGGCTCGGTACTGGGGCCAGTCCTGTTTAGGATCTTTACTGATGACCTGGACAAGGGGACCAAGGGCACCCTCAGTCAGTTGACACCAAGCTGGGTGGCAGTGTTGGTCTGCTGGGCAGCAGGAAGTCTCTGCAGAGGGATCTGGACAGGCTGGATCGATGGGCTGAGGCCGATGGAATGAGGTTCAAAAAAGGTCAAGTGCTGTGTCCTGCACTTGGGTCACAACAACGCCCTGCAGCGCTACAGGCTGGGGAAGAGGGGCTGGAGCAGCTGAGGGAGCTGGGGGTGTTTAGCCTGGAGAAAAAGGAGGCTCAGGGAGAATGTTATTGTTCTCCACAACTACCTGAAAAGGTTGTAGCCAGGTGGGGATCAGTCCCTTCTCCCAGGGTAAGAGCAAAAAGAAACTATGAGAAGAGAAAAGGGAGCAGTGGTTTTGTCTCTTTCCATGGGCACGTAGCTCATCTTTGTTTAACATGAGAAAAAACTTCTTCATGTTTAGGGTGGCAGAGCACTGAACAGGCTGCCAAGGGCAGTTGTGGAGTCTCCCTCTCTGGAGACACTCAAAACTCACCTGGATGTGCTCCTGTGTAACCTGCTTTAGGTTACCCTGCCTTTATCATAGAATCATAGATTGGTTTGGGTGGAAAGGTACCTTAAATATCATCTCATTCCAACCCCCTGCCATGGGCAGGGACCCTTCCAAGTAGAGGAAAGCCACATAAATCTTCTAAGGTATTGACCTTAAAATACACAATTATCTACCATCACATATGGCTTTTGGGACCTGGGCATGGAAAGCACAATTCCTTCAGTTTTACATACTAAGGAGCAGAAATACCAGTGTCAAACCAGTGCTTTGCAATACAGCAGGTTGTGGATTCACATGTCCTAACTCAGTCTTGCCTCCTAACCACCACACTGCTTCTGCAGACACAGGACCTGCTCCTTCAAGCCTTCCCCAAAAGTCTCCATAAAGCAGGGTTTCTGCTCTGATCGAGGCTGCAACATCTGCAGCCCCAGATAGGCTCTCTATTAATGTTTCTGAAGTGGATTTCTGTCTCACAGCCACTGCTGTTGGGCTTTCCAACAGCTGGTTAGAAAGACCTTTAACCAGAAAGGTGAGGTCTTTGGCTGAGTCACCCTCCTGTCTAACACACAGTCTGGGGTATTTTTACCGACTCCATCTGATGTCAGACTGACTGTGTCCCACTAATGCAGGAAAAAAAGAGGAGTCTAATGTTTCTCTGAGGGAGTGGGGACTGCTGACAGGAACATTTGTGTCATCTGAGGGCTCTGAGACAGGTGAAAGAGCTGTGTGTCAGCTGTTCTGTAGGACAGCTCACGCACACTCTCATATATGTACGTGTTACACACACACAGCACACTTCACAGGCAGAGGCAAATTCTGTCTGCCCCTTGCTTATGTGCAGCTCTCCAACTAAACAAATATGAAAGGTGCAGTAATGGAAATGTGTCTGGGCTTGGTGTGCCTGTCTTTGCAGGTAGAGAATTAGGGACCACAAAGAAATCACTAAGTGAGATGGGACAGGCCGAGGCCTTGGAAGATTTTGCAGATTTGTGCAGTTTCCATTAGAAGAAAAATTAAACCCAAAATCTCGAATTACCTGGATCCAAAATTCGTGATAAACGCTATGCTCCGTTTGAAAAGTTCATGAACAATTTTTCAGAGATTCTTTCTGAGAGATCATTGTACAGTGTTGACATGAATCCAGACCAAAAAAAAGTATTTTTGTGTGTTGAGACAAGGGTTTGTGGCCAGGTGAGCTGGCCAGTTGAGCTGTCTTACGAGCAAAACTACAAAGGCTGTTCTACACAACATGGAATTAAGATGACTAAATTATGCTTTCTTTATGACACCAGTTATTTTGGTCTAAATATGTGACTTTTTAAAGAGTTTTACCCTGTGTGTGAACACTTTATTTCTGGATTCATTACTTCAATAGAAGTGCATACAAGACCTTACACAAAGATGAGAATAAAACCACTGGGCAACAACATTAGCTATTTCAGTTTACCTGTAAAGAACATCTATTCAACAGATAATGTTAAAAAAATTAGAGAAGTCTGTGAGCCAGAATTCTCAGAATTTGCAGAGGGCTTGATGGATACTCTTTAAGAAGGATAAGACATTTCTAATACATTCCAAGACTAAAGCAAACTAGAAGGGGCAGCAACTACTCGGACTGAACTCAACACACACAAGCTGAAACTGCTGAATTTCTAACTTGCCAACATATGTTTCACAAGCTACCAAGTGCAACTTTCCATGGCTTCTCATCACAGCAGTCAAGCTGTGTGATCTTTGGTGGCGTGTGGGAATCCCAGAAGCCACCTGGAACCACCTGCTTGGGATAACCCACCATGTCTCAATTTTCGAGATCTACTCTGCAAAGCTATTTCCAATTAAATGTCTGGGATTTGGACTCATAAAGATTTCTTTAACCAAGGTTGAAATATTCTTTTATAACTAAATCCTCAAGAATGGATCTTATGCACACCATGATGTCTCTTCCCTTTGTTCTTTCAGAATTTGAAAACAAACCACTGCCCCTCAGAGACACATTTTTTCCATACCAGTGCCTATGCAGTCAGCCTTCATATCATAAAGAGCTGTCAGATCTTGGTCTCTGCTGCTAGGAGTGCTTTATATGGGTTTTATTTCTCAGTAGGCTTCATCACTGATAAATTTCTGGCACCACAACTGTTCAGTGTTGGAACAGACTACTGTACAGTTTAGAGGGAGGGTAAGTGGGTCTAATTCAAACCAGATACCCACCAGAACTCACAGTTACGTTTAGATGACACAGGGCAGAGAGACTGTATCACCACATGGGGTCTTTGATGATAATAATGACCCCTGTCCACTACTGGGCATTGTTAAACCCTCTTTTTGCACTTCCATTAGCCCCTCTCATGGAAAGCCCAACACACCTTGCAGCCCCCAGCCCAGAGCCCAACTTTCCAGCTCAGTTTGCAAGGACTGAGTCTGGCTCCTTTGCACGCCCAAATCCCATCCTTGGCACCAGCCAGGAATAGTAACCATCAAAGGATGATCCTGTTTTCCCTCTTATGTTCCAAGAGCCTCGACAGCGTGTCTGTGTCCTGTGAATCCTGGTATGTGCTGCCTGCAGTGTCTGTTTCTGTCTGTTCCTGCCAACTGCGTGACTTCATCGGATGGTGTGATATTCCACACAACAAACACAACACTGAAAATAACACTGGCACTTACCTGAGCTGCCAGTGCCTTCTGATGCACTTCTGGATGGTTTTGGGTGGCTCTGTTTGCTACTTGTTCGTACAGTGACTGAGGGGGGAACGGTGCTGCTGCTGTCTCCGCGGATCGTCGACAGATCCTGCATGCTAAAGCTCCGTAGCCTCTCCGACAGGGCTCCCTGTCCCTGGTTGAACAAGCAAGTAAAGAACACAAAGTTAGATCCAACAGCGTACTTTGAGCCTTTTTTCTCCCCTGCTCATTGAAGTCCATCAGAACAACAGGAAGAGAAAAAAATTTCCCTGCCCAGTAACCTAGAAAGGACAAAAATGAGCTGTTAAAAACATCATTTCCCTGTCTTTGCTCTTCCTTTTGGAGTGATTCTGTGGTAAGCATCTCTGATTCCTCAGTGCAGTCATTTGATCTTAGAGCAGCCCTGGCCAAGTGTAAAGCAGCAGAATGTTGTTGTATGTTTCTAACAGGTACTTTTCTTCATCAGAATCTGAGTCAAACAGGTGCTTTTCCTTCAGAATCACAATGAAATGGCCAGCATCAAAATTACTCCCTTTTAAAATTAAACATCTTTGAAGATATCCACCCAGCTGTTCTCAGTCATACATAATATTTCCAGGGCACATAAAGTTTGAAATTTTAAAGTAATAAAATGACATTGTTATATGCAAAGAAATATTCCAGTGTGTTGTGTTTTTTTTCATGCAGCTTAAGGAAGAAGTAAACTAACACAAACATTTTTCTTTCTTTTTATACTAGTTCTCAATCAGGTAACAAACATATTCCTTGGTGAAAGGAACATAACTGTTCTTTGTAAAGGATGGGATGGTTAGAAGACACCTTTCATTAAAACCACATCCCATCAAAAAGTTGGCTTTAAGTATTCTGTGACCCTCATCCTACACCACTGCCATAAAGTAGGAACATCAGAAAATTCAATCCATAAAGAATCATAGAATTGATAAGGTTATAAAAGACCTTTAAGCTACCTCAAGTGACATCCAGAATACAAATTGCGTAACTAATAAAAATACATTTAGGTTTCAACAAGTTGAAAGTAGACAAGGCACCAGGTGCTTACAACCACAGCCACTGGGACAGTCTGCACTTTCTACATTCAAGAAAACTGGCAGACCAGTTGTCTCCCAACTTTTCAGCCTGAAGCTTTTTGTACAAGAAAAATGGGTTGAAACTCCCTTCTCAACTCCACAGCACATCAGTTTAACCTCGTCTACATCCTGGACTACAGCGCTCTTCTGCCTCAGCCAGAAGCAACCAGCACTCGAGGGTAACTTCAGTGCTGTCCCAAAGCACCAGCAGTAGATTTTTTAATCAGTTTTACTGAACCTCTGGTTTCCTAAGATCTCTCTGTGTATTCTGTGTTTGGCAGCACTTCATAGAATCACAGAATGCTTGGGGTTGGAAGGGGCCATAATGTAGTTCCAACTGCCCTGCCGTGGGCAGGGACACGTTCCACTAGGCCAGGTCGCTCAGGGCTCCATCCAGCCTGGCCTTGCACACTTCCAGGGATGGGATTTTGCATTTTGCTTTCCTGCAGACTGTTACAGAGAAGAAGCCTTGCTCTTTCCCATTTAGCCTATTTTACTTTTGAAAGTGTTGTAAATGGACGGGGCTTCTTTGCTTGTATAGCAAGACATTTTATGTTGCTGATTTTATATGCCTGGCAGTGGAGTTCCTGAGAACTTCTGTTTTGCCTAATTGTCACCTCTGCCATCGCATTCTCCAACCTGCCACATGAGTTAATACCTGAGTTTTGGCTACTCCTGCCAGTGGCTGAGCCACTCTTAGGATATGTTCTTACTCCAAGAGGAATTTCAAATTAATCCTCTTAAGCCAGTTTAAGGTACATCTGTTCTTCAAAAGAAGTTTGCTTGCATGGCTGCTCAGCTGTGCCCAGAGCTCAGTGCAGTTCTGGATGGGCTTTGGAGCTTGCACTGAGTTCCTGCACAGCCACCCTGTTCTCAGTGACTGATTTAAAGCCAACACAAGACATCCTACCCCTGCAGTCTCATGACTTGCCCAGTGAGGGCAAGCTGAGAGCAATCAGACCACTAAATAATGTTCTGCTGTTGCAGAACGGCTGGGCCAGCAAAGCCAGAGGGTTAGCAACTGATGAGCTGCTGTAACCCGAGTGCTGTATTCCTCCTGCCCCCCCATCTCAAGTGTCAGCAGTGCTCAAGCTTTTAACCTCCTCCAGCTGCTCTGCTCAGCCAGCTAACCCGAATTCCACTTCATTCCAGCCATTTATGTGTGTGGACATGAGTCAGGGCAGAGACGAGGTTCACGCGTCAGACCAACCTGGCAGGGAAGATGACACCAACACACCCTTTTGCAGGGAAAATGAAGGAGATATGTTAATATTCTTGCATTGCAACTCGTGATATAGCGGCACACAGTGATCAAAGGCCCCAGGGAGAGCTTTGAAGCAAGGGCCTGATATGTGCATGTCATCTGTGGGCCCGTTACATCAGTGTATAATACACAGCCACAGCCTCGAGCACCAACTCACAGCAGCTCTGCTAAACAACTTCAACTTCCTCCAAGGAAAAAAAAAAAAAAGGATTAAAATTGTCTTTTCCTAATTTTTGCTTTAATTTAACCTGAGTTTCTAACAGCAAAAATAAAATCTGTTGCCTACCACAGAGATGACAGCAAAATATTACTGTTACTGTTTCGACCATTCCACAAAACAATTTATCCAGTTCTCAGCAGTGGCAGGAACAGCAAATGCCTGGGCTGAGTGAGGGCACTGAACACCTGTGAAAACCTGCAGGCTTCCCTTTCATTTAATTTTTTTTCCAGTTTCTGCACCTTCAGTCTTTTTAGGATAGACTTGATTTAAACGTTTCTAGGGTGCAATGTAACACAATTCTCTCCCAGTTACCACATTTTTACCTGTTCCAAAATAGAAACATGACAGAAATTACCAGAATACGGATGGTCTCAGGGTAAAATGGAAAATGTTGTTACCAACCTTAATTTCCCTGTCAGATAAGCAGCTGCTGTACATGAAATCACAACCATTTAAAAGCCAGCACTGTGAGGGTTTGCACTGCTGCAGCTACATGTTTTAGAAGTGAAGACTTTATCCAACTGTAACACTTATTATTCCACAGTAAGACTTATTATTTACTAGCAAAAGAAAAGAACAGCTTAATAGCTTTATTTCAGAACGGCACATTTAGCGCAGCACACGTCTTGGGCCGTGTTTCGTTAAAACAATCACGTGGAAGATGAAGAGCAGCTGCTTTGGGGGTTTTTGTTTACTGTCTTGGCCGTCATCATGCCAATGTTCTTCCAACTGCTACAAATACGAGAGATATCCCAGGAATTTCAGTCCAGTGTGTCTGCACAGAGAGAGGATCCAGGTCCTGAAGCTATGCCTAGGCTGCAGGCCACAGTCATGTTTGCAGCATGTCCACACAGATCCGGGCCAGTTTTGTCCTAGAGAGTGTGACAGCAGCAATATCACGACAGCAACTGTGTCAACAGCAAAACAGCAAAGTGTTATTATACAGCCTTTGAAAATGGGGACTGGGAGGGCTGTGGGACTGTGGATAACACCACCTCTCTCTCCCCTCAATGAACACCAACTACCCTGGTCAGGATGACTGTGCCAGCAGTGTGGGACCCCTGTTTTGGGGACTTTAGAGGACACAAGCAAGACAAGGTGCTGGAAGACCCAGCTTTCATCTCCCAGAGCACAAGACTCCCTGCCTAAACTCAACTTCTACCTCACCCAGCTTCTCCTAGGACTGTCCCCACTGCACTTCTGATTTTGTAGACAGTGAGTTTGCTTGATGGTGACCACAAGTCGCCAAATTCACCTTCTTGCCCGTAGGGAAGTTCATCCCGTAAGTGAAGGTACATCTCAAACTGAAAGCAGAGCTCTTCAGGCTTCCTTTGCCTCTTCTTCCCTCAGGATCTACCAGCCTCACAAGGTCCATACAGGGACAGTGCTCTTTTTCTCAGGGCCAGAGCTTGGTGTTACTGGATAGGATAAAAGACAAATACTAAAAAGGGCAGGGTTAATATCACTTCCCAGTCACTGCTATCACTTGGTATCAACCTTATTTAGATGCATAACACCACCAGTGGTATTGGGGCATTGCCCATCAAGACACGGACATTTGAGCTGCTGAAGTTCATCAGTGATTCTAAGGGAAGTTTCAACCTCCCATCCATGTGGCAGAGTAATTAATCTAAAACTAAATTAGATACATCTGCTTGCTTTAGTCGAAATGACAGATGCAGTATAGACATTCTAGCATGTTCTCTCCTTTTGGTTTAAAGAGTAGGACAGAACACTGAACTTCCAAACCCAGCAACCTGCACACTGCCTTCCTCTACATGTTGCAGACATCATCATCATCATTTCTTGAAACAAACACCAAGTTCTGTGGGCCCAGAGCACAAACACTGATGTAAACTGTATTTGCCTGGACCAGAAATCTTGATCCTTTTAAACAACTGACACTGGATAGTGACAAGCACTGTAAATGGTACTCCATCAGAAAGAGCTGGAACTGTCTTAATTTCTTTACCTCTCTATTATTACTCTCTGCATTCATACATGAAGTAAAGCTTTTTAGAGGGAGCTGCATTTTGGAGTATAGGAAAAACTGTGTTTACATCCAAGCAAATTATTCATGATAAATACTCCACATACATAGGTAGCTAAAGCTAAAAGAAATAAAAGTAAGCACATAATTTAAAAATTTGCCATTTATATAACAGTCCCACTAAATATAATCTAAACATAAACATATAAGAGTGTCTAGATTTTATCATTCCTTCAGCCTGAGAATATGAAAGAATTCTGTACACATTATTTGGGCTTCAAAACACCACTAACACCTACAAATTCCATTTTGCAGCTGTGGAAACTATGACACAGCATGTTGAATTGAAACAAATCAGGAACCAAAAGCTGCCAAGTCACACAAGAGAAGCTTTTAATACAATCACTGTTAATGCAGGATGGCACCTCCTGGCCTTTTGCACCTTGGGATCAGCAGTTAATGGACAAGCAAGGGAACACTAAGTCACACTCAGCACTCTTCCAGCACAACACTAAACCTGTTAGTGTTCTCCTCTCTTTCTGCTGGAGCTGTGGTTAGTGGTTCTCTTCCACACTAGCAGACATGTCTGCATGCACGTTACAGCCTCTGTCCTGCCAATGTCCACTACAAGGTGTAGTTCATGTTCCCAGGACGTCAGTAGGACCGCCCCAACCACATCTGTCAGAGACCCTGGCCTCACAAGTTCCACTGCAACCCCAGCAGTCCTCATAGGGATCACAGCAGTGGGAGACAGGCTCCCTTCACCCACTACTGAGAACACAACAGCAAACACAGAAGCTCGGCCGATGCAGCAGCAGCAGCAACCACCTGAGTTAGATGTGTTTTCCACATACAAAGCTCCCTGCCTGGCTGCTGGACTCTCTCTGATTGCCAGCAGAGGACTCAGAAGGCATTTTGCTGATGAGCTCAAGGACAGGCTTGTGAAGCTCAGCACGCAGGATCTATCTACTGGAAGGGAGGAGACAGCACATGGCCTCAGACCAACCTCAGCTGAAAACAGTTCAAATGAGTCTAACAGGGAGCAGACATTAGTTACGGTTAGTGCAAGCACTCAGCAGATTACCTGCCCTTTTTTCTGGTCCAAATAGAAGGGTAAATGAAGTAGCTGAGAGACCTAGCAAGGGAAAAAAGAGAGCCATTGTGGCAACACACAAGAAAAGCTTTGAGAATAAGGTCTATTTGAAGCATAAGTGATCAAGGTGAGACGAGCATGACACTGGGCACCACGTGCTGGGACTCACATACACACAAAAAGCAGGGACACCCACCTGTGGACTACACCTCTGAACACAGGTTCTCCCTTCCTCAGCTTTCCCAGAGAGATGGAGAAACCACTCCCTAACCCTGGCTGACAAGGTGTTACCAACCAAGTGTGTGTAAAAAGTAAAGTGAATTATAAACACTACTGGCTGCCACTCCACTCCTTGCGCTTGACTGATGCTTCCCACTGGAGAAACCCCCAGTGTCTGGCCTAATGACTAATTTAGACAAGGATTAGCTGAGGGATACATGGCAGTCATTTTAGTCCTGGTGACTGACAGGTCTCCCCAGCAGTAGGGGTAACACTGGGGAATTACTCATGATGGTAGTGAGCAGAAGTTTGCACAAAGAAGCTTTACCGTGTCTGGCTGCAGGCAGGCCCCGAGCAAAACCATCAGCTTTGCAGTTCCGAGTGAAGGAGGAAATTGCTTCTGCCACCAAATGAACACAAATATCCTACAAGCAATATCCTTATTTATGGCCAGGGCTTGCGTGCCGTGCCTAGTCTGGAACAGCTACCTGGTTTGGAGATGCCAGACAGCATTAGAGACTCAAAGGGAAACCAGCTGACGTTAATGTTGATGGTGGAAACTTATTTTCATCCACCCTTTTTGTTTGTGCAGTTCATTTCCTCTCCTGGGAACTGTTTGTTATTGTTTCTCTCAGCCTGGTCTCTCTGTACAAATTTATTGTCTGGTTCTGCTGTCCTGTGCATTCATTGACTGCTGCCAGCCTCTTGGAGACACCAACCAAAGAGCCAACAAGAAAGGGAAACTGGAAACAGATACCTGGTTTGTAGCTCCAACAGCACTGGGATTTTATAGGTCTGTGAAAAACAGATTCTTAGAGACTTGAGAATGAAAGATACATCACAGCCTGACAAGAATACTTCACTAAATACTGTGATCAGAGGCACACTACCATCTGTTTCAAGAAAGCCATTTGTGGCTCCTCTTAATTGGTGTAACATAGCTCAGCCATGAGATCTTTGATTTGGGATCCCAAATGGAAATCCTTTAAAAGGAAGCTGCTTTCAAAAGCAACAAGCTCAGCCCCTCTGAGATAACACTAATGTGTTCCCAAAGGCTTCTCAACCTGTGAACTCTGAATCACTCCTGACTTGTGCAGCTCTTGGCTGTGTTACTGACCGGGGCACATGGTGTGACCATCACCAGCACAGTACTCGGTATGCTGGTCAGAACTGTGCTCCCATGTGTTCAGTGAGCACAGGAACACTCTCCCTCTAAGCAGTTGGATCTAATCCTTACAAAGAGGCTTTATCCAGAGTCTTAAAGGAAAGGATGCTCTCCACTCACTGCCTCCCCCTTTCCCAATTCAAGCAGAAGTGCAGTTCTCCACTGCCTCGCCACAGAAGCCAGCGTGTCTCTCCCACCTAAGTTTTTGCTCCAAATTCCCACAGTAAATAAGTCTCAATTCCTACAGAAAATTAGGGATCTAAATACTGACTTTCAGGCAGTTGCAATGGCTACACCAGCCAGACATTAGAAATAATTAAAAGATGCTGTTTGTCCACAGGGGAAGAAACCTAAATCATCACCAGCGTTTCCCTTCCAGTACCCTGGTTTAAAAAACAGCAAATCCAGGGGGGAAACTTCATGATAAATTTCTTGGGCCACAAGCCCCTAAAGCAGTGGAGCTGCAACGCCTCCAGGGGAAGGTGAGCCCAAAGGTGGGAACAGGAGTGACATGCCAGTCCAGACAGGTGGTTTGTGGAATGCTGAGGCTGCACCCCTGAGCATCAGCTGAGGAGGAGGATGCACTCAGGGAACCCCTCCCGCCTGTCCGCGTGCCTGCTCCTTCTAAGGATACCCACCAGCCAAATTTCCCCACGCATGAAAGGCTCCTGGACTGTTTCTCAGACTTATTAGGCACAAATGGGCTTTTCACTGACACCAGTCATGCGTGTCTGCTCCCTCCACCTCATTTATCTTCTCCTGCCAAGGCACTGCACCCACTGCCAGCGCCACGCTGTGCCCCGCTCCCCTGTGCACAGGGCGCACGCAACGGGCCATGGCACCAGCTGCTCTCACCAGTCCCTGCCCTGCCCACAGAAGGGCAGGAGAAAGGCAGAGGAAGGAACGCTGCCAGAAGTCCCTGGGTTACACTGGTCTGTTGGCAGTGGGATGTTTTCTGCAGATCTCCTTCGAAAAGCAGAGTTGGGGTTGCAGTCTGGGGATGGTTAAGTGGTTGGGAGCAGGATGGGGAAATACACTGGCCTGACTGGCAGAATTGGTTTGTTCAGGGTGGGGAATAAGGATACATTCAAACAGGATCTGGGAACAACCCCAGGAGCTTGAAGGAGAGGGTCAGAGATCTGGGGGAGGGTGTAAAACTGGTGATGGAGGGGTTGTAGGGACAGAGTAGGCAATGTCAGGGTTGGGCAGGGTCCTGGGAAGGCAAGCAGGGGTAGAAGAGCTGGGGACTGGGGACAGGGCAAGGCAGCAGGTTATAGGAGGCTCAGGGTGACAGGTGGGGGACAAGGAAGTGCAGGGAGCATGGTGGCAGCAAGGGAGTACATACAACTGTGTTGGAGAAGGCTGGTGCTCCCACCAAGCCATCGGCACCTCTCCTCGCTGCGGACACACGTCCCAGCTGCTTACACTGAAACCTGACTGGTGCCAATGAAAATCCCACTTATGCCCAGGATACATCTCATGGATCCACTGCCTGGCCAGGGCCTTGTAGCTGCCCCACTACTGGGGCTGGAACAGCCTTTCTGCTGTTCCCTTTCCACTGTGGCCCAAAAGCAGGATCCTTTCCTGCTTCTCTCCTCCCCAGAGTTGAGCTGGAAAGATCGTGGCAGTCAGTGCCCAGGGCTGTTTGGGAGTGGGAATGGCTGAACTAGCTGGAAATAACTGAAAACACAAAAAAGAGCAGCGGGATTTACTGCCTGGTCATCTAATCCCACCACTTAGGACTGACCCACTTGAAGTCACCACATGTGACAGAATCACCAAGCGATGAGGACAGGATTAGAGCCCCAAATGGGATTATGCTCCTTGGTGGGGACCTGAGCTGCTGGGGGCAGGGAAAAGATCTGTGCTGAGCCCCTAGCAGGGGTAATAAAACCGGCTATGCAGTGTTCTGTCTGCTTAGTGAGCATCAAAAATAGACTCTCAGGAGTGAGAGAAAGGCCCCAAGTGAGCCAGCTGGGCAGACTCGGGGTGCTTGGGACACTGGCAGCTCCTCGGCCTGTAAAACGAACTGGCACAGGTTTGTGCCAGCGTTAGCACAACTGTGGCTTCAAAACAAAACAGAGCTGGGGAAGGGAGAAAGGAGGAGGGGGGAGGACAAGCCTGCAGTTGGATGACTAAAACCACAGGCTATTTAAGATAGAAAAGGGCAAGGGCCAGGGGATCAGAGATAAGGAAGGTGTGGCTGTGCACAGCTTGCAGCACCTCAGCCTGCAGTAAATATCTAAGTAGCAGCATGTCACACACAAACGGTAATCAGAGAGCCAGATGCATTGTGCTGCATGAATAAAACCGACAGATAAACAGAATGGATTAAAAAAATATAGCAGATAAAAAGAACGGAGAGATGGGCCTTGCCCAAAGATCTTATCATGAAAGACAAAAGATTATCATGGATCCTGTGGGAGCACAAGAAGATCAGTTACCACAGCTCAGACAGAAAGGAGAGGACAGGGCTATACACGGTGGGAGACTCATCTCCAGGCACAGGAGCCTTTAGATTTAAGCTAATTTACTGAAAACAGGTCTGTACAGAGTACTCCTTCAGCCCAGCAGCTGTGTTTTGCCAGTAGAAGATGCTGATCTGCAAAGTCTAAGAGTCCATTTCTGAATATAAAAGCGTCTTTTCCTCACCCATTAATCCAAGTGAAGCAGGAAGTAATCCTCACATTCACTTGCTGGTAAAAGCCATGTTTTCCATGGCAGCTGCAGGAGCTCAGTGCTTCTGAATAGATGGTCATCTGTAGAGGTTCCAGTGTTAACACAATCCTTTAAAGGTTTAAACCAAATGAACCAAATGAAGGACTCACTTTCCCATCTACACTCAACACTCACCACAGACTAGCTGGATACCCTTAAACTCTGGCACTGGGAAAGTCACAATAGGCCTCAGAAATAGCATTCTATTTCCTCCCTCCATGTAAACTTCCCCCTAAGGATAGCACTGCAGTCTGGTCTGGCATCTGCCTGCTCAAAGTGTTTTCCGGATAATTAGTCACTTAAACTTCTCTCACGCAGGAAGATCTGGCTCTGTTACATCCCCTCAAGTGAGCAAGTAAGGGCCTTGACATATTTGACAGCAGCTGAAAACCAGGGCAACAGAAACTGTTCCCACCCATGCCTGTTGTGTCACTCCTCTCCGGGAAACAGCTCCCTCCAGAGCAGCAGGGATAGCCACGTGGAGACACGTCCACACCTGCCCAGTCACATCCCGAACACCTGAGCACAGTCAATCCGTTTGCTTCTCGTGGCAAGGAAGGGATGACCTTGCTTTCCTTTCCTCTTCTGGCCATGCTCCTCACAGTGCAGCTCCATCCCTTCCCTTTTGCTGGCTCAGGCACTTGAGACACATCAGAGATAATCTGAGGAGGTTCAAAGTGCTGGTGCACGCTGGGAGCAGGAGCATTACCCCATTTTGGAGGAGGAAAGCTGTCAGATTGGCTCACCCTCTCTGCTGGGTCTGCACCCTGAGGCACACAGAAACCAGCAACTTGTTGGAGGCCACAATCTGAAGCAGTGAAGGAAGCCAGGAGTCCTGTTTTCCCTCTGACACTCAATTTAAATGTCAAGGCTGAAGGAAATACATGAACACACCTTGCTTTGGTGTAAAAGTCAATCAATCTATTCAGTAACAACCTCTCAGTCTTATTAACACGTCATTTTCCCCTCCCCAAAATAGTGTGCAGGAAAGACTCTTCTGGTCCATTTACAGGTTGCAGCAACTTCACAGTTTTCTCTCCAGTTGGGCTGGCAGATGTGCAATATAACAATACCACAGGGTTGCTTTCTTCCACCACTGAATGGGGAGCTTCATCACCTCATACAAGACAACAGCTTCCTTATACCATGGAAACTCTTTCTCCTTCTCTCCACTGCCACTAGAGCCACATTTCAAGGCAGGGAGATTCTTAAGAAAAACACCAGAAAAGCAGAACAGTGGGAAGAAAAACTGTGGTGCTGACTGTTCATTCCAGCTGAACAGCTGATGAAGACACTGTTGCAGTCCTGATGGAGGAACAGGTTGCTGATGTGGGTTTAGGTTACTACTGAGCTTCTCATATTCAGGAGCTACCCAAACAGGAGCCAGAATTCCACTGGGATTCGCATAAAGTTTCTCACTGTGTCCTAAAAACAGCTCTAGCACAGAAAGTCTCCAGCCCCTCATAGGAAGGGGCCCAGAGCAAAAGCAGTGCTGCAAAACAGGCATTCCCAGAGCCTATTTATGTCCATGGTGTGACTTCTTCAGGCTTCCATGGCAGCAGCAAAAGTGTTAAGTGCCATGGAGGCATCACACAAATGTGGTTTTATTGGGCATATACATTAGGCACACAGCTCTTCCTTGACTCCATGCCCATCCCAGGTTTCAGTCTGGGTTTGGATTATCTAGCAGTCCCTGGGTCAGCAGAGCCTCCCCACTGAAGAACAACAGTTCAGGAGAAGAACTGTGCCAGGCCTGGCAACCACAGTCTGCGTGATGCTTGGCAAGGAAAAGGGAGGCAATTTTTGGGTTTGCCATATCCTTGTGAGCCCACACCCCCAGGGCTCCCCACTTCTATAATACCTTGCATTCAACAGGCTTTATAGACTTTATGATGTTTGGCCTCCTAAGGATGTGTTATGAATTTTGCAGAAGGAAAGGCCACGACATACAAAAATGATACGCCTGAGGTGATATGAAAAGCAGTTAGCAGAGCAAAATAATTTCCTTCAATTCCCATTCTCACATTGTTCCTCATACCAGTGCCCACCTTGCCCATGTGTTTCTACTATCCTTTTGCAACAGGCCTTGTAGCCATGTCTTTTATACAAGTCTCTCCCCCAAATACAAGGGTACAGTCACTGTGCACATCAACCCTAAGCCATGACAGCCCACGGCCAGAGGGCAGGACCACAAAATGCAGTTATCGAGTCCTTGCAGCTTTTCTGCAAGCAAAGAAACACGGTAACAGCTATTTTCTGGGTTTGGCTCTAAGCCAGGAACGGAGTACAGGACACACCCCTTCAGATGAGACCCCTCACACAATATCTACTCGTTCCCCAAAAGCAACTGATGCCACTTCCCATTCACTCTTACGTTAACACGTCTGCAGACAATTACACCAGGTATGTTGTGTGTAAGCCTTGCAGGTGAGCTTTTAGCCTTCACGAACTGCAGAATTACACATAAATTACAGGTCACTACACAAAACCCCCTGCACAGCGTGGCTGCTGCTGGCAGTGGATGCAGATGAGAATGTTCAGGGGTCACCACGCTGGCCCGCACCTTTACCTTTGACGCTGCCATGACGGCTGCCGTGGCCGCGACGTTCAGCCCCCGCTTCCCGAAGTGCACAAGGGCATCGTAGCTCCGGTCCTTTGCCTGGATGAGGCAGTCATCGATCTCCTGTCACAGCAGGCAGCAAAACAAACAAAAAATAAGCACAAGCAGGACAAGTTCAGACTGTGCTCCCAGCCTCAAACTCTTGGCAGAGCCAGGTCAGCTTTTACAGAGGAGTAGATACCCTCCATCTCCTCCTCTGTGGCTGGAGAGAAGTTCACAGCCAATGTTTGCAAAGAGGAAAGGTTTGCAGGGGAACAGGAACTCCCACTGCAGGCTTTGGAAACTCTTTATTCTGTGAATGGAAATTTGGGACCCAAAATTGTGATAAACTTGCACAGTGCAACCACCACCACCAAGTCCTGGAAGCAAGAGATCCACCTGGGCTACTTGAACACTATGGACTCTAAAGACAAACTGGATTGCCCCATAGTTAAAAATAATCAAATGATGGCTCTGGGCAGCTGAAGCTGTATAGCCCTGTGTGCAGGATTGGTGGTCTCAGAAGTATTCAAGGCATCTCTGCAATCACTGCAGTGCCCACTTTCAGATGCCCACGGAATCGGTAGGCCCAGAGCTTCTGGACTTTAATGCTGCTGATTATACAGTGAAATGGTCATAGAAGTTCCCTCCCTCTCCCTCGCTCCCTCAAGACACAGGGGTCTGGATGATGACAATGACTTCACTACTCAGCTGCTGGATTGCTGGGTTAGTGGGGACTGGAGGCTGTGAGGAGTTGTTGGCTGCTCAGTGATTCTCTGCCTATTCCCACTAGGTGAGAGGTGGCAACCCAAAATGTATGAGACCACTTGTGAGAAATGTAAGCAGAAGTTCACAGGAAGCAGAGAGACAGGGGACTGACCCCCACTGTCCTTCTTGGACAGAACTGAGATACAGCTGTTCATGCACTGCCTGTGGCTAAACAGAGCTTTCATTTCCAAAGCTGCCAATGCAGGAAACTCAGTAATTTGCATGTTGATATGTGA
Source organism: Empidonax traillii (assembly GCF_003031625.1). NCBI lineage: Eukaryota > Metazoa > Chordata > Aves > Passeriformes > Tyrannidae > Empidonax > Empidonax traillii. The sequence goes on along the minus strand of NW_020955368.1, from coordinate 145,058 downwards.
CCGAGAGCTATACTTGGCCCATGTTTTCACATGAGCCAAATGGATCTGCCTGACAACAGCCCATTCACAGCCACAGGAATCTCCTAGGCAGGCAAATGATCCAAGCTGTAACGTCCCCCTCCCATAATTAGCATCATTAATTTGAGGAAGACACTTTTTAACCCAGGACCTCAACATACTACATGCCTTACTTCACCGTATTATGTCTCCCAGCCAGGCATGCGTTTGCTAAGCCCACTTTAGACTGCCTGGGCTGTTTGTCTCATTGCTGCACACTGTTTTAGGCAGAGCTGGGAACAAAGTTGAGGAGTCCTGGCTGCCAGACCCTGTTTCTCTATTTGTCACATCCAGCCACAACACAGTTCTCCAGTTATATTCAGCCAGTACGTGCAAAGCAGCTCAGGAGGTATTTTTATCCCCCTCCCTCCCAACTTCAAGTGCACGAAGATGAGTTAATACATGTGAGTGCGCTGAAACGATGCCAGGATTTAAAAACCCAACAACCACAAAGAACAAAAACACCAAGCAAAAGGAGGTGATCAAACGATGAAGGAAAAGAATCCCAGTCTTCCATGAAAATGAGAGATACAGAGACTGGAGTAAACACACTGTAGTTCTGCTCCACCCAGAGAGGACCAAGGCACCTGTGATTACCTTTTCTTTTGAAGACAGCGTTGGATGGACAAATTTCCTGTAGAGGAGGCTGGAGCCTTTGGTGTACGGAGACAGCAGCCAAGCTACAAAAGCTATTTTGAGTTCATAGTAGAATGGAAACCTGGAAGAAAAAGAGCTTTTACTATCCACTCTCAATTTAACCACTGCCCTTAATTAGAGGTGCTCAGCATAGGAAAGGACTGCTCAGTCTAGCTCAGGACAGCTTTTGCTTACCAAATGCTGCAATGACCAGAACACAATCACTCACCTTTGCACACATCTCCACTAGGCATGGGGGCGAATCTTTACTTGGTTATCAGGACCATTATTTAATGGTCTGGAAGAGACTCTAGGTGTGATAAGAGAAGCTTTCTGCATGCAAAAAGCACTGGTGTTGCCTTCACAGTATCCCCAGTCATTGTGAGGGAGGCAAAGACCAAACCAGCAAGTCAATATTTCACTGACATATTTAGGCACGTTTCATTTCTCTGCCTTTCTGCTTTTAAGATAACACTTATCTGACTGAAACTGAAACACAAGAACTACAAGAGGACACTGACAACAGTGTCATGCTTTAGCTGTCACAACAAGTCAGGGACACCCTGAGATTAAACTATCCAGACTCTTTTCTGGAGGGCAAAGCCCAGAGCTCAAGACTGGCCAGCCAGCAGCATCCTCACGTGGGCAGGCATGTTGCTGCCAGCAGTGTGATGAACAATTGTTGCCTCACTGAGGATCTCTACAGCACACCTGATTTCACAGGCTGGACAAGCCCTCTGTCACAACTCCCCAGAGAACCACATAATACATCCTCCAAAAAGCAAACTTCCAGATGAACACAGATAGAATACTGTCTATCTAATCTGCATGCAAATTAGATAGACAGTAATGCCTTTTATCTCCTTTTCAACAGATCTGACACGTTGCCAAGTACCCCCGATTCCCTTTGTCTGGAAAACTCACTGGAGGAATGCAAGAACAGCCTGTTACTGAGGGCCATGCTCTGCAGCTAAATTTTCATCCTGAAGTCTAATTGATCTCATTGGTTTCCACTAGAAAAGCCTTGCTAAAAAGAGCAACCAAGAAACAAACCCTTCCACACTTGAGCATCCAAATTTAAGGAACTGAATCTTATAACTGGGCATTTACATGCTCTCATCTTGACAAAAGACCAGGAATCCTTCCACTGACACCAGAAAGCCCATATCAGTATGGACTGCTAACTGTCCTCCATCAAACCATAAACCCAGCCTAACCAAACAAAACATCCCAGGAACAACACCCATAAAGCAACCTACAAAACCCTGTGCTGCAGGGCTGTTTGTCCCTGACCCCCATAATCTATTTACTGTAGGATACTGTAGCTAAAGCCACTGTTTATGTGCTGACCTCTGCAAGCAACCAACTGGGCAATCAGCTCTGCCTTTCTCTGACAGGAAGAGACTGAGACTCCTGGAGTGGTTTCTCACATACGAGATATCACTGAGCACTTCCACTTCTTTCTTGGCTTTCCTATGGCAGCACTGGGAAAGGAAGCGTGGCTCCTCCAGACAGAACACCTCTGTGCACCTGAAGCTGCAAACCCCGTGTTCAGGAGTCAGTGCACCTTTGTGTCCCTTTTTCCCCCCTTGTAAACATTTCCATTTCCTTTCCATCTCGTGCCAAAGATCCTCCCCCCTCTGGTGCTCACCAGCAAAGAAAGATATCCGTGAAGGTCTCTGCTGTCGTGAAGAGCGCGAAGATGATCCAGTACATCATCCATTTCACCTGGGAAACAAAAACAGGAGCTGGTTCATTTTTCCCCAGTGGCCTCAAACTCTCTCTTACAGGCACAAGTGCACAGATAACTCTCACAGAAATTCTTACACCCCCCCCATGTGTATTTAGTAATTAGTGTGGACTTGAAGGTGCTAGAGTTTCCTTCACTTCAGCACATAACATATATCAGGTTTACACAACCCTTGGAAAGGTGGCTGTGGCCTTTAGGACTGGTCTGGGGAAAAGAAGAGCAGCCTGACTCTGTCCTTACAGAAATCTCTGGGGACCTGGTCAGGTGAACTTGTAGTATCTTAAGGAATTCAGGAATCTGGGGGGTTTTGTCTCTGAGCACTAAATGGCATTCAGAAGCACAGCTCAACTATTCTGATGTAAGTAGTTTTGGTTCTTCTTGGGATGGGAAAGAGACAGTATGACAAAGGTTGTTAATTTAAGTGAAAATTGTTGTTTAATTAGGTGTACTCGAAAATGGAGTTCCCTAAGCAGCTTTGCTGTAATGTTGGAAAGCTTAAGGAAACAAAAACAATGAAAATCCATGAATTAGAGAACTGGACTGTGTTATCTAAGGCTGAGATAATTGCCATAGAGTGAGGGAAGGCTGGAAAGAAGGCAGTACAAACAGGATACCTACACCAAGTGTTGCTCTGGGGAAGGGAGGATGGAGGTGTCATCAAATCTGGATCTCACCAGCTCAGAAATGGCTTTTGCACCTTCTCCTCAAGACAGTGGGGACAGTACCTGTATTCTCTCTCTCCATCTCCCTGTAGGTACTGGAATTATTCCCTGAGCACCTGTCACTCAGCTACATAACTGCTCTCCTGGGATTTATATTTAGTGTTACAGCAATATTGGCATTGCCAAATGCCCGAGAGCACTGCCTTCCCAGGGCAGCTTCTGCCAGGCTTTTCACATAACTGCAACTCCTCAGAGCCTCGGGGCCAGCACTGCTCTCTCAGACACTACTGCCAGTAAAACTTCAAAACACAAACCAAGACCTGGTGTGGATGGCCTTGGATCAGCCTAAAACAACATTTATCAGTATGACTATTACCAAGCAGAAAACAAAATATCCTGAAGCGACATAAGTTTTGACTAATAAATGAAGCCTCTAATTGTGTCATTGTAAATTACTATTTCATTTATTATTATTTTTAACTGAACCCTAATGGACACACTGCCACAACTGGTGTGTTGAACTGAAATCAGTTGTTAAGTGCAGACCAGGTCTTAGATCAGCTGTTCTCACTCTTGGGTCATGACCCCCAGTGTCTGATGTGGGTTCCTCTTTCGCAACTGAATTTCCAACAGGAATTAAACTCTTCAGCAAAATACTTTCTGGAAAGGGACTATGGAAACATTAAGTATCAGTGGCAGACACTGCTTGGGGATGCTCCTGCACGTCTCCACCCTTTTCAAGCGAAGACTGTACAGACCCTGAGAAGCACAAGATCTGCAAGGGCTGCAGGGATATTTTGCCTTAAGTATCTGCTGTGCTCTGTGACACTTATGACCCTCAAAATACCCAAAATAATTTTCTGAAGAAGGAGAGTGATTAAAAAAAAAAATCTCAGCAGCCACAATGAGTCCCAGTTTGAGCCTGCACTAAGGACTTAATGGGATAACCATCTATGCTGTTATCCAGAGGAGAAAATGGGCTTGTCATCCCTGGGATCCTGAGAGGATTGAAGAGTCAAGATCTGGAGGCTGAGCTGGGTTCAATGAAGTCAACAGAGCTCAGGTTGTGAAGGGCACTACAAATCCTACAGGACCCCAAGAGCATGCAAGTGCTTTTGATTCCCCCACACCTCACTTTCCCTGATGGCCCCAATATGCCTTTAGAAACCGGGGCCCAGGGAAGATTCCTCAGCCAAAGGACAAGAGAGCATACCCAGCTGCCAGACCTGCCTGTAAATAGGTCGCTCTGCAAGGCAGGATGTTTCTGTCTGAGGATTCAGTCATATGTGCTTCGAGTTGCCTCCTCTGATCCTTGTTTTGAATGAGCAGTTGAAGCTTCAAGGCTTTTTGAAAAGGCTTTGATTTATGCTGCTCTTCAGAAACAAAGGAGAGCACACAAAGCTCTGGATGCCAAACGCCTTTTAAGTCGGCTGGATATAGCTCAGCTCGCACCACCAGAGGAACAGCACACACTTGTCAGGGAGCACATCCACTCAGCAGAGCAGCCAGAAGCACAAACCCAAGGCTCCTTGTTTGAGATGTGTGCCCAGCAATCATCCAGACCACCTTCAGGCCAGTCTGCCCCTTGCACTGCTTTAGGAGCTTCTCCCGATCACAGCCAACACCTTCACAATGTGGTGAGGAGCAATCTTAGAAAACAATCCCACAGCACAGCCACAAACCTCATTACTCACATATTCTTTGATGTCCTTTGATTTCACGGCTTTGTAAGAATAATATGCGGGGTAAAGTGTGCCAAATATAAGCCTGGGGAAAAAAACAAATAAACAATAAATGGATTAAATTGATTTCCTGTCACAGAGAACTATTTTTTCCCCTTGTGTTTTAAATGTGTTTTTTGCACTAGTAGAAATTGTTAGGATTTAAGCTTGAGTGCACTAAGTACAGTACAGGAGTGATTTTGCATCACTGAATTCAGAGAAACTATTGCCAGTGACATGAATGAAGAGCAGGGATTCAAGTTTGAATTTCTTTTCAGAATGGTCTCCACAACTTATACCTTATGAGTCACACACAAAACAAAACAACCAAACCAAACCATTTTAAAAGGAAATTAAAAATCTGATTTCAAAATAACCTACTGTGACACCAGGAATGTAGGAGTATTGCTTTCAGAGGCAGGGTAAAAGGAGAATCATTTGTCTAAAATCCCTTTCACCTCTATTCAATACTCTGAAAAGCTGGCAGACAATAAAGCAGGATCCAAGTTCTCCTAGCACAAGGGTTTGAATGCTGAGGCCTTATCCTACATTAAACCTGATAAAGGGAACAATCTTGCACTGTTCATTAAAGTCAATTTGGGTTCATCAGAGGAGGAAGAATCTCCCAACCAAGATATACCAACAGGATCAGGCCTAAAAATCCCCACTCTGCTGTTCTTTCAGACAGCTTCCTTTCATTTTCAGGTCTGAAAGGGATGCTGTCAGCTTCAAGATTTCATGTAAGAAAGAAATAAGGATCTGTATGTTAAAAATAGCACTACTGAGAAAAAGAGGTTGAGAATCTTTTATACTCACTCCTCTCTGCATCACTGCCTACATGCTTATTCACTTGGATTATTCCGGACATAAGCACAGGCTTGTCAAAACCACTTTGCCCTGCCCAGGTTTCAGTCAGTTTAATTCAGTGCAGGAGGATGATGCTGCAAAGTCTAAATTTAATAGATTGCAGGGGGATGTTTCTTGGCTTGCAGGTACCCATCTTAAAAAAAAGCTTAAGCTTTTGCTTTAAATTCATCCGACTGTTTCCACTGCTGCCGGGAATGAAAATGATCAATGTTTCAGTCCCTAATTGTGGAGCCACACGGACCTGCAGTCATCCCTTCCCAGCCTGCCAGCAGTGACTGTGTGCCGTGGGACTCATCATTACACTCAAGTCCATTACTGTGCAGAACACATTAAAAATGAACACTCTGGGATATGGTGTTGCACGGCACTTCCCGGAGCTCAAGAAGGTGTTTGTGAAAGAACGGGGTTGAGCCAACACACATCTTGATTTCCGAAGCAGTGACCGAAGGCAATTTGCCTGCTATTCATCGTGCTCGCTGTGGCACAGCTTGGCAGAACCTGGAGCACAATGAAGACTTCAGAAAAGCAGCTACTGAGTGAGGAGATCCGATATCTTACGGAGGCTTCACACCGGCTTCAAAAAGCTTTGCTGCAAACAGCCAGCTCCCAACCTGTTCCACCCACAGGGGCTGTGCTATCTGCAAGGATCAGAGACACAAACGCTCAGAGAGAATCTGGGAAACCAAAAGTGGTTTTGTCCCTTGGCAGTATCTTCCCAAACAGCAGCAGGGGATAAGGCAAGGACAGACAGACAACACACGGACAGTGGTCTGATCCTGTTCTCACTGAGGCTATAATAGCAAATACTCCAAGTTCAGTGGTAGCAGGACCTCATCCTGAGAAGGTAGAGCTCACAAAAGGAAGAAAGCTCCACAATATTCAGAAAACAGCTGAGCACATGCATAATATTTTTGGCTCTCCTTAAAAAGAGCACCGCAATGCTGTCCTTCCTTCTTGGCCTGGGCTGGCTGCTATCTCACGCTTGTATTTCCTGCAAATAATCGCTGAATGATTGATACTCATTTCCTCAGTTCGTGCTGGTAACAGAAAGTCACTAGATCCTGAAGAAAAAAAAAGGTTACAGCATCACTAGAATAAAGAATTAGTTGCAGACAATAAAAATAGAGACAAAAAAAAAAAGAGAAAAAAATGCTGTGAGGGAAGGAAACTGTGCAAAAATTTTGCATATGCAGAGCAAGGACAGTTAAGAAGGTGATGTGCTCCTCCTAAACTGGAGATGGAGAGTTTCACTGATTTGCCTTGTGGTGTGTTGTGTGCATATACGGACATTTATTACTGCTATGGTCTAGCACACTGAAAATTGTTTCAAGGAATGTTGGAAGCCAGTCTTGTCACTGCTGTGGCTTACTATGTGGCTTGGGATCACTTAACCTCTGGGCACACCCTACAAATGGAAGACAAAAGATGTCTGGGCTTTTCTGTAGAGCATACTCAGGGTTTTGAAGACAGATGTTTGCACAGATATTTCAAATAGTCTCTTGAACTTACTGACTTCACTTGGCCTTGGATCAGGGTTGAGTACAATTGATTTAATTCAAACACACACATCAATCCTCTATCTCTTCTCTCAGTTCCTCTCCCGTGCTGAAGACAATGCCTCTTGCTTCCCCCTCATCCAAGCTTCCTGTGCAATTCAAGTTACGGTTGATCCCTGCCTTCCTTCATCCCTCTGCTCAGCCTGTTGCCAAATGCCTCCTGCACGCTATACACAAACCCAAGGCTGATCTTTTGTCCCTCTGCCCACACCATGAGATCATTCCTTATCCAAGTCTCTTTTCCACCTCCCTTGGGGGGTCTCTACCCCATCTGGATGAACCAGTGTTTAAACTTCTCCCCTGCTCCCTCCTCCCTCCACCCCTCTGGCCTACCAAGGTGAAGTAACTGAACTTTGCCTGTTCCTAAATGCTGTTGGTTTGGCCTTTTGTCTCATCCGACCTCAGTCCCTTCTCTCCTTTAATGATTGCAGTGCCACCAGCTTCTTCCTCTGCTGTTCCTCATGTGTCTTCTCCCACACTCTGGAGCTCCTGTGCTCCTCTCCCCCCAATGCAAATCAGCCCATCACCTCCAAAACAAGCTGTTCCCTGGCACTTATCCTGGCAGCCCACAGTTTGAGAGGCCCAGCCATAAAAACTCCAACCGTATCATTCCCTAGTTCCTCCTCATCTCTAAAATCTCCTGCAACACTCCTGGTGTTTTCTGATCCACATCACGGGACCTTCAGTTTTCCTCACACATCCTCAAAATCCCAGAAGAGGCCCTCAGTTCCCTCCCACAGCTGCCAGCTGTCCTGGGTCCCACACGTGCTGGGACTGCAGGGTTACATGTACCGACTGTCTGCCTGGCCAGCCAAATTAGGGACCTACCCATGGAGTCAACACTGCAGCTTTTACCTCCAGGTGGGCACTGCTACGAGACAATCTCTTATCCAGCAGCTAATTCTTAGAAATAATGTAGAAACTTAATATTTGAGACCTCTCTGACCCCCCTATTCTGTCCACTCTTACTTTGCAGGTCCAAATATTAGCAGCAGTGGAAAAAGACTGCTTAAGTCTCATTTCCTTAGGAAATCAAGAGTTCAACCCACTCCCCACCCACTTCCATCTTTCACAGCTCCTCTGAATGAGCCACATATCCAGGAAAGCCTTGGCCCCCTTACCCTCTGTGCAGAACAGATATCCTGACCATCAAACCTTCCAGAGCTTGAGGTAGTAATTGCGACATTTCAAGCGACAGAAACGTGTTCTACAGCCTGGGCTAAAAGCAAGCACATCTCCTCAGGGTACAGGGACAGGCAAAGGAAGTGGTGACATCCATCAGTGAGGTAGGAAAAGCTCACTTGCAGCACTAAACAAATAACCACAGCAGCCTGACAGTCCTTACACTGCTCCGTGCCGGAGGTCCACACCAATTACAATCGCCTTGAAAAAGGGCAAAACAGCAGCTGTAAAGGAATCACTGAAGAGTCAAATAATTGTGCAACAGAAGGCAAAAATCTAAGTAAAAGGTTAGTCTGCCTAAAGAATAGGATAAGGATTAATGCTGGAAATCTTATAATCCTATTAGGTACCTCAGCAGCAGCAATCCCCAGTCTGGATCGTTACATGCCCTTCTGGTCACTCTTTGTCAAAAGGGACACGGTGGAGGCAGGAGGGGAAAGGAGAAGGGCAAGGGAAGTGTCTGGAAGAGCACTGGGGAAGATCCATATGAGGGACTGTAAGGGCTGTAATTGTTTCTTTTGCAACATAATCAAATAACTTACGTTATTTTCTCCTTCTCCCGATGCAGTGTAAGGGGATGCTCAACTCAGTCAAGAGAACAAAGTCAAAAGAAGGCAAGAAACCCTCTCTTACCACCAGGAGATAATCTGGGGAACAGACTAACGGTATTTGTTGATATAATTACATTACGTAGGATTTGTGGTTTGGTTTTGGTTTTCATTATTCAAGTTTACCACTAAATAAGACAGGAGAGGATGAAGCTTACCATGTTGTGGGGTTTCCTTATTATCAGGGGAATAGTACAGCAATTGAACTCTTGGCTCCTCTCTAGCAAACCCTGTCATATTCCAGGGAAGCAGCTGCACCACCACCAAAGCTCCTTCTGTCTCCACTTACCAGTACAGCCACAGCCAGCCCTGGCTATCATATCCTTCTATTCCTCCTCCAGATCTGCTGGCACAGGGATCTGACCAGCACATAGCACAGGCTATCCCAGATGTGACAATATTCCTAACAGCATCTAGGCTACAACCTGGGGATCAGCCCCAGAGCTGCTACCACGGCCTGGGAGGGCCTCCATGAGTTCTTATGATTTTGTGATGCTGCTTTCCCCAAGGAGAAGTTATTTACCTGCCAAACTAACTCTCTCATTCCATAAAGCAACCACTGAAATAAACGGAAAGACTCTCAGTGATCCTCAAGAGTACTCAGCAGGACTCAGGTTACCTCCAGAAAGGCCTGCACATCCACACTGCCTTGAGCATTTTTAACCACAGAGGTATTTTCTGGGTTTGTGTATTTGTAACCTGTTACAAATATACCAGCGTGGCGCCGTCTACATCCCAAGCCATCCAAGCTTTCCTCCTCTAGTTACCACGCCACCAGCGGTGTTTGGGCTGCCCAAACACTTCCAACACTGTACTACCTTAACACAAATAGAACAGCCCTTATTTTGCCCATAAATAACTAATGTTTCCACTTCATCGGCACACAGGAGCAAAATTCTGCTCACAGGGATGGACACATCTGGGAATCACTGAGATATTTCCTATTTCCTTAACGTGATCACTGGGTAGGGTGAGCTTCTTATGCAGGGAGCAGCAGCTGAGCTGTCACCACACCAGGATTCCTCACTGAAGCCACCAAGAAGGGTGCCAGTAGGTTTGTGCTCCTTATTATCAGTCCTAATTAACGTTCACACAGTGCCACAGACTAAAAATAAACGTCACTGTCTTTGCACTACAGGTTCCCAGTTTAAATCCAACAGCTGGGGAACGGTGAAAAAAAGCAGCGCACAAGGTCAGGGAAAGGGTTAATGTGAGCCCCTGGACAGGTCAAATGCCTGATATTCAAGAAGGGACTGGCATGAGGAAAGCACCAGCTGCAGAGGAGGTTCTGGGCTGAAATTCCCTGGGAGGCAGCTCCTGCAGTTTCTTTGTGGTCATTTTGCAACAGAAAGGTGGTTCCAGGGAAGTTGGTGACTCCAGGGAAGACGGGAATTTGCTTGTTCTCCCTCAGGGTAACAGCTGACAGTATCCCCACCCTGGTCCTCAGGAGATATGGATACCTGGCCATGCAAGACTGACATCCCCATACACAGTGACTTTTGTCACTGATACCAGTGACAAAGTGCAAGGCAGGCCAAGGAGAACTCGATGTCTAACACAAAGACTCTCTGCTTTCCATCCAGATCCACCTCTGACCTCCCAGCCAGGCTGCTAAGGAGCAAACTGAAACTTCATCTTGGTTAATGTAACCTAAGGGCTGAGGACACCAAATCACTCCTCCTGGTGTAACTGCAGGGCACAGGGACGCCCGACTGTCCTTCCAGCAGAAATAGCAAGTCAAGGGCTGTCCTTGATGCTTCTAATTTAAGCAGTCTTGATCTTCCCAAAGCAGCACATACTGGCTCCAGCTGAAATGACCCTTTTTTGTTTTCCCCATCCAGGGCACTCCTCACATGGAAGATGGCCAGGCACAAACAGGTGAAGCGACACGGCAGCAGGGACGGGTGCAGGAAGTGGCCTTGGCCAGCCTGGAGCTGTCACACAGCTGCACTTGGGTCACAACAACCCCAAACAGCGCTGGGGGCAGAGTGTCTTCAAAGCTGCCCAGCAGAAAGGGAGCTGTGGGTACTAGCTGACAGCCAGAACATGAAGCCAGTGTGTGCCCAGGTGGCCAAGAAGACCAATGGCATCCTGGCCTGTATCAGCAATAGTGTGGCCAGCAGGACCAGGACAGTGATTGTTCCCCTGTACTCAGCACTGGTGAGGCCACACTTTGAATCCTGTGTTCAGTTTTGGAACCCTCACTTCAAAAAGGACATTGAGGTGCTGGAGCATTTCCCGGGAAGGACAAAAAAAGGTGTTGAAGAGCCTGGAATACATGTCCTATTATAACACTACCACTGAGAGAGAGACCCTGTGAAATACTGGGATTGTTATGATAATGCCCGTGATGCCTTTTAAAATCTGACATTCCCACTAAAACTACCAGCCATGAAAGGTCTCACAGGGTTATGTTTACCCTGACACCCTTAAGTATCATATTTAAAGCCCAATGAAGATTAGGCAGGTACTTAACCCTTCCCAGGGTTACTGTTCCAGGCTGTCTTCCAAACTCAGGTAGAACTGCATCAGTTTACACACAAGCCAACGCTTCAAAGTTTTCTTTACAGTTCTTCACGACACAAAAGGCCTGTGAAGCTGCTTATAAAAATAACCCCCCGGCTCTGCAGCTATTTTAGGAAGCAAATTCATCGCAGGTAGAGGCTTCCTAAGCTGGTCTGTTCTACTTCACGCCGCCTTCAGTGGAGCTGCCGGGCCCAGAGCACCGAGGGAAATGCGTCTGTCACCGGGGCAATGTTTTAACGTGGGTCTGCGTGGGGAGCGGGCAGGGCTGGTGTGGGGCCCGGACCCGTGGAGAGGAGCTGTGTTTGACAGCGACACTTTGCCTGGCACACGCCAGAGGCTCCGAGCAGCTGCCTGCAAGAGATAATGTTTCGTGGGCCTCCCCCGAGGCACTTGTCCCGTCGCTGCTCCTCCCCTCGCCGTGCTCCAGCTCAGCAGCCCTGCAGGAGAGAGCAGCCCCCGGCTCTGAGAGCCTTCTCCCAGCGCTGGCACAGCCCCTTCTGGGGATGAAGAAATAATTCATCAAAGCGTGATACTGAGGGCAGTAAAACCTGTGCCTTTTAGAGAAGAAAACATTCTCTGCTCTGTGACCGGGTCAGGTCTTCACCCAGCTTCGCTGCTCCGAAGAGCCAGGGGTTCAGCACCTGCGTGCCCCCGATGTTTTCCCTATCCAGCTGCTTTGAGAGCTCTGTTTTTTAGCAGGCCACATAAATGGCAATTTGAAAGCTAAATGGTATGTTTTAGATGGGAAGGGCTGCTTTTCCTGACTCTGGAGAGGGGGATGTTTATGTGGGGAAAAGCTTTTTTAGCAGCGCTGACATTATATTCCAGAGATGACAGATGGTGTAAAATCTGCATTGTGAGTTAGCCTACAGATTTATGGTAGGCTCATGATATGAAAAGGAACAGAAAGAGACTTATAACCTAACCAAACTAATTTCTAGGCTAAAAAAGGTATAAAACATGGACTGCATATCAACAAAGAAGCTTTGTATTATTTTCAGAGAATACCCCGTCATGCTGCAAGTATTGTTCTAGAATTATTTTGACTGATACTATGTGAATCACCTTTTAGGAAGCATAACCACACACAGAAATCTGAATTTAGAGCATAATCCTACTACATTCTGTGTATCCAAAAACTCAGTTCAGGTTATGGAAGACTTCCACCATCAAACCCTGAGTGTCTGGGGAAGTGGTGAGAAACACAAAAGCTCCTGTTTGTTTACCCCTCACTGAAAGACAGCTTTAGACTTCCAGAGGTGCACTCACGGGACAGAAAACAGGAATAAAAAATTAAATTAAACTATAACCCATCCAAATCAATTGCAACATAACCTCCTTAGAGTATTGTTACTTCAGCTTCCCTGGGACAGAACATTACTAGAAGGGTTTAACTAAATGCAAGGAATATTTCAGCTCACCAGTGTAGTTTGAAAATCAAACCAGAAGACCTCTTTGGCCCAAATATTCAGCTAAAGCCATGAAAAATGTTGACTTCCCATGGATGTCAAATGATTCAATCCACTAAAACAAATCAAGTAGTCCCAAGGCTGCTTCAAGTAGCACTAGGCTGTGGGAACCACCACAAGCTCTTGGAGTAGGACAGGAATCTCCACACTAGCCAAGGAAAGCAGTTCAGCACAGGAACAGCTATCAGGCACAGTCACGGCCAGCTTGGTGCAAAACAGCTTGAATAGAAAAATCTTACTGTCTGGGCATTTCTGTAAATACCAGAGAGTTATAGAATGGAAGGGACCTTAACAATTCTCTTATTTCAACCCCCTGCACCTTCCACTAGCATGATGGATATGGTGGATGCTGACAAATTCACAATAAACAGCGTTAACTCCTTCCAGCAGGAACCGACTTGCTTACATCTCTGAGGACTCCAGAACATGAACCAGAAAAACCAGAAGACCAAATCTGGAGGGACCAGTCACATGTGGGACTGTGGGACCCAACTCAATTGTAAGCTCTGTGTTCCAGAGCTAATATCTACCCCCTAGTTAAGTAAACAAACAAACAAATCCCACATCCACCTTTAAAACATTTCTTCTCATTTGATAACACATTGCAAAGAAGGATTTCAAAGTATAAATACTATTGTCTTTAATACCAAAGCTGATGGCACTACGACTGATTTCTGATTATTTCTACTCCACAGCGTTTTGTGTCTATTTTAAATTACAAGACGGCGAGACATTATTACAATTACACAGGAAGGTCACGTCAGGAACATGAACTGTGCCCAGTTTTCAACTCCAGTTTTAAAGCAAAGAGTGTGTAGAAAATCTAGGGCAAGATGATTCCACAGGTAATTTCAGAATATTCAGCCCATCCTCATGCTGTGGTTAGCAGGGGTGTCAGAATGCCACGTGCTAAATATAACAGCTGCGACATTGCCGGGAGTTCACGGGCCCTGCAAACCACGCTTCTCTTTCTGGCCCACAGACACAGATTGGCATTTCTTCTGGGTACTATAAACATTTCAGGGAGGGGCTGGCACCTGCCTTTTTTACCAGGACTTGCATAGGGTTGTTTTTTTTTTTTTTAAAGGAGGGAAAAATGAGACACTGTCATACAGCTTGAAAAAGAAAGACTTCTAGTCTTTTCTCACATGCATTTGACAAGGATTTCTAGAGTGAATTTAATAGAGTTCTTTCCTCCAGGGTCTTTTCTCGTTTCATTCATCCTTTTTAATCCCTCCGTTTTATAGGGCTAATAAGAGCATTGTAATGAAATGCATGGTGCAGCTGAGATAAAAACACGGAGGGAGAGATCTCCAGCTGGAGCTAAACTGATCCAGACCAGCCCCCAGTCTAACCCAGACACAGAGGAGAGGAAATCAGAGGGAAACGAGTCTCTGTACTGAGCCATGGATCACTAATGAATAATCAGCCAGAGCTGCTGGCTACACCTCGGAATTCACCTTCAACTACAGTAAAATTCTTTGTCTCTAATTAAAATTAATTAGAAGAAAAATGACCGTTTAGTGGCTAATCCTAAACCACGGTGCTAGGATAAGTGGTACAAAACAGCAGGTAGGGGAATTTAAACAATACACTGACCAAGCACCTCTTAGGGCTGTCCCAGGACAGCATCAGTCCTGTGGGGAGGACACCGATCACAGGAAGTTAAAGGGAGAGGCTTTCCAGAGCACTTCACAGACTGGAGGTGCTTCGTACCTGCAGGGCTATGAGACTCATTATGGGATGCATGGGCACACACACAAAACGAAAAGCACACCAATGTGACCACTAGTGGCAGCCTGCTTACTCCTGTTCCACATCTTGCTCATTCACATACTTGCCCACGATGGTCACCACGTGAAATACCTCCTGAACCTCCTGAGGTTCTCCTGAAGGACACAGGGGACAGCCAGCACTTTGGTTTCTGGGCTTCCAAGGAGCTTCATCGATAGTGCTCAGTAGAGAGTAAGAGCACTTCCTCCAGGGTTGACTCTGGAGGAACTGGTCACTAAGGAGCAGCACTGACCCCTGCCAAACATATTTTGTGAGCCCATTTTCTCCCATATCAACGAGCAGCAGGTGAGATATTTAAAAAGTCCATCAACACTAAACCAAATCACTGTAAACATCTTTCTTCCCCACATTCTCCCATCTGAGAAGAGAAAGAGCAAAACCTACATGACAGGTATCATTTAGTAGGCTACTGGAAACTGTCCAGTGAATGTACTGTAAGAAATACAAACGTGTCCTTTAGACTGGAATCACAGTAATTTTGGTAGGAAGTGGTCTCTACAAGTCTTCAATCCAAAATAAGACTAACTTTGAGTTTCCATCAGGTTGGTGCAGGCCCTATCCAGTCAAATTTTCAGTATATCTCCATCTCTGGCCTCCTGTTCCAGTGTTTACTTACCCTCTTTGAAGAATTTTTTTCCTTATATTTAAACAGAATTTCCTTTGCTGCAACTTGTTTCTATTGCCTCTCACCTTTTTGCTGTGTGGCTCCACAAAAAGCCTGGCTCTGTGTTCTCTGTACCAACCCATCACGTTTTTGAAGACAGCAGTGACACTTCACCATCTCTTGTTCAGGCTGCACAAACATCCCACTCACCTCTCCTGAAGCACCGTGTGCTCCAGTCCTCTGCCACTGGATTCACTGCACTTGGCCAGTGCCCTCCTCATACTGGGGGAAACCAAATGGGACACACTGCTCCAGACACTCCCTCACACTTTCCCAGCAGAGGGGAACAACCACTTTTTGCTCAACCAGCTGGATAACCCTCTTATTAAACCAATCCTGTGTCGAGCTCTGGAGAGGAACAACACTGCGCCATGCATATCATCAGAAGTACAGAAGCACCAGGGACCCAAATGATGAGGAGACTCTTCCTTGCTGCTTGGAGAACCTTCTTGCACAGCCACACCACTCCCTTTCCTTTGCAAGTGGTGCTGTCCCGAAGGAGATAAGCTGGGGAACACCAACCTTGGCTGCCAAGGGAAGCGTGTGAGGAACAGCACCACACTGACTTAGCACTGATGTTAGCAAAGAGCACCAAAACATGGGGTAAGGAGATTAAATGAATATTTACAAACACTGCTTTGAGTCTCTTGCTCAGCCATTGTGGGGGAGCTAGAGGAACAGCTAGATTGCCCTTATCTCTACAGACACAACTTTGTGTCATTAAGTGTGCAGTTTAATATAATGGTTTTATGGTAATGCTCTTGCATGATCTTTTCTTACATAAAGCCACTGGTTACTGCTGTGCCAAACACCATAACCCACAGTACGTGTCTGGAGATAAAATGACACCTCCCTCCTTCTGCTGGGGCTGGGAACCTCACGGGGAAAGTAAATTCCCCATACATGGCTAATAGTCATGCTATAATCATTTTTAAAAGGGTCAGAGGCTACAACGTCCAGCAAAGCCTTGATCGAGCTAAAATTGATCTAAAGGGCTTTCTTAAATGACAATCGCCATCAGAGCCCCTAAATTCATCCTTTAGAAGTTGGTGAATTCTATTTGCAGGTTAAATGATGAAAGATCAAATTAAATTGATCATAAGAAGTGCTATATTCAGCACTTTCAAAGGGTTGATCTATGTTAGTAACAGGAAAAATACACACTCCAGGGTTCAGGAAGCTTTAATTTCTCTGACCTACTAATTTGAAAAGGCTTTTCAGGACCATAACCAAGTGCACAGCAGGACCCTAAGCACAGAAACACCAGCACCTCTCTAAGTTGTGCCATCCTGAATTACTTCTCTCCAAGCCTTTGGAAAATAGATGAGTTGTCAGATCCCCACTGTACATTTTGGTTCCTCGTGGGCCCTGCTGAGCATTCCCCAGGCTGGACATTCATCATGCACTGCTGACACACCAAAGCTGCATCTGTTGTGCCTTTAACTTGCTGGGGTTGGGAAGGGTATGGCTGTTTCTGGCTCAGACCATACCAGCATGCAGTGTGGGTGGACCAATACACTCCCAGGAGGAGATGCAGCTGCACAGCCTCCAAAATTCATGCCATTCCCTCGGTAACACTTGCATGTTGCCCAGAACCACAGCCCGAGTGAAACATTTCTGACTTGCAATTCACTTTGCAGGTGCAGGTGACAGATATAACTCGTGCAGCTTGTACAGAGCATTCTAGAATAACTTTGGTTTTGCTCAACAAAGAAGATACATGTACAAGAGTACATTTCAAGACAGAAATACTGGAATTTAGGCACATTTCCATAGCCACTCTGGGATGCTTTTTAAAATGCAAGGCTTCTATTCTGAACTTTGGAATCTCTTTACATGTATTTAACTTTCCTGCATAATGACTCATCCCACAACTGAATATATTCTGCTACAAAAAGACAATGCCTTCCCTGCTTCTCCCAATCACTTGATCTCATTAGGGATCTCCAGGTTTTATATTTCTTGACCAACATTCATTTTCTTTTTTATTGTCTGGTATTTTCCAATCTTACCATTGCTTCTCCCTGAAGCTTAACAGGTTAAACACTTTCCTGCTACACCAAATACTCTGAATTTCACTCCCTGTAGTGTTCTAGTAAGTGATGTTTGGGTCTTTAACTAAAGATAAGACAGAAGAAGGGTTTTTTTTCCAATCCCCCCAGTTTTCATAGCACAACTACTATTCACCTGCATTACAGATTTTTACAACCAGCTATTACCTAAAGTGCAGGAGGGACTGAAAAGCGAGGACAGGGATATTACTGAAACATCTCACAGCACTTCACGCTGAGAGCTTCACAATGACATCTGGAGATTACAGATTTGGGACAGAGAGATTCCCAGGGTAAAGAGAAACCTGAGATGGCAAATATCTACTGGTTCCATTGACCGTATGCTGGCAATTAAATGGTTTTCACCACTGTAAATCAGCAGCTTGGTCAGAGCCCAGGCAGAGCCAGAGCGAGAGCTGGAGGGAGAAGTTGTGGTTTCCAGGCTCTGCTTCTGTGCCAGCCTTTGTCACCTCCACCATCACACCCAGACAATCTCACCCTGAGCACAGCTCAGCAAGGCAGGACTGCCAATCCCCACATTTGTTCATTTAATCTCCTCAGGTGATTTCTTGGAAGCTGTTAGGGGAACATCTCCATTCAAAATAAATTATCAGACAATGGTTTCTCAGAAAAGAGCATACGAACAAGCTCGCAGGTTCAGAGTACAAATCAAAGGATCTGATGCCCACAGACATCTGCGATATATGCACGTATTATAAAAGTTGGGATTTAAAATCCAGTATCACGATTTGGTGAAGAGACGAAGGGGTTTGATTCAGTTATTTTTAATACCTCCAGACAGCAATATTGCTACCCAGATACTCAATCCTCCTTCTGTCAGAAGATGCCGTGTTCCGATTTGCATTCAATTTTGATCTCTCCCAGACTTCTCATATCTCTCTGAATTTCAGGCTTTGGCTGAGAGCATTACAGAGAAAAAGGGATAAGCCATGCCAGTCTCTTCTATTCTGCATTTCCCCAAACACAAATGTGTTCAGATCAAAGCCTGTGACACAGGCACAGCTCCATCCCTACACCATGAGGAATACCACTTTGTTTCAGGCTTGGATAAACAGCCAATGCATTGCACGATTCCGAACCGTAAAGGCTTTGCCTCTCCTCTTTCTTTTGGCTTAGTGATTTCACCTCTTCTCCATTCTCACCTTCTCTCTCATACATATACCTTGCAGCTGGCAGCTATTCAAAATTTGAAATAAAGTATAAACTGAGGCTTAGGAGCCAGATGGAGACTTCACAGAAATAACTGGAGAGGAAAGCAAAGGGGAAGGCAGCCAATGCTTCTAGGACCAGTACAGAAATTTCTAAGCAGGCAGCTGCCTGAGAAGGCAGCTTGTACTTTTTGTGGGAACACTCACACTGCCTGCTACCTTATGTATGCTTTTCCATCATTTCTTATTCATTAATATTGCTGGTTTAAATGCCACAGTCCAGTCCTTGTTCTCCTTCCCAGGCAAGAAGATTCCCACGGAAGGATGACAGTGTTTGCAAGTGCCACTCTCCAGAAACAAAGCATCACGATTTGGAAATTAAATGGTTAAACACAAAGTTGTATAAAACGTGTCTGAAGAACTGCGCCTACACAGACTTCACAGTCCATTTATGGAACTGACTGCCCAGAATGAGTTTTCTTGGTTTCAAGAATATACCTAAATTATAATACTGTTTGAATAGGGACTTGATTTGTTACAGCCAAGTATCTGCAAACCTCAGCAGAATAATAATTGAAAAAGAATGCTGAGCTATTCCAGTGGTTTTATTGCACATCTGAGGGTAAAAACCTCAGGACACACTATATCAAAGAGGAAAAAAAAGATCTAATTTATAAGTCAATCCTTGGGGGTGGGATGGTGGTTTTACAGAATGGGTTTACATGAGATTAACTATGAATTACCACAAGCTACACAGAAGGCAAAGTGGTTCACTTTCAAGTGCCATGTAAAATCTGGCACAGTATTTATATACTAAAAATGCATGTCCTGCCTCATGGACAGCAGGCAAGATCTTTCACTGGCTGTTCAGTCTCTCCCAACAGCTCTGCTCATTCTGCAGCGATCTAGGAATAATCTGTGGAAACACGCACAGGGTCTGCATCATCAGTCATGTCTGTCACATCCCCTCGGGCCCTGGAAATGGCTGTCAGTGAGCCCTTGGGATACCCAGGTCTGGAAAGGCTGCAAAGCAGCACTGATTTAAGACAGCCAGAACCAGAGATGCCAGCTAAGGGCAGGCCATGGTCAGCCAGCACCCTCTGTAACAGAGCTGCACATAAGGGCACACGCATGAAGCATGAGATTACAGTTTCTCCCAGTCTGATATGATTAAAGTAGCTTTTAAAAATACATGTATTGGGGTGCAATAATGCATTAGGATTCTTCAGACTGAATCTAAAGAGGAGATGGTCTTGCTCTTCATCCTCAGCTTTCGGTGAGCATTAACACTTGATAGAGAAAAGCTCGAGAGCAAAGCTCAGCAGAGCTCCAGAGGTGAGCTTAGAGGTGTCTTGCTGACTGGCTTTGACTGCTCAAGTGCAGGTAAAGCCCTATTCCTATCCAGTGATGAAATTCCAATACTAAAATGAAAGAATTAAATAACTGTCCTGACAGAATCATGCTTTTAGTAGCCCTCTATCCTCGATCTGTCACCACTCAAAGGGCAGTTTACCCTGAAGCTCATGAAGGACGGAATCCTCCACTGAACAAGCCAACTTCTGTCCTGTAATATCCAATTTTCTAGGATCCAGCTGGCACCCTCTACAAGGCCCTCTCCACTCCAAGCTACAAACACAGCCTTGGGATTCTGACCTGTGTGGATTTACATTGCTCACTGACTTCAGCAGAGCTGCACCAGCTGACACAACTTGTAGCCCTGGTATTGCCTTAGGGATGAGAAAACAAGCGAGGTTTGCACTGAACCAGCATTTCTCAGCTCTTTATTCAGGCTGTCTGCAAAATATCCAGCCTTGATCCTTCAGGTTCACCACAGGGCAGGACTTGGAATTTTTGTGGCAGTTCTCATTAAAATTGGGCAATGACCACTTAGCATATTTCTACAGGCAAAACAGAGAAGCTGTGACTGTTCCAGATAGGAACTTACTTTTCCCCCCTCATATACTGTGGGGGTTTTATTAGAAGTTTACATCAAGAAGCTTTCTACTGAATTCCATCTTTTCTCTTTGGATAATCACACCTCATTTCACAAGGATTCTGTAACTCAGATCATGTGCCCGTAAGGCTTTTTTTTGAGCACATAAAACGATACACTTAAATTTGACTGCTAGACTAAAGAAAAAGGCTTGGTGCAATTCCTGATGGATCAAAGAATCCCCGAATCTTCTGAGTGAACGTGTGGTTTCTCAGTTATCTCTAAGTGCTGAGGTGACCACAGCAGTCCATGTTACAGACTCATGACAGTTATAGCTATATATATCCCTAGGTATGGATGTATCTATGAGACAGATGATATCCTGAGAAAGGATCATTAGACCTCAGTTTCTCCCTAAATCATCAGAGTCAGCAGGGGATTGGTTTGACTGATGGCACTCTGACAGCTATGAAAAGAGGTGAGCATAGTATGTAACGAGCATGAGAAAATTCCTGCAACATTTATTCAGTGTCTGGGTTTTTAAGGTATGTTTTAAATAACAGCTTCCTCTCTGCATGTGATCCTATGAGAAAGACCCTTTCTGTATATAGGACAGCAGAGTGTGTTGCCATGGAAATTGTTATGATCTACTTAAATTCAACAAATCCAGCCTTATGGGGTATATTCTCGGGAGTGTCTCAATTTAATTATTAATGTTCTTTATAAACAGCAACATCCTTCTGCTTTGACTGAGATCCTTATAAGCAGAATGAAAACAATAAACCTGGAAAGCAAAGTCCTTTGTTCAGCTGCAAAACAGGTACAATTAAACCAGGGAAAAAGCAAACAGTCTCCACGCTACCCTGTCAATGTGCTTCAACTCAGACCCAGATGGATCACCTGGAATGGGGAGAGTCTCATTCAGTGCCTGTGTCCATCATGCTCTTGGCCTCTCTGCTGTGATTTCCAGCAAAAACACCAGCTAGGATAGTGGGCTTTATTGCAGAGGGACATGTTGAGTGGAATCTAAGCACAGACCACCAGCTTATTTCCACAGAACCATCCATCTTGCGCTCCTTTTCCAGTCTAACCTCTCAGTCTTCTCCCGTGAATCAGTGACTAAACTCAAAGCCTTTCAGCCTCAGGGCAGCTCCAGCATCTGTGTCTCTCCTTCACACGTCATCATGAATTCTGCAGGTAGGTTTGAGGAGCCAGATGGTGTTATTCAGGCTGATTTAACACTGGGGATAGTTTCTTGTGGATCACATAATATGGGTGGCTCACAGGCCCAAGTTTAGACGTGCACAGAACAAGTTCTCCCAGGTGCCCCACCAGAAGAGACAGCAGGACAAGCAGAACCCTTCCAGGAGCAGGATGAGGCTCAAGAACATCAAGCTGCTCATCCAAAAAAGGGCCTAAGGTGGAGCACGACCCAGAGCAGTCCTGTGGGAACTGCCTGAGGCAGAACAGAAACCTCATCACTAGGGCTGTCTGCTGGGACCTGCAGCCTGGGGGAGCTGCTTCTCCCCAATGCTCACAGTGAGTACCAGAGCACTGGTGCTGAAGACATCAAGACAAAGGTGACCATGAAATATTATGGTGACCAGAGAAGCTTGTCTTCCTGGGACTGCTCTGCTCTTTGCCTTCATCACGTGTTTCCTACTTATCCTCCCTGAAAGGGTGTTCTTGAAATGCCACCCAAGATTCCCGCTTTCACTGTGCCATGAGTGCTCCTCAGGGACTGACAGTCAGGAGAGCTCTGCCACAAAAGAGGCTCGTCCATGTAAAACATCCCAGAGCAGCCCTGGACTTTTGACCTTTCGCTTGCAAATTTCAGCTCAAAATTCGTATTTACCTTGTCCCTGCAATTCTGATCCAGAGAACGTTCCTCATGTCCACATCAGGGTCTATCGCATGTAAAACAGAACTGGTAGCTTAGACGGACAGAGGTCATCCCTAAGACTACTTTACAGGTACCAAATTAAGAAGGAATAAATAACCTGCCCTCTTCCCCCAGGGAACTTACAGCACTGCTGAATCCAGGCTCTTGGTGTTCTCATACAAAATCTGCCCTTTCCTTGGAGGAGGTTGGTTATTGGTCATAAGCCTCCCTCCAAAACATGAGGCCAGAAATGTCTGGCAGTTTTTGGCTTTCCTCCATAAACACTTACTTAGAAGCTGGAAGCAAGAAATAGAATAAATGAGCTCAACTGAGCTGAATGAAAGGAAGCAGCAGTATGAACTCAACAGAAGCGTTTCTTGTGTAGGAGCTGCAACTGTTTGTTGATGCTGATAGCATTGCACTGCCTGGTAGACTCACAGGCAGGCTACACACGTTGCTCTGACATCCCTGGGACCCATCCAAAACGGCACAAAATTCCAGACACGAGGGGCATTCTTTGTAGCTCCTCACAAACACGTTCTTCCATACTGGTTTTGTTGTCCTGTAAAATCTGCCATTTTGGAAAGTAAAATATTACCATGGGCTCCGTGAGAGAAAAAAGGGGAAAGAGACATTGCAGCTTTATTGACCCATTGATTGATTCCTTCTTTGAAACTGGATGTTTATTTATTAGCAATTAGTGCATTAGCAGTAAGTGAGGCAGCAAAGAAGCATTCGAAGGCACAAGCCTTTCCTAAGCGTGACACCAGCTGTCCCCCTGTCAGTGCCAAGAGTAAATCTCCAACTTGACACCTAATCCTCTGCCTCCATATAAATGTGCATCCCTTCTGAAACACAATCCCTGCTCTTCGTTTCTACTTACTGTACAACCAGCTCCTCTCCTTCTTCGGTGCCATCCTTGCCCTTCCTCTGGCTCTTACAGCTTTTACTAGCCTGCAGGTCGCTGCTTTACCACGCAGAGCAAATAAAAATCCCTTGTCCTCCCCTTCTCTTGCAAAATGTGACTGCAACAAACAAAAAGCAGGGTATTCTGCTAAGGAGCTATGCCTGCTCCAAGGCTCAGATCAAATGATCAAGTGGTTCTGTGTACCAAGTTTGGGAAAGTACCACCCGTGTTTCTAAGCTCTGGAATGAAGGTCTGGAGCGTCTTCCCAAGTCCTGCCTGTGGAATGAGCAGGCCTGTCCTGTTATCTCAGTCATCCTCTTCAAAAGCATACAAGTCATGGGAAGATAAAACACAGTTTTCATTTTGTCACTTCTTCCAGCTCCTTCTCACTATTCTGCTCACCATCTGTTTTGCCTGTATTTCATCCATTTAAATTTGGAGCTCCTCAGAGCAGGAATCTTGTCTTACTACATGTGAAATGCCAGAAAAGAGCATGAACACTGTACCAGTAATGGTGTCACAGAGGTATTACCAAGGAGCACAGGATCAGCCTCATAAATGCTTCACCCAGAAGGCAGAGTTGCATGTATTCATACCTTATTTATTTTTCTGTTACTAAGAACTTAGGAGAACCAACTAGAGACTAAACCCCCCTTGTCTAGGTGCTGTAAAATAAAAAATACTGAGAGTTGCTGCCCCAAAGGGTTTGCAATCTAAGTTAGCATACCAGTGATAACAAAAGTATGCGGCACCTTCCCCTGCAAAAAGCAGCATGTGATTAACTTCAACAACACAGGTGATTTAAGTGAGATTTTGCCATATGAGTGTTTTGCTTGCAAAGAGCCCCATTGCATGGATGCATCACTCAGTCAGCCATTTCACCTCACAAGACCCACCTGAAATCTGAGTGGCCCTGATCAAGTCAAGTGGACAAGTCAACAGAAGGAACTCTTAGATTCTCGCTGCCTAATGAGGACACAGAAGGAATTTTGTCGTACAAAGGTTTGAGAGCAACCCAAAACCACCAGTACTTCTGCAGCACTCAGGTCTTCATCCACCTTCACGATTAGCCTGAAAGTTCCCAAGATACCATCCCTGTCTGCGGAGAACATGGAAACAGAAAGGCAAATGCAGTGCTCAGCACTCCGAAGCAACTGCTCAAGTAGGAGGCACGACTGTACATCCTCCTTTATCCCATGTGTACCAAGCACTTCCTCTTGACCCAACAAC
Source organism: Empidonax traillii (assembly GCF_003031625.1). NCBI lineage: Eukaryota > Metazoa > Chordata > Aves > Passeriformes > Tyrannidae > Empidonax > Empidonax traillii. Next base: position 120,394 of record NW_020955368.1, on the reverse strand, counting down.
TCCCTGTGCAACACACTGCCTCTTCCAATGGAAGCTCCTGGGAAATGCCAGTTTCCCTCTCAACTGCACTAAAAACATGGAAGAATGTTTCTCAACCTTTCCTAATCACTGGAACACCCAAACCTCTAAAAGAAACACAAAGCTCTTTTTTGCACTGTTGCTTAAGGAGAGATGATGAATACTAAGTCACACAGAATTGGTAAAATGTCAAAATATTAGTATTTTATACAATTTCAATTCAGTAGATATAATTACGAAACTTGTAACTAAAAAAATAAAGTAAAACATTGTGTCTTCTGTTTAAATCAGTTAGTACATAATTGCCTGTAAAAGGGTTTCTGTTTCAGAGCTGAAAAATTTCCATGGGCTGTCTGATGTTTTGTGGACTGCCAGTCATCTGTGCACCACAGGTTGAGCACCTTGGACATAAATCTCACTGCTGGGACCAGGAAACCAATTTTAGGCAGTGTAATGCCTGACTTAATAGCCTGAATTAGGCAGTCTGGCTGTTGCATCCTACTGTCTGTGGCACAGAGGATCTGAAAGGGAATAGGTCATCGTTCAAAATACTTCAGCCTTTGGTTGTTTAACTGCTTCAGGTAGCATGTGTTTAAGTCTGTAGGTTTGCTCTATCCCTCTCACACCCATCACAAATCCATAAAAAGAACCACAAACACACTTCCCAATTCCCTTCATCAGATTCCCTTTTATTAATTGATTGATCAAGAAGCCTGAAGGAAATATATTAACAGTTACCACAGGTTTTCTGTGGAATACTGGACACATCACTTGACGTCCCTGTGCCGCAGTGCACTTACCAGTACAACGGCAGTAAAAATCATTCTGATGACCCAACACCAAATTAATCCTTCTAAGTGCTTTAATACAGTGAATGGAAAGGGTCCCACAAGGCCAAAATACTGTACTAAGCCATCTGCAAAGATCAAGCCCCTTGGCTGTATTCCATGACTTCCAGTTGGGTGGAACGTCCTTCCATACCACACCAGGCCCAGCAGGATCTGTGATGAGCACACAAGCAAACCTTCCCCACTGGGGGACAGGAGCTTTTCCAGCACATCTGTGCCTGGGCAGGAAAATCTGGGTCACGGCTGCCAGAGCAGGAGGCAGAGCTGTGCCCTGCAGCGCGATCACACGCTCACATTTCCCACCAAGGGCACGGCAAATGTCGCACCTGCGCCGGGCGCTGCTCTGTCACTTACTGTCACCAACAGGTTCTGCCCCCTCGGCAGAGACAGAGGCTGCAGCAGAGACGCACGTGGTGGATGGAGCCACAGAGCCCACGTGCTCTCCATGTGAAGGACAGCAGCAGTGCAAGGCTGCAGCACGTTTTGGGAGGATTACACCACTGTTTGTACGGGTAAAGTTTCGTAGCAAACTCTGCAGGTACGGCACGTGGTCTGCCCTTCCCACTTCCCAGCTCCAGAGCACCTGAGTCTACTGCCAACTCATCCCACAGCCTAAGCCAAGAGCTCAAACCACACTTTGGGTCCTTTGCTGTATTTTCAGATAATTTTACATTGCTGCTGTGAGGCCTTTAGAGAGCAGCAAATACCTCAGTCCTTCACATCACCTTCCAGCACCAAGCAAATAAAGTAGCCTGTAAAGAAAGGACCTTCACATATATGATACATATCAACTGAAGCACTGATGCTGACATATCAATAACCAACAGCTCGGGGCTGTGCTGTGATTTCATGAGAGCAGCCCTCACCTGCTTGAGTGGGTCCTGTCTCTGCCTCTCATAAAGAAGTCACAAATTAACATTTCCTACCATCAGATAATATCTATGATACAACTTTTCAGGTTTTGTTTCATTCATAAATTTCTTCAGGCTTCCCATACACATGAAAAGCGGGAGGAGGAAGGATCTGCTAAGTTTCTCTAAAATGGAAATTCCTTACTGATGTAAAGATTAAATCTATGTCTGACTCAGTAGCGCTATGGATTGACACCAGCTGAGGATGGGGGTGGTTGATCTCACACAGCCTTGCTAAAATGGCATCACAGTAACCAAGAAGGAGAAAGCTGACAAATTGTGACAGGGAAGGGATTTTCACTCATCACTTTAAAGAGTTCTTTGGTTCCTCTTTGATTTTGTTCAGACCTACCTACTTCCAGGGAAAGCCGGAATGAAGGATGCCATCCTCTTTCACACCAAGAGATTAACCAGGCCATTACTGATATTTTGATTTAATATTGATTTGATATAAAAGGAAACAAATACAGGCAAAAAAAGCATAATTAAGGCTGTGGGGTTTCACCATTAAGAACATATTTAACATATTTCATAGTAGGTTGCTATGCACTCCTATGCTTCTCACAGCAGGAATTCAAGTGTTTTAAGTCACACAGTACCATCTCAACTACTGATGATATGTCTGATCCAGCCTCATTCCTACTGACATCTCCTTCCTCTGCCACATGTTCTGGAAGGTTTTCAACAGGCAGTGTGATGTGTCTGACTTTCAGAACATGAGCCAAAACCTGTATTTCTGTTCTGCGTGATCCCAAGCACAAAAACCCAAGTTCCGTGTTTCTGAGAAAGGACGGGATTTCCACACCAATACAACAGGCTGTATTTACATATACCACTTTAAACTCCAAAATGTCAGTAGACAACAGCCAAAAAGCAGAGCAGACCAGTAACCATCGAGGATTGCCAGTGCTGTGCACTGTAACTGAACTGGACAGCAATAATGAAGACAGATCCCAAGCCCTTCTCCTAGAGAGGCCTCTACCACTCGAAGCGAACAGAACCTCCTTTGAAATGAATAACAATAAACTGCAGATGGAAGGACACGCCACTCATCCCTTCTGGTCGGTCTCGGGGAAGATAAATTCAGCACAGTTCATTACACTCCATAGATGAGGAAAGCAAGACACGGGTGCTCCAGGATGTCCTTTGAGATGTACTCGGAGATGATGAATAAAAAAAGGACTGTAATTAATCCACAAGTAGTTACATTATCCCATTCCAGTCATTGTGAGAGACACAGGAAAAAGTAACTCCAAGATGCAACAATTGCAATTACAGTGATCGCAGACCCCCACCCCCCCCCTTGGTGGAAAAGTCACCTGTGATCCACTGCCATCAGGAAAAAAATTCCAATTTTGTTCTCATTGAGGTCAGTGAAAAAAAAAAAACTACCTGGGACCACAAGACAATGAGAACTGAGCTCTTATAGGAAAAAGATATCCAGGGACAGGATTATCTTTTTGTTCTGCATTTGTACAGTACCTATTGCAGATCCTGAACATATTAAAGTCTTCAGCTTTACCACACAGCTATGGCAGTGTAAGATGCTGCTCTGAAGTTATGGTTTCTCTTCTGGGGGTTCCCAACACACACCTCTGCAGGCAGAACAGAACCAGCCAGTACTCTGGACACCAAGCCCAGACACTAAAGGCAAAACGAGGTTTGCACTGACTTCCCACTGAAATGGGTGAGAAGTGCTCGTAGGCTCTTCTCCTTCAGCAATATCTTAGAAATAGAAATTGCTAGGACAGAGCCAGTAAAAACCAAATCAGAGACAACAGAAGCAGCAAAGCACCCAAGACCCAAAGCAAAGGTTTGCCTTTTCTCTTTAAGCCCTTTCTGTTAGCTGAGTCATATCAGACACAGCCCCTGTGGAGATCAGCAGAAGTCAAAGAGCACAAAGCAATATTCACAGTGTGACTAAACCACACCACAGCGCTTTCCTCATAATCCTTATCAGCTAACAAGATTTAATGAAAAAAACAACTAAATAGACAAAAGCAGGAGGGGGGAAAGCACAAGCAGGTGGCCATTCTACTTATAGCACAGCTATCTGTACTGACGGATCAACCAGTGATTCATAACGAGACGGGGAAAACCAGATTACACAGATTAAATCTCTGTCATGATCCTAATCTGCAGACCACTGTACACCAAGGAGTCAGTGATCCACCTAAACTAACCTGAATGGGTGGAGGTCTGTGCTGTGCTGCAGGTGTATCCTGGCCAGTGTTGGAATGTACATAACCCTTGGATGCAGGATCAACTCGCTCATCACCTGAAATTAAACCACGTGCCTGTCCTTGGTTGCCTTCACCTAAAAGTGTCTGCTGGGAACATCCTTTTCATTTGGCAGTAGAAGTGATGAATAGAAATGCCTTTAGAAATAAAAAGAAAACGCTCTGAGAGCTGAAAAGACAAAAATGTAAGGTAACCTTTCCAGAGACAGATCTGAATGGTGTGCTGCAGACTGGAGGGCTTTTCCATGTCAGGCAGCTTGGAGTTTCCAGTATCTGATGGAATGTAAGATTATTTATACTCTCCTCTTTTTCTTTGCAATGTTTTAGCTCTAGCAAGTAGTGTTTTAAGTGATACTCTAGAGTCCAAGTTTCTTCCTGGGATTATGACAAATCATCACTTCCTGGTGCAAAATACTTGGATGTATGGAGGCATAGTAAGCAGTGCAACAAAAGTCATGACCAAGCTTGGCTGGGTTTCCTTGCAAAAATCTTTTTTAATTATTATTCTGGTTACTACATTATTAATATTTACACTGCATATTCAAATTCTTATTTGCTGTTGAAATTGTGGCATAACAAATAATTGACACTGCCCTCTATACAGCTGATTCCATGCTGTGACATGTTAGTCAGACAATAGTGAAGAGAATGGGCAGGACTGTGTGCTCAGCTACTTACCTGACTGATCAACTGCTCCCTGTCCTGCCCCTATCAGATTTTTACCCAGTCCATGTGTCTTAGATGAAATGACCCGTGTATTTGTGCATGTGCTGAGACAAGTTAAACTACCATCTCTGTGTAGGCATTCTTTGTTCTTGAGCATTAGCTGGGTTACACCATGACAGGGTTTTTTTCAAAGTGAGAATTAGTCTAGTAGAGAAGAAAGAAAAGCTGCCATGGACAATACATGCTATATCTCACATTGCCGGCAAGGGTATCTGCACAAGCTATACTGTTCAAATTAAATCTTAAATATTTAACACACTTTCCCAGAAGGAAGTGCAAGCCCAGTAATGGCCGGCAACAGCTGCAGCTGAATCCAGATGACAGACCTCCCAGCAGCTAAATTCAACTCTAGAGCCCCCCAGAATCTCCATATCTGACAGCCACCCAATGTCTTAATGACCTAGCTAAGATCAAGGTGAATTTTCCTATTGATGCTTCATCTCATATGGCAAAAGAGACCTTGAAAATGCTTTCTCAATGCTGGAACCATGCTGATGGTGCAACATCATGGCACGTTTCTTTCAGACAAAGAAAGTGACAGGCCCTCCCAGACCCTCTACAATAACTTAAGAGCACAACAGATGTTCTCCTGAGTCTGCACATATAGGTATGAAACACATAAAACTGGCAAAATATTTCATCTGATTCAGCGTACCAACCTTGCCCTGCCACATTTCCAGAATGGAGATCAGCCATTCTGCTGCCCCACCTTAAGCCTGTAATCCCCCTTCCCCCAGAAATGTTCCTAGTGGCAGTGCCCTTTTCTCACTAAACCTCTCCTCGGGTGGGGCAGATGAACATATACCTCGAGCTTGGTCCCTTTTTTCCCCCCTGTTGCCTGGGAAGAATTTTCAGGGAATTGCTACCACGTATTTCCACCTAGAACACTTCCATCCATGGAAAAGCTGTAGGACAAGTGCAAAGAGCAACACGCTTCTCCTCCCAGGCTGACAGGTTAAAGGGAAATCGACACCTTCTTTTGAGAGGGTGGGCGGCAGGTTGCAAAGAGAGGGAAGGAATATTTGATATACATTTTGCAAAACAGAGGGAAGAAAGCGGTGGCGGCGGCCGGGAGACCCCGCGGCCGCCTCTCCCACGCCCCCTCGCGAGCCCCCAGCCGCGCCGAGCCCGGTAACAAAGCAACACTGCCCAAATCCACGTCCATTTCCCCACCCGCGGATGCTCCACTGCCCGTCCCGACCCCGAGCCCGGCCGGTGCCGAGCGCCAGGCGATGCCACCCGCCCTTCCTTCTTCGCTGTCACCTTGCGCTGCTACAGCGCGGCCGCGCTTTGCCCTCCACCCACCCGGCGGTTTTCCCACGCTGGAAAACCCCGCCTGACCCACCTGCCTTCCCCCGCCGGGCAGCCCCGGCCCCGACAACAACCTGCTAAATTTAGCCCGGTATGCCCAGCAGGGGCGAGCGGGGCGGACACCGCGCACACACACACACACACACATAGACACACACACACACGGACACGCGGGGCACACGCCGCAAGGTGCCGAGCGGCAGCTACTCACACCACTAGCCTGGAGATGATCCATGAGACCATGGCGCTGCCGGGTGCCGCGGGGCTGGCTCTCCCGCAGGGGAGGGCTGTCCCGGTGTGCTCGCCCGCCGCCGGCCGCCGCCCGAGTGCGCGGGGCGGGCGGCTCGGCCATCCGGCCCCGCAGCCTCAGCGCAGCCTCACTGGCGGCGCCGCCCGCAGCCAACGCGCAGCCCGGCCCGGCCCGGCCGCCCACGCTGGGCAGGGCCCGCGGCCGCCCCCCGCGGGACGACGAGGAGGAGGAGCCCCCCAAAGCTCCCCGATGCCGACCCACCGGGCGGGAGGGGGTTGTGGGGTGCGCAGGGGGGTCCCTGCCCCACCCATGGCATCGTGCAGGTTACGCGGGAGGTTCAGCACCACCGCGGCCGAGCAGGGCACGAAGGAAACGCTACGGACTGTTCACATCAAAGTAAGGGCAAAGCTAAGGCACGGGCTCTTCGATATAGGGAGAGAGACGGATGTCTCCATTTCCTCACACGCCCCAGAGTTTCCAGGCACAACCGACAAGGGACAAGCCACACGACCCAGGTGAATTCCCATCAGTGCCAGCAATCTCTCCTCCACATCACTTTTCGTTAGGGGGGTCTCACGGCTGTCAAGACCAATTTCCATGAGGAACATCTGCCCACACGCAAAACAACAGATGTTGGGTTGACCTGCAGGTTGTTTTTCCCCAAATTTCCCTTGAGTTCTTCTTCTTTTCCTTCACTACGCTGGCACATGCCAAATATGGTTAAATTGACAGAAATCACCTTTCCCTGCTTTGGTTCTTCCCATCTATTGGAAGCACAAGTGTCCATGGCAATTCATGGATGTGGTTTAGTCTTGCAGTGTTCCTGAGATATCTCAAGGTTGCCACCAGCCTATGCCCAAGCTTCACTTGGAGGCTAGTCCATGGAACATCCTGGTTTTTGGCATGGGGACCAAGGCTCCAGCCACCCTGGCTGCACTGCAGGATCCCTGCCTCCATGCCCCACACATTGGTCTTTTTGACTACTGGGCATCTGCAGCAAATTGCCCCTTTTATTAAACTGAGACAGCGTAGTTGAAAGAGGCTGAAAAATCCTAATGTATCATGGGTAACCTGTGAGGAACTCTAGCAGGGAGAGACTGAACATTTCAAACAGAGGTAGCAGAGCTAGGAGCTGATCACAGACCTTTCTGGTCCCAGGTGGCCACAGATACCCTCACAGTCCTGTTTCCCCACAATATCCACCCCCTACTGGAGAATCACAGAATGGTTTGAGTTGGAAGGGACCATGTGGATCATCGAGTTCCAACCCCCTGCCATGGGCAGGGACACCTTCCACTAGAACCAGGTGGCTCAGAACCCCATCCAGATAGACCTTATCTAACACCTTTCTTCTCTTCAGCTCAAAGTCGTCCATAACGGGATCCCCTTTCCTTTTGCAGGCTCCATGGACGTGGTCCCCAGAAAACCGACACGTCTGGGGACAGACAGACCTAACAACCCACAGTCTTCAGCTAACGCTGCAGGCACGGACACACACGTAGTTAAAGTTCAGCACCTCTAAAAATGAATTTCTCGGGCCGTATCTACACGGCCGCATCGCTCCCCTCGCCGCAGTGGGTCTGTTCTTCCACCAGGGGGAACTTCCACCCCGCGCTGTGACCCGTAAGGCGCCACCTCCGCACCCACATCCCGGGTACAGCGGCGCTTCTGCTGCAAACACTGGGATGTTGTGTCACGGACCGGCTGTGAAGCACAGCTGCGGGGCTGGGGCCAGCACCTGACACTCCTGCCTCGGGGACTGTAAGGGCTGGCAGCGGCAGCATCGCTCCAGCCAGCATTCTGACTGCTGTACAGGCACACAAGGCAGGGCTGGGTGGTCTGCTGCAGTAAGCACGTGTAAATTAACTGTCTTTGTCTCTGCACGATCTGCCTTCTCTCCAAAAGAAGCCATTAGGTCATCCAGCCCAAACTCTAAGGCAGTGAATCATCCTGTGGCTGGCTTGCTTTGTGTATCATAGCCAAATAAGTACTTGGAAATCTGTTATCCAAGACTTTTCTTGTATCAGGACTGTTTAGTGTGAGCTTTTAGACTGCATGCTGGCAGACACTCCATAACACTATTGCAGTTAATGGTGAGATATTATCAAGTACAGGCACAGATCTCTCTGCATGATTATTTGTGTAATCACCACAGTGCACAGCACTCTCCACTTAGTACTTGCTGCATATTTTGAACATAGAAAAACGGACCAATAGGAGAAGATACTGGATCATAAAGAGAGATAATACGAGGGACAACACCAAAAGCTTCAGCAAAACGTTTTAGTGCCCAAATCATAACAGCCTCATGTTCTCTTGGCTCCTTCCAGCCTCTTCCAACTCACCCTGTTCCCTGCAGCTCCTGCCAGTTGCCATCACTGCTGACCCCACCTCTCTTTTTTGAGCAGCAACTCTCAGAAAGGCTTGATTATTTTTCTGCCTGGCAGCTCCCTCTGGGTAAGCAGGACATGGACCCGCCTTGTGCTGCTTTGTACCCAACTGACACAATCATCACCTCATGACTGATCTTTAAGCCTCAAAAGCACACAGATAGTTAACAAGGTAGTCTGGTGATGGAAGATCTAAGGAGCCTGACCATGTGAATGCAGGGAGGTCCACTGAAACAGCTGTTTGGTGAACAGGGTGAAGGAGAGAAATTAATCTCCACTGAGTCACCAGTGGAAGGGTGACAATGCCCCCTACCTACTCCTCATGGGCTGTGTCTTAGGACAATTCCCAGCTCTCTGACTGTGAGCTCGGCATGTGACACCCCAAGCATCCTGGAAGGAGGCTTTGTTTGAAGAAAGGAAAGGGAACTTTGCTGTTAAACCACCTTATCCAGTCTATAAAAAAACAACAGAGAGACGCAAGAAGAGTTAAAGCTGTAGGAAGAGCTATGAATTAATTTACACAGCCAGCTCAGCAGAGATGCCACCCAATGTTAGTGGAACATTCTGAAACAGCTTTAGCAGTGGAAGAAGGTCTGGCAGTGAAAAATCCTACACAGATTGCACCATTACACGGTTTGATCTCTGTTCCCCAAATTAAAAAATAAATCAGCTTGGATAGTGATGGCAGAGCCACTACCCTCGCCCTAAATACCACATAACCTTCTCCTAGCAACTACTTTTCCTGAGCAGTTCACAGCCATGGAGAAGTCAGACCCCCCCAGCAGCTCTCCCATAATCAGACTCATTCCTCTCTGGACCCAGGGAGGGGGGATCTCTGCCTCACAGCTGAACAACAACTGCCAAGCCAAGAACAAGAAGAGTCACTGACAGATATGCACAGTTACCAGATCTAAAAAAGGCCAGGAGGTGGCAAGTGCAGACACCTCTTAAGTCCTCCAGGAGACTGAACCTACACCAGAGGCATTTCAGAGCAGCTGAAGGACTGACAACTCAGCCAGGAAATGCCCCCAGGGATAGAGAAAAATATCAGACAGAAAACTTGTCGTGATGTTTGGGTGCTGAAATTCATGTGGCAAAACCAGAGCAACAAAATGAATATAAAAATAAATAAAATACACGTGCAATAGCCAGAGTGCACACATATATTGCGTAGTATTGCTACAGCACCTTGAAAGTATCAGGAGAAGAAAGACAGTTTGATCAGGAAATAAATATTCTGCATTCCATCAAGGAATACACACACACACATACATATATATAAAAACATATATAGATATATATACTCAACCTCTTGAAAGAGAAATATTTGGTGTTCCACCCACTGGAACACAATAGGTGATCCCTTGCATTTGTCTTCTTTTTCTTGGGAAGCAAAACAAAAGAAACACATAAATGAAAACCTAAAGAGGTAACATAGACATTAGAGCAAAAATCCAAGGAGAATGTGGCTCCTGAACACAGTAATGCCCATTTCTAAAACTACTTTACTAACAAATGCAGAGCAGATAGGAAAAGGTTAATCATGCTCTATGGGCAGTATTGTTAAAGCACTGGGAGACAGTCAGCATTTCCTGGCTGCCATTTCCATCTTTATTATTGAATTACTTGCTTCAGAGCTGCAGCCATTAGCAAAGAAAGATTAAGAAATGCCTATTTTGTCTCAAAAGTGGTGTGGTCTGGCATTTGGTCTGGAATTGGGACTTCTGAGAAACACTCTGGATTCTCAGTGACTCACTAGAAGAGCCTGGAGGAAACATGGAGACCAGTGCATTTGAATGTATCATTGGGCTTTAGGTAACCAAAATGGGACAGATTAGATATCCTAATGCAAGACTCTGCAGCACAGAGCTTAGTCACTGGTACTCAATATCTCAAATATTAATCTCTGAATACCTCTAGTCGTGCACCAAAAGTGTCTTCTGAGTAGCCTGTTCTTTGCTTCCCATATCCTCTTATGTACCTTACATAAGACAAGATGCCTCTGTCTTGGAATAAATCCATATTCATTAGTGTCTCTGAGGCATCTGCAGACCCTCCAGTTCCATGAGAAATCATCCCAGTCCAGCATGTTTTCCTTTCTACTATTTCGGAATCATAGAATATCCTGAGCTGGAAGGGACCCACAAGGGATGAAGAAAATTAATGGATTACAGCATTTTATAAATTGATGAAAAAAGGACTGTATCTTAGACTGGGACTTATTTTTTCAGCCTTAAAGGTCAATAAAGACATCAATAAATTACCACTATTGTTACAGTACTTCTGTCACTCAGATTAGTTTCCTTGTTCCTTGTTAGGTGCTACCATCTTTTCACCTCGTGTCTCCAATCTATGGCCTGTCTCCATTTATGTCCTAAACACATTGCTATGGACAGTGCACAGCTGAAATGTAAAAAAGAAACAGTTCCATTAAAAACAAACAAAACAAACAAACCCAACAAAAAACAAAAACAAACAACACACTACAATAGTGCCTTTGTCTATAAGGCATACTGTCAAAACTGGAAACCGGCAGCAGGACCAATCCTATTTCAGCTTTAAAACAGGACATTGCATGGCCATGGCAAGTTTCTGTGGATGATGCACACCGAGTCAAGACCAGGGGAGGGTTACTCTTTAAATTTGCTGGTATGTGTCCCTCTGGGCCCTAATCATCAGCTATCACCAGGGAGGAGATACTGAGGTGCAGAGAGCTTTGGTCGGATCCAGTGGGTCAGTCCTTATCTTCTTGCACTGGAAGGATGGGCTGTTTTGAATTTTGTTACTGTGGAGTGTTCAATGATGACAACAATAGTAAATGTACAGAAGGATGACTCGACCATGTTCTTGTCCTTAAAGCAGACACGGAGAGAAAGGAGGAAGGCAATTAAGTGCCAGTGTGAAGGTGACATTTGCCAAAGAGGGATGTTGAGAGAAATATGGGCAGTGCACGGCCTTGAGGTTTCCCTGAGGCGCCATGGAAATGGGAATGCTAACGATAACAAGGAGCTGTAAATAATGAAAGGGGCCCCTCTGATGAGCAGAAGGGAAGCTTCCTTTGAGGAAACAGAGAAGGAATGTGCAGGAGGTTATCGATAGCCCTAATTGTGTCAGGAGAAAGCCAGAGCACTGGCTGCAGACTGGCCTTAGCAGTGGCTAGAGACAGGCTGAGTTCATGGCTTGGTGTAATGAAAGAACTGAAGGCAATAAGAGAAGAAAAGAAAGCACAGTGGGCTTCTCCCCATTCCTTGCTGAATCACCTTAAACCAAATAATCGTGGGCACTGTTCTGTTTACCAGTATTCTGTACAAAGATAAGATCACTGAGCAATTACTAGGCTAACACAGCTGTGTAAAAACATGTTCTAATAACTGCATAAATACTACTTCATGGTAAATTTTAATAAAAAGCTGATATTGACCTTCAGGATCAATTTAAATCCCAGAACAAAGCGGGATGTGGTTTCAATTTTGCACAGAGCCCACAGGGAGGCAGAAGGAAACGAGCTGCACTGGCACACCTGGCAAGGATGCCTTCCCATAGGAGCTGCTCAGAGGTACTTGCAGGTGAGCAGCAACCTCGCTGTGACTGCACTAATTTCTCCAGGGGTTTTCCCATACTTCTACCAGGACTTTCCTCCTCCTCCTCCCATACACCACAATATACCTGTGGCTCTCATGTGTGTCCTCTCAAGGTGTTTAAAACACCCACTGCTTTCCAACTGCTTTCCAACTGCTTTCTCCTCAGTTACACATGCAAAGAGAAATGCTGAGTGTCAAAGCATATTAAAGACACCGACTCTCACACGATGTATAGTTATGAACATGACATTCCACCACACTAAGCTACTTCCAGTTCTATTTGATTCTGGGAAAAAAAGTAAAAATGATGTCAGGGAAAAGATGCCTCTTTATATCGACAAGTTATATAACAATTTTTTCTCTGCAGGCAGAGTGTATGACAAAACTTGCAGCATCATCCTGCTTCTCTCCCTCTCATTATGGTGCAGTAGGGACAAGAATTAATTGTATTCCCAGGGATAAAAAAGGTCACATTCCAAAACTGAAACAGAAAAAGAAGCAGGACCCAAACAAACAACTTAGGGGCTTCAGAAAAAAACAAACAAACAAACAAAAACAAACAAGACAAAGGAAAAATACAGCCATTGTGATAAGAGTTTTTAATTCACCTTCTACAGGCTGCTTATAGAGCCCCCCCCATCCCTGTAAGTGTTACTCCCTTTTGAAGCCTTACAATATCTCGCCTTAATGCCACTACTAATGAGATCAGATAACAGTTTCTTGGCTGGTACCTGCTCACAGAGGTCAGTGAGTGGTGTGACAGTTGCATACAGAGCACTGCCGACACTTGATGTGGGAAGTGAAGATATTCTAACATGTTTCTGAACCCTTTGTGTCTGACTGAGGAAAGCAGCAGTAGTATCTCCCTACAAATAGTGATCCATGCCTTCTGCTTAGCACAAGATTTGAAAAGTCTGCAGCTGAAAATGGAAATTTGGACTCCTAGCAGTTGATACTTCAATACCACAAGGTACTCTGATGAAGAGAAAAAAAGACAACAGCCAATTGCTTGGGAAAAAAATATTGTGCTCAACCCCTATTTTCTATATTAGCCTCCAGCCAGAAAACTGCAAATTCCAGCCTCTCGAGGCGCTAAAAGAAACATTTGCATTTGCAAGCACATGTTCTCCCGACACACTTCAGCAAGAGACTCTCAACTGCACTGTATGAAGGCGATGGAGTGTCTTCTGTGCTCTCTCCTCCCTCAGACCCCAGTTCAGTCACGCTCTGTTTAAAATACTCCCCACACCTATTACAGCCCAGACACTCTCCAAGTGCCTCCGAAATGAGATGGACAAAATACAGCACAGAACAGCACTGCCAACAGCAGGACTGTGAAGGTGTATCTGTATCCCATGGGAAGTGTGCCAGCACATCATATGGTCTTCCCAGAACTACCCTGAAACCAGTCAGGACGCTGATAAAGGTCTTGCTGTAGCAACACAGAGCTTAGTCTGAGATAGCTACACAGGAATGTCCTCAGGAGCCAGCGG